>NC_133090.1:3650092-4250092 GCF_019914945.1 Typha latifolia
ATATTCTTTGTCCAGTCGGCTTTGATGATCGCTGGCTCACGAGGTATTTTTCTCTGAAGTTCTATACTTCTATTACAAGCTTATCAAAGTAACTTTCTAGGATTCTTGTTATTTAATTTTAATTATCTAAAACTTTTGCTTAGATTTTCTTGCTTTTGTTTTTTTATTCTGTTGATATAATATACTCTGAGATTATGTAACTGATGTCACCGCCTCCTTATACTATCTAAATAAATGTTTATATGGAATGCCTTGTCTTTTTCTTTCTATCTTCACTAATATCTTTCCCTCCCTATTTTTGAGCAGTTATCTACAGATGGCAGCAAGCTGTTTCTCCCAATAACTTCTTGTTTGGGAAGATACTAACGCTGGCCAACTTTGCTTATACGTTACTCGTTCTTAACTATTCCTGCATTGGCTTCATGGTTAGTTTCTCTTTGATGTGGTTTATCTGCTTGTTTTGATTAATATTATCTTATAAATTGCTTGGCTTATTTCATGTTTCTTGTTGTCATCTCACTCTTTAATTTTAATTATTAGTTATTTAATTATTTTAACATTCATGTGGTTGTTCTGTAACATATATATATATATATATATATATATATATATATATATAAAGTTTATGAGAAACTCTGAGCCCTATATCTAAACTGTGCCTAATATTTCTTTGAGATGTGATATTCGGCGCTCATTTAGCTTCTCCTAGTTTCATGGAACATGTTGATTTTAAGTTATATTCTTGTTTTTGTTTTAGGTACTAAGCCTGCAGGAAACCCTGGCTGCCTACAAGAGTGTATATTTCGTTGGCACCATTGTACCTATTGTCTTTATTCTACTAGGCTATGTCATAAAGCCTGCCAGGACCGTCAAGCCTAAAACCCTTCAGAAGAGCCAGTGAGACGGGGGGCTTCTACTGTATCGGATAAAAGAGGTGGAAGGGTTAATCGCTGAATTTTCACTGGCAATTTCTCCTTGATAAATTTCAATATGTCCTCCAATTAGTAGAAGTGATCCTTTTTTATCTATACCAAGTGTATCATCACTCTCTTTATGAAACTGACAATTAGGCGAAGCATTTGAGGCTAATTTTTTTAATCTGTAGTAGCTATGTAATGCTTTTGCCGATTTGTCTTGGTTATTGGCCGAATGCAAGTGATTGTTAACTCGGTCTTCTTAGCAGTTCACACCAATCTGAAAGTTGTTATTTGATTTGGTAGCTATAGGCTATCAGGAGAGGATTATCAAGATTAAAAAGCTTGTAGCTGACTGGAAAATTGGATTGCTGTTGAATTTTGAATGATGTAAACCATATCTGCCTAATTCTTAAGCAAGCAAATGAGTGTGATCAATCTTTCACTATGACTTGCTGCTGATGTTTACTTGCTTTATATATGTGCTTCGACTTCTTAACTACCATTATCATTTTCTTTTGCAAGTTTGGTAGGTGGAATATCTACTATTATATGATGTTTTTGCACTCATGTTTCATGTGCTGCTAACTTGCTTCTTCATTGCCAATTTATCATCTAGTCTCGTTTCCTCTTGCTCATTGTTGCTTTCTTTTGTTTATTATATGGAAATTGATAGTTATTGAGCAACTAATACTAGGACCAGAGTAGAAACAAGTCATTTTATATAGGGGTAATTACATCTAGACTCTTGCTCGTTGTCTTTTCTTCTTCTTCTTCTTCTTTTTCTTTTTAAATGTTCTTTTCGTTAGTTGCATGTGTGATTTGGGAGGTAAATGTTTGTATTAATTTAGAGCTCTACATATTATTTTATTTTTAATTTATAGGAAACAGAAAAAAAATTTGTGAGTTATTTGATGGACAGAGGTGAAAGATATTAGCTATAACTCTTTTTTTAAGAAATGAGGGCATGTATGTGAAATCGGACAATAATTTAATTAGCCCTCTTAAATATAAGCACAGGGGTGTTCACTTGGGGGGATTTATACTAAACATCTCATCAGTTTTTTAATTGGCAGAAATATATCTCTCTATTATCGAATTATAAATTCAAATAATTTTTTACTGATTTAGACTAATTTACTATTTCTCTCTAATTGAATATAATGATTAATTTCGATGCGCACATCATTAAAAATTAAAGCATAGTTTTTACATAAGCGATGCATATAAATTATATAAGCGATGCCTATTATTTTTTATTTTTTTTTTATTTTGATATGCACATCGTTGAAAATTATAGGGTGATGTGTTAGCTTTTTTTTAAAAATCTCGATATGTATATAGTTAAAAATTAGAATCTATATTTTATATAGGCGATACATATAAACTACATAAGTGATGCGTGACTTTTTTTTTTTAGGATACAACGATCCTTTTAAGATTTGTCGGGCTTAAAAAAGGTTTGAAATTGCAATTTCATAATGAATGACCTATTTCTGCCAATTAAAAAAATTATATAATTTCTTGTTGTAAATTGTCCTTTCACTTGTGAAATAATTTTTATGTTAATTTATTATGCTCATTTTTAAAAATTATATAAAACCTTATTTTGGTTTAGATTGTTAAGGTGTGTTCGATTGTAAATTAATATAATTGTGTAATTATTATACTGATGCGATAAAAAGTAGAAATATTTTAGCAAATAACTAAAAATTTTTTTTATTATGGATAGATTAGGAGAGAGAAAGAGAAAAGTGGAAAGGTGAAAGAGAGAAAATAATTAGAATGATAGTTAATTAAAGTGATATGAGTAAAAATAGTTATTAATCAACATAAAAATATTGGACAAAAGAGAAAAGAATAGAAAAGTAGGTATTAAGAAACTAGTATTGAGATAAACAATTATTTAATTACTATGCTAGTATAAAAGAGGGTTATGCTGAAATGAAATAAACATAAGCTTATTCACAACTGAATAAATAATATCTCCCTCCCAACTGCTTGTAAGCATAAATTCTTTTCACTCTAGTAAAGTTCATACCTTTATTTAAGTCAAATGCATTTATGAGGCATATCAAACTTGTTCCTTTTTCTCCTCTCTCCTTGGTCCATAATAGAGAGAGGAGATCCTAGTGTTTCTTGTCTCAAATATCCTTAAACTCAACATGCATGATCTCTTTCTTCCATTATATGCCACCCTTTACCTAACCTTCCCATGGTTTTCCATCAGTGATGAAGATGGTCTACCAAATGAGATGAGAACTCATGTCAAATAATTTTGTGTCTACCTAACTTAATTATTCTTTTTGGTTTTATGTTTTTGAGTATCTTTGATTCTTACTTAATTAAATGATTATTATTTATCACATTGTAGTACAACTACAATTATTTTTTATAACCACAAAAAAAAAAAAAAACTTGTTCATGTCCAATTGAAGGAGTTGTAGAGTCTTTTCATTTTATTTAATCATTGTTTACTTGATAATAAAGGTTAAAATATGACTTCTAAATCTTTTTTTTTAATCTCCAAGTAGGTCCAAAAATTGACTTGCTAACATCCTTCTCTCGTTATCATATGTAGTTCCCCTTTCAACTCATACATATTGTCTAAGGTTAATAATTTTTACTTTATTTTTATATATACAGTTTAGGTGAATTTTTTTTTAAATAACTATTCAATCTTAAGTTTCTTTCCTCTTTCTTACTTGGAAATAAGGATAAAATATATTTTAGAAGGAATCAACATGTCACAAAAATTTCTTTTCTAATCTGTATTAATATAAGTCAGTGATTGTAATGGTGGATTAATGCAAACATTATATCAGCTATGAATTTGATCATTTTACATGGTCGCGATCGATCATATTTTGACGGTCATTATGGGTAACCGACAATTTACGTGACGCAGGATCCAATAATCTCAAAAAAGAAGAAAAAAAAATTAACTTTTAATTTGCTCTTTTATAATGGAAAATGATGCTTGATCCTCTAATGTGGACAGGGATTAGGGTGACTTATCACCTGCATAAATACTTGCTACTGATATCCCACCATCCACCAAGAATGAAGGTTATTGAAAAGGACTTGTGATCTTTGGACTAAGCAAGGGTGATTAAGCTTAATTAATCTTGTTGCTTAATTATTTACTGCATGACATGCTCTAGGGTTTAGATATAATGCGAAAAAAAATAATAATAATTAAGATTTGAGTTCATGATCCATGAAAAGTAATTTGTCACGTAATTAAGATTTTCTAATTAATAATAATTTTTTATTTATTTTTAAAACATTTTCTCAGATTCTTATTTCAACATTTATTAGAGCGTCATATATGGGTTGAGAAGGGCCCCATGTAGTTACCCCATCCCTTTCCCGCCACGTGGAGGCCTCTCAGGGCTGTCGGTGGAGTTTGGGTTAGGTCATCCCGCCCGCAAACCGACTCGGGAATCAGTGTATGACACGTGGATCTTTCCGTGGGCCCCGTCTCTGAGCGGTCACTGTCGGCCGACACGTTCCGTTCTGGTGTCGGTCACCTTTTTGGTCTCCCTCTCTCTCGTGGTCGGGCAGCTGTGGAGTCGCGTCCGCACAGAGAAAGTATGCGCGAGTCAACGCGTTGCGAAATATTACGAGAATGCCATCGGTGGTCAGCGGAGCTGTTAAGAGAAGGACCGCCAAACGACGTGGTTGGTAATTAAGACGATGGAATATAATTTAATTTATTTTTTTTATTCTTTTGTCTTCCATTCATACTGAAGGATTTAAAATTTTAATTATACTAACGCAGTCCATTTATTAAATACATTATATGAGTTAGATTTAAACAAATTATACATATTACATGAGCCATCATTCTGAGTCAGTCATATACATAGGTTGACATAAAATTAGACTCGTTTAATAATTTAATTATATTTGTATTCGATTATACTAATATAAACTTAATTAGATCATAAATTGCCACCCTTAATATAAACTTATTATTTTACGGTGATATTTTAATAACCCAAAGAATTCGCTTTCAAGTTAAGTTATATTTATTTTTAAGGAAGGTATTAAAAAAAATATATATAATATTTTTAATAATATAAAATGGAAGTTAAAAAATTAATCTAATCGTAGCTAATAAAATGATAATCTAGTTTTAACCCAATATTAAGCTATGGACATCAATCCATGGACTTCCTAAAAAAATACTAAAAATTAAGAGAAATCCGAACTAATTTTAACGGCATAAAAGGAGAAAAAAAATAGAAAAAGAAAAAGAAAAAGAAAATAAATGATAACGTAACGGCAACGGACAGTTTAAATGAAACCTCGTTACTTTCTATAAATAGGGAAATAATTATAAAACACGCTTACACCCGCATGATGCTTTTTTTGGGCCTTTTTCCAAATCGGGAAATACGTGGAAGTGTTGGTGTGATGAACAGTATATTATATCTGAGGAAAGAATAAGGAATGGAGCAAAAAAAATATATATTAAAAAAAAAAAAAGACTAGTAATATATCCAGAGATAAATCTTAAATATGACTAATAATTTAGGGTACTCTTAGATACTTTATTTTTAATTTTTTTTTTTGAAAGAGAGAAGTGAGAACTAATAGTTTTTAATTAGATCGATGCTGCTGGATTCGAATAAACAAATATATGCTATTTTAGCTATTATTTTTAAGGTTACTAAAAAAGAGTAAAAGATAAGGGCAATACTTGTTTGAACTTATCTTAATGCATCACTAAATTATTTTGAATTTTTTTGACTAAAATACTTATTTATCTATTATGAGTTCGTAAGATAATTTTATGGGACAAAGAGGCTGACACTCTTAGATATATATACTGAGCATCTTGGTCATTCATTCTAAGTAATAGTTCGGAATGAAAAAAAAAATTCATAGGCAACATTTCGATCACCTGTCACGGGACAGCAATGATCAAGAATACATATTTATTTAACAAAAATAAGATCATTTAAATCATATAATCTGCAACCTATGCCGATAATATTTGGCGTTATACTTCAGTCAAAAGTTCCAAAGACATACGATGCCGTAAAATAAAATACACATAGTTGATTTGCTAGTGTAAAAATAAATCTAAGTAACAAAATAAACAAGTTAATAATAGATATATAAAATTTATTGGGTAAAAAAAAATAACATTATATTGTCTATGTTTAAGATTAATACTGCTTAGATAATTAAAGGAGCTAAAATTCTAATAAAATTAGTTTAATTAAGATATTATTAAGATCTCATTTCCCACAAAAAAGAAAAAGAAAAGAAAAGAAATGGTCCATGTTGTGTATGCTTGGCTGGAATCTCATGGTATGCTAGTATTTATGCAAGATCTAATGGTTTAGTTGAGCTGCCACAACTTCCAACTTGCTTTAAAACAAAAGAAAAAAACTTCACCAAATTAGTCCATAAAAAACATTTCGTACACTGAGACACTGCAACCAAAATTTCATCCCCACTAAATAAAGTTGTTTGTGTTTTCTATCCCAGGATAAAAATTATAAACAAATAGTTGAGTTTGGAAATTATCTAGAGAAATAAGTGAGTCAGTATATATATATAATGTATGTATAGAATTCGCTCTTATCGTGTGCAATCGTTTTCACTGATTATAATTATATCATTATCATAATCTTTATTTAGTGCATTAATTTGTATCAAATGAAGCAGTTTTATATACTAATTCTTTTATGTGGAAACTTATGGTGATACTTTTTTTTTTAATATAATTATTATTTTGAGCTCAGATAAAAGGAGAGGGGTTGTCTTAGATAGCTTGGAAATCAGATTATCTAACATGATATTAAAATAAACCAGACCTAAGATTAATTAACACTTATAATTACTTCTTCTATAGAAAAGAATTAGTTTACAAAAGAAAAATTAAAAAAAAAAAGATTCTTTTTATTTTTAAGCGGTCATCTTCTCCTCTCTTTATCTCTCTTTTATTTATTTATTTATTTAATTTTTTAACTTTTGGTTTTATTCCATAATTTATTCCTCATTTGGTGTTTAATAATCGACGTATAAATTCGCCTGTCCCCCAACTGCTTCCCTTCGCCTCTCTCATTCTCTTCTTCTCTTCCTCCAATCTCGTCCTCCTCTCCTCTTGATCCTCCATCAAGAGAGAAGAGGGAAAGGAGAGGAAGAAGAAGAGCGAATCAAGCTTGGATTTTGGATCTTGGGCAACAATTTGCTACTTGAATTGATGCGCCAAAACTGACAGATCTCGAGCTTCTTGAGCTGGAAAAAGAGCAAATTTTTGAGGAGAAATATCGATGCTTGAGAAGAATATGATGCGATCGAAGCCGAAGGCGGCGGCAGGGGCGGCGTTTGTCCCGGCGGCGAAGGATCCCGATGCAGAGAAAAAAGAGCTGGAGGTCAGGCCCGGCGGCATGCTCGTGCAGAGGAGGGACCCCGACGCCGACGCCGACAACGTCCGCGTACCGACCATCCGCGTCAAGGTGAAGTATGCTGGCGTCTACCACGAGATCTACATCAGCTCGCAGGCCTCCTTCGGTAAGGAGTTGGAGGGTGATTTGTACTACCTACTAGATGCTCGATGAAATGACTGAACGAGCGGTTGCTTCGCAGGTGAGCTGAAGAAGGCGCTGTCGGCGAGGACCGGGCTCCACCCCGATGATCAGAAGCTAGTCTTCAAGGACAAGGAGAGGGATTCCAAGGCGTTTCTCGACATATCCGGCATCAAGGATCGATCCAAGATTGTATTGCTCGAAGACCCAACAGCGAAGGCCAAGCGCTTGCTTGAGATGCGCCGGACCGACAAGTTGGAGAAGGCGGCGAGATCCGTCTCGCGCATTAGCCTCGAAGTCGACAAGCTGGCTTCCAAGGTAACCAAGGTCCATTTTTTTTTTTTCCTTTTTGCTTAGCTAAGCGAATTTGGCCATTAAATGATTTAGTTTATGTGGACTAGTAGGTATCGGCGCTGGAGACCATCGTGAGCAAAGGCGGAAAGGTGGTCGAGAACGACGTGGTTCATCTGACGGAGTTGTTGATGAATGAGTTGGTTAAATTGGACGCCATTGTTGCCGATGGCGAGGTAAAGGTGCAATGGAGAATCCAGGTTAGAATTCATTGTCTTACTGCTCTGTTTTGCAATCAAAATTCTATTGATAAGAAGCTTTTTTGTTTAAATTTTTTTTATTATTTTTTTTTTATAAAAAAGAGATCTTTTTGTTGGTGTAGGTGAAGAGGGTGCAGAGATATGTAGAAATGCTTGACGCGATCAAAGCTAAGAATGCGACGGCAAAAGCCAATGGGCAAGCTAATCAGCAGCAGAGACAGTTCCAACCACCGCGCCAAGTGGTTGTGACGACGAAATGGGAGACGTTCGATCTGCTGTCGTCGATGCCATCCACCTCCTCGGCCACATCTACGACCTCAGCCGCCTCCATTGCCTCATCCACCCCCACACCGAGGTCCGAATGGGAGCTCTTACTAAGTGGAGAAGCTTCTCTTATATGAAATGTGCCTCCTTGAGGACAGCGGCAGCCTTTTTTTCTGGCACCAGGAAGATGTTGGATGCCTGCTTGATCTCCTTGTTGATTGGTTTGCTTCTTCCTTTTTGCTAGTGTTACTATTCTTTTGTGTGTATATCTAGAGCTTAGGAGGGTGTTATCTGTTACTCTTGATTAAGATACATGGAGAATAAATGATCTTTGTGATCTGTTTCAATTGCAACTTGAAAAAAAGATGTAACAACAGTGTATGGCATCCATCTATACTATATTCATAGCCCTCTTGGGTATCAAATTAGGATGCTAAATCTTTATTCCAAGTATTCTAACCTCATCATTTCTCTATAATTAGGAAGACTTTGTTTAGAATATGTTTTGGTTGCTAGTATCACCAATAATGATTGAGGAGTAGACTTTGGAAGATTCATGAACATGGGTTTGAGACTTTTGAGTAGAGATGTGAATTCTCTCTCTCTCTCTCTCTCTCTCTCTCTCTCTCTTCTTTGATGTGCAGATCTCCATAGAATGGACTTCCCTAAAGTCTTCTTAGAACACCACATGTGCTACTTTTAGCTTTAGAAATCAAGGCATGCATAACTTAGAACTTAAGATCTATTCAACTACTTTGCTCAACTCTAAAGTTCCTCATGCAATTATTAACAACTTATTGGCCTTCTTGGGTTGTTAGACTAGTTGGCATATGGAGTTGTTGTGGTTTAAGTAAGGAATCCATTGACAAGCAATAGCCAGCTATGCAATAAGGGATGAAGAATGGCATGTACCAAGTTTGCTGTATAAGGCTTCACATTAAATGCATGCAGGCTCCTTTTGATGCTAAAGTTGTGATTTGTAATCTATATAGCAAGAAAACATTGAGACATGCTTCCTTCTATATAGACAGATCTAATAAATGTCTTGAGTAGATATTGTTGGAAAAATTATAATTCAAATATGAATTTTTTATAATTCTTTAGCCCAAAATTAAGTGGAATCCATATTTATATATGATCGATTAATGGTGGAATAAAAAGAGTTCAAAGAGCACTTTAACGTTATATATTTATTTATTTAAAGGTATAAAATAGAAGTGAATAAAAATTGGTGTTATAAACTTTAACCCGTTAGTTTCGATTTGTGCATTGGGCTAATCCTTGCAGGTTAGTCAATGCATTAATTATGCACATATAACGGCTTTGATTATATTATAGGATAGCCAAAGGATAGCCATCGAGTTTAAGGAGTTGTCAAATGCACACAAAACTACAATGATAATTGAATCCAAAAGCATCCCATGACCATGAAAAGATCTCCAGAATTTGAAATATGAGTCCTTAGATATGCTATGATACTAATTGAAAAATCTTAAATAAATTATGCTAGGAGATGAGATCTATCATACCTATCGATAATAGTTGAAAAATAAAACATAAAAAAGACAATTTCAAACACAAAAAATATTCGTAAAAATATCAAATAACAGACTACGAATTTAAATTCAGATCGAAATCAATCACTAAAACCTATAGTAGTTACAAGAAGCTTATATATTACCCGTCAATTTCTATAACTCAATCTATAACAATCTTACTTACGAAACCTTGCAAGACACCACTTCCTATGGTGGTTCTCAAACTTCGGTGATCCTCGATGTTAATTCTTCTGTCTCAATTATCCTCAAAATGTAGGTCTTTCAGATTTGATATAGATGCATTGAGTTGAAGTGATTCAGCACGTTCCGTTTAAAGCCGAAAAACAATTTCTAATAGCCTAAAAAAATCATAGTAGATGATCGACGAATTTTTTTTAGGGTTAGATTAAAACCCACTTATATATCTCTTAGAGATAAGATAGATAAAATAGAATATTGTTTCAAAGATTCTCTTAAAGCAAAAGTAAAATATTCCTTAAAAGATTATCCACAGATTCTTTTAAAGATAAATGAAATACCTCTTAGAAATTACGTAAACACCTATTAGAGATAAAAAAAACAAAAGATCTCCAATTATCTTTTCATGGAATAATGTAATATGTGAAAAATCTGACGTCGTTCGAACATAGTAAAATCATTCAAACACCTTGACTTATGTCTCTATATTTTCGAACGATAGTTAGGGTGGGTTTGAAAGGTAACCATGGTGCGTTCAAACACTTTGACTTTAAATTCTCTAAAATTTAAAAATCTTCAATGCCATAATTATAACTTATGCATATACTTATACATTAGATTTAGATGTTATGTGAATAAAATTATAATTTTGAAACATAATTTGTCAATTACACATAGTACAAATAAAACTTTACTATATAGACAACTTAGATGTTTCAAATCTACCCACATGGACATCCAACTTACTTATGATCCAATATGTCACAACCCCATCTCAATCCTTGAAGGATGAAATGATTAAGAGCAGCATCTTTGCAATTAGCAGAGTTGGTAAGCCATTAGGAGATAGAATAGGGTGCTAAAATATCGAAGGCCTAATCATCTCTTAAACTAGGAAGTATGCATGCTTGCTTCATTTTGCATCTTATAGATGAGAAGATGATGCTAAGCTTCCCCCCACAAAGTTGGAGAAAAAGGCATCTTCTTTTTGCAAAGATCTAAAACTATAATGACATAAAGGGAGTTAATTAAAATCTCACAACGGCGTAAAGGCAAGGTAATCTTTGCCTTCAAAATTGGGAAAGATTCCACGTTGCCTATTTAATTCACCTTTTGCAGTAAGTATACGTAATTTTTTACTATTCTATTTAGTACAAATATTCAAGTTAATGTATATTATTATTATTATCATTATCATTATTATTATTATTATGTGCCCTTCAAAATTGGGAAAGATTCCACATTGTCTATTAATTCACCTTTTGCAATAAGTATACATAATTTTTTACCGTTCTCTTTAGTACAAATATTCAAGTTAATATATTTATTATTATTATTATTATTATTATTATTATTATTATTATTATTACTATTATTATTTCCATGTGCACTTCAAAAATCTCTTGTTTATATATATATATCATTATTCTTTATTAGAAAAGGAAAGTATATAAATTAGTTGTCTCAATTACAAAGCTGCTAATATCAGTGGCCAAAAGAGCCAATAGGGGGTTCAGGGTAGGACCCTTCCCAGGTAATACCGAAGCCCATTTTCTAGCTAAGGTTTATTAGCTTTGTGGTAGATATAATTTACATTCAAAAAGGGGTGCAAAGATAATAAGTGTTTACAATCATTAATGATGGAGGAGATAGTCTAAGGAGTTTAGTGAATATCCTTCATAATGTTGACAAGGGGTAGTGAATCAATTTCAACTTGGATGTGAGAGATACATCGATGACAGATGCACATGAGGGTCGCTCTAAGGCCATTGCTTCAACTATGAGAATAGATATGTACAACGACTATCGGTTATAATCGAGTAACCCAATCGGGATTGCAAGATGAAACTAGCTCCCATTGTATTTATTGGGATCGAAAATGAGCCATCAATGTTAAGCTTGAGAAGCCTAAGCAGATGAGGTTCCCAGCAGATTAGGTGATGCGGATTCGGACCCTTCGGAAGGGGGCGAGGGGCGAGAATCTCAAAATACTCATATACAAGAGACAACATTCTTTCCCGGACTAGATTAGATGGATCTTTAACTGTGTTAAATTATTAGTTCAAAGGCCACAAGCAACCAGTGGAGGAGTATGGCATGGCCATGGATTCTTCTACCGAGGACAGCATTTCCTAATAAAAGTCCTTTAATGAAACTACCGAGGGATCACCAATATGCATAATCTTGATAGTACCTCATTGCTCATAAATCTTATTTTTCCTTCGCAGGATGTGGTCTACCTAGATTAGCATTTTTGTTCCTGGCTCTAGAGTGACGAGTGGGGTGGGCTAGAGGAAGGCTTCTATTTAAGCTTTTCTTATTCACTTTTCTACCCAAATCCTCCATGTTGCCATTTTTTTTGCACAGGGTAAGAAACTATTCATTCTTTCTGCTATTTATGCTAGTACTAATTAAGCAAAAATTAGCTCTAGCATGAATCAAGTTTTTTGAATATTTCTGCGCTCCCTTAGGTTGTTATGGGGGATTTTAGTTGTATTCTTAATCCAGAGAATAAGATAGGAGTGAGGCCTTTATCTGTTTCTTTTATTTAGTTAATGCTTTTCATAATGTTGTTTCATATAATGAGTTGATTGATATTAGCTTTTTGGGTCATGCTTTCACTTGGTATAATAATGACATGGTGATAGTAGGATTCTAGTTAGACTAGATAGAGTTTTCATGAATTAGACTTTTATAGATCTTTTACTCAATATTTCTATGTTATATTTACCTTAGATTGCTTCATATTATTCCCCTTTGTTGATCAATCTTGATAAATTTGTTAAATATAAGAATTTGTTTAGATTTGAATGATTCTAGTTTGATTATCCAGCGGTGGGGGGATATCATGACCAATTTCTAGAATTCTTCTAGTCTGTTGGGCCACTCTACTTCTCTTATGGAGTTTTTACATTCTAATCTTTTGAGCATTTTTTATGACCTTTCTTTTTCGAATTGAAACTATCTGAACCGTCTCAAGATGAGTCTAGCTAATGTGCAGGTCGCCTTCCTAGAATTGGAGAACATGAAAAGGACTCTGTGTGAGGTTGACAATCATTCTCTAGCTCTTCTTAACTGGTGATGTGTAGCCCTCCTTAAGCAAATCAGCCTCAATTAGTAGAGCAAGGCTCGAGTGAACTAGATTAAGGATGGTGATATTAATACTAAATTCTTTTATTTCAATGTTAAAATAAAACATAAGAGGAATTTCATTAAGAGTTTGGAGTTATCTGATAATGAATTTACAAATGATTTTAAAAGAATAACTAAAAAGTTTGTTGATTTTTATTTGTCTCTACAAATTTCTAATTCTTGTATGGTTGGTTCTACAAATTTTTAATTCTTGTATGGTCGTTTTTGAGGAATGGTCTCCTCATCTTGGGTCCTAATCTTCTCTGCCGTGATGACCTCTTTAGGCCTTTTACGATTCAAGGTAAGATCAATCATTTAGTCTTTGCTGGCGCATAAGGCATATTCATAATGGTTTCTTCTACAAACTCTTTAGGAAATATTGAGTTATTATTGGTATTGATGTTTCGAGAGCTATTCTTGTTTTCAAAATTGTGATTTTCTTTCGCCCAACTAGGGGCAAAACTTTTTTAACTTTCATTCCCGAGTATCCCTATTTGTCTAAGGTTATAGATTATCAACCAATCTACTTCTGTAGTATTGTTTATCAAATTCTGGCCAAGTTATTTGCTAACTTAATAAATAGCTGTCTTACTAGATATCATTGAGCCTGAGCAATCCATTTTTGTAGATGGTCGTTATATTTATGATAATATTATTCTAGCTTAGGATGTGGTTTATTCTATCTTTTCTCTGAGCATTCTAATTTTATTATTATTAAGATTGATCTTGAGAAGACTTATGATAGAATTTTCTAGAATGCGATTTTTAAAGCTCTTCTCTATATGGATTTTCCAACAAAGTTTATTACTTGGATGCGAGCTTGTATCACTTTTGTTGGTGCTTATAATTGGTTTTTCTTCTAATTGGTTTTGTGATTTTTCTTGCATTAGATAAGGGGATCACATCTCCCCTTATCTATTTCTTATGGTTTCTCAGGTTCTTACGTCTCTACTTAATGAGACTGTCTCTAACGACAAAATTTTCCTTTCCCCATTAGTAATTTCAAGCATAATCACTTATTTTATGTTGATGACTTGTTAATTACCATTAAAGCCGAGCCTAATATATGGCGCGAAGTGACAAAGCCTAGAAATTGATCACTGACGCCATGAGCAGCGAAAACCCCAACAACCTTAGTGACAAAAGTATGAGGATCCATGATGGAGAGGTAGTGGGGGTGACGGAGGAGGGAGGCTTTGAGATAGTTGAAGAGGAGTCATAGAAGAGTCAAGTGTGGGAGATGACAGAGAGGTTGAGATGGTACGAGGGATTTGGGTCCTTTGGATAGGATGGAGATAGGCCACTTCTATAGAAAAATAGGCATCAGAGAGAGAGAGCAGGCACATGATAAGGAGAATGCGATGTGGTAGGCATCTAGGGCTTAGGGTCTTTATCAATTATCAAGGTAGCAGGTAAGTGGAGGTAGATAGATGAAGTGACTGCTAAAATGATGATAGGAGTATGGGCAACATGGCAATCATCGAAGGGCATCGAGGCTAGAGCTAAAATTTGACCATTGGAGGATTGCCCACCAACATATGCAACAATCAAGGGATTTGAAATATCCCGCCCACCAACAGTTACAATGATAGATTTAATTGATGGTGCGAGAGATATGCCATTCACATTAATAGGTTGAGTAGAAGATAATGCATGAGAACTAGGGGGACAGCGAAAAGCCCCCCTAGTACATGTGTTCTCATTGGTCCGGAGAGATGAGGAGCTAACTACGTTAGATGAATATGTGGCTTCCCTCTTAAAAATAATTAAGACAAAATTTCACTCATGCCTCGACTGGAGACACTAAGCTTCCTTTTATTGGCAGATCTACCTCGTGGACAACCCATAAGGCAACCAAGAGTTGAGTGGTGGGGATAGCTTCTTGCGGAGATGTTTTCACCACCCTAGGTGATGTAAAGCTGCAAGTAGTGATGTGAGCAGCATAAGAGGTGGTAAGCTTATCACGAGCAACATCCTCTCCGGTGGAGGTTTCAGTTGATGTATTGCTGCCACTGTAGCAGCTACCTCGACTCTCTAAGTGGCCAAACTAGGATGGTGACACTTTGTCTTTGGCCTTTTATGAGATGTTTAAGCCAGCCCGTCTCCTAGCAAGGCCTACCCTGAGGAGCTGCCAAAAATAGAGGGCGATTCGATACTCTATACGATCACATTTAAAGTAGACGATAGATATATTTTTCGTTTATGACTAGTTGAAAAAATTTATTACTTAGTGGGCCTACATTAGTACCTTGTTTGAGAGAGGAGTCCAAATCTATTTCGATACAAACTCGTGGGAACCTACCTTATAGGTATAAACGTCCATCATGAAGGCCATTCTAGAGTCAACTGTGACCTCCATGAGAATATTGAAAAGCAAACAATCAAATGGGAGACTAACAAACTGTACCCATATAGGGGCTGTCATAATCTCCTCTCTCAATGGTTGGAAGTCTGGTTTGCCATAGGATTAGATTTAGGATGAAAAAGGTCCATGACCCATCAGTGAGAACCCTCACTATGTCATCCTTGTCGGAGAACTTACACGTGAAAAAATCGTTACCATGATGATGACCTGCGAACTACGAATGGGAGCCCATCTCTTCTTGGACTCCCTAATATGATAAACCAAAGGAGAGGGACGATCAAGGAACTTATCTATAAGGATGAACCTCCATTCCTCTTTATTAGCCGCCAAACGCTCTGAGTTGATGGTGACTGAGCCTATAAAAGCCCCTTTAAAACCCGTTGCAGTTTAGAGCCTGAGATAGGAGACACTCCTTTCATTTTTTGTGGCATTCGATCGCTCTTGAACAGTTAAGACCAATATTCTATAATTTTAAGCTTAGGGATGTGACTAGTCCCTTCGATGACCATAGGCACCATGGGAGATGAAGCATACTTAGAAGGATCTAGGGGATGAAGGGGAGGAGGAGTGTAGGGCAAGAAGCTTAGACTACGGTTTGGAGTCAAGGGTAGGAGGGGGAGTAGAGGAGGAGCTCATTTTTTTAATAATTAATATCTTGATCTATGTGTATCATTCTCATATTGATGTTTGCATATATACCTATAAAAATACATGGCTTTTGCACATATATCCTTTGAAACCTTTATTTTTTCTACATCTATACCCTTTGGAATAAACTGACCATTAAAATTTAGATGGTTTAGATTTAAAAGACAAAATAATCCTTATTCTAGTTTTCATATATTTCTCTTAGTTAAGTATGTTTTTTTTTATTGTTTTGTATTAAATTGTTGAGACGTGGCTCATATTTTTCTTTTTTGAAAATTAACAAGTATCTATGCAAAAAAATATTTTTTATGGGTATACATATTAATATCAACTTAAGGGCATACTTGATAGAAATCTTGTTCTAAACCAAGAAAAAAGGTTGAATCACAAATTGGTAAGTGTCCATAAAATTCCTGAATCTTTTCTTTCTTGACTAAGTATGAAAGAGATTAAGGCCAAAATACTACAAATGAATGTAAAAGAGAAGAAGAGGAATTGAGAGATGAACATTGACATGAACGAAAAACTGTGAGAAGAGAAAGAATGTCACAAATTGAAGATAACAGTGAATCAGTTATGAGTGAAAAAAAATATTCTCTTCTCAGAACAAATCCCTAGCTTTTAAGTAAAAACCAACACACTTCGGTGCAAATCCTCATTTTACTTTGCAAAATTTAGATAATTTGTGTATTTTGTGTGAATTAATGGATCTTTTGTAATTTAATTTAATTTGTTAATTAACCAAACGAGCTTCTATGTGCATCTCATATGTAAATTATGTTCATTCAAACATAATTAAGTTGTAAAAAGCTTAGGAATTAATTGGCACTTTACAACGTAACCCTCGTGTAATATTATAAAACAATAGCACATGAAAAGAAAAGAATCTATAAAGAAGTAGTTTAGTTGAACAACAAAAAAACCTTTTAATGAGATGCTCCTCACACGGTTAAGTTTACCGTGTATGAGTATTTTCGAATTTGAATCTCAATAATTTTAATGAAATTAGGGAACTATTAAGTTTGCACTTTTTTTAAAAATATATATAAATTTTTAAACAGTAATAGGACACTTTAAGAGTTTTTGACCGAACTAGCCCTCTTTCAAAACTTTTTTACCAGAATAGGCTACCTCTAAACTTATTTACCAAATGAGGTCTAATTTACTGTAGCCCAAATAAAAATACTGAACTTATCAATATTTTTTTCTTAAGCAAAAGCGCTGATCTGTTCAACGTTTTATGTATATAAATTCTTTTTAACTTAGTCTTTTTATAATTTAGGGAAAAAATTATTTGGTGATAAAAACACTGAACTGATTAGCATTTTTAAAAACGCTTATCAGTTCAACATTTTTATTAGGGCTATAGTAAATTAGACTCCATTTGGTAAATAAATTTGACGGTAATCTATTTCAGTAAAAAATTAAAAAAATGAGGCTATTTTGGTGAAAAACTCCTTTATAAATAACTAGTCTAAAATACTTTACTGCAAGTCCTCACTTAAAAAAAAATTCTTATATCTTTTTTTATGCAAAAGAAGACAAAAGAGGCAAAACCAAGTTGGCTTTTTTCCTTTGTTGCAACTTGTCCTAAATAGAAATTTCTAAATTTCAAGTGGCGTGTTAGGGACAATCATTTTTGTTACAAGTACGTCACAAACCCATACAAATAAAGTGACTATTGGACACAGTGGCAAACTATGTACCAAAAAAGGTGAGGTGCAACTCTATTTATGTGAGTAGGTGATTTTTAAGTTGACGTCTTATTAGATAATTCTATATGACTTGTAAATTTTCGATAGAGATAATTAATAATTTAGGGTTAGAGTCGACCATGTGACCTCTTATTGTCACAGAGAATGTATGATTGATTTTTGAGTCTAATGATATTTCACTAAGTTTTAGACTGTCGAACTGCTCTTCTAAGTTATTGCACCGCTGAGTCATTAACTGAGTGGAGTCGATAGTTACTTGGAGTTAGACTCGACTCTGTGCCTTCCTAGGTTGCGGAAGTGTTATGGTTGGTTTTTAAGTCTAATACATTTTTTTTATCATTTAAGTGTTCGAAAAAGACGAAAAACTAGATATGAGTTAGACAAAAGTCTAACACTCTGTCTATATAAATACATTTAGGCTCTATTTAATTTAGCCAAAATACTAAGTTATCTAGTTCAGATTTTAAACCATATGGGTCGCTGAGCTAATGCTTCAAACTAAATACTACCGAGATATCACTCGACTAATGAATAATTTTTAGTATAGTATTTTTTTTGGGATTTGAGTCGATCTGGGGCCTCTTTGGTAGTAGGGCCTACCAATTTTACTAAAAACATAGTTCCTCTTAAAAAGGAAAAAAAAGAAGAAAAACACGTCACCATTGGGATCCTTTCATGCTCCCCCCAAAAACTTACTCTATTAAATACTTGGCAGTGTATTATTGGCTAGTTAACTGATTTCCTACAATTTGTATTGTAGACGATCTTATACAATCTCGTTTGTCGCCTTTAGTTGTTACAGTGCTGATGAGGTGCGGTATTCGAGGTGGGCGGAACTCTCACTCTTAAATTCTAAATCTATCCGAATTTATATTAGTAAATTTCCTCCAACTACTCTCGCCAATTTGTCTCTCTTTCCTTTCAGTCCTCGAATCTCGATCCCTTGCTCGGGGAAGCCCGTGAAGGAATCCCGTCTGTAGATTCCTGCAATCAATCCTCTTCTTTCGCTCAGGTATGTCGTGATCTTATTTCGGTCTAGTCTAAATCTTTCGAGCTATCTCTTGTTTCTGTTGCTTATCTTTTGATTCAAGTAGTTGATAGGTGGCGAGTTGGAGTAGGTTTGATCTAAAAGCGTGATTTTGTTTGAGTTTTCTTGAAAGAAACAGAGAGAGAAGGATGGGTAGTAGTAGTAACAGTAGAAGAAGAAGAAGAAGACGATGATGATGATGAAAGAATTGGATCTCAGATTTAGAGGGAAATAAGGATAATTTCATGCAAAAAGCCAATTGCTTTTACTTGCATCCATTCGAACTTATCTTTAGTTCGTTTGCCCTTCTGTTAAGAAAGGGGCATGTGCAGTCTTAAGTCTTAACTTGCCTTATACAAATAGTTTGGTCTTTGTTTACCTCTTTTTTTAATTGGTCATTAGTGGGAACACTAGTTATTCTGACGATTAGATCTACAACTTATAATTTTGACGAATTCAACTATCTGATCTCACCTGACGTAGTGTTCTGGTCGCAAAATCACATCACACTATTTAATGCTTATGGAGAATAAAAAAAAAAAAGAACAAAATTTGGTAATGTTTTAACTCAAAATTTTATGAACGCCAATAGTCTTTATAGTTGAAACAACGTGGAATTTCTTGTTATCTTATGGTTCTATTCCCATTCTAATGAAGTATGACCTATTTCAACATTAGAAAGGTTAAGGTGTTCATGGATGGTCAACCAGGTTAATTCTTGTAGTAGTAGGTATTGTATGATTGTAGCAATGAGTCATAAATCTGTACTTGTCCTGCAACTTCCATTTCATATGCCTAACAGGTGGAATGGGAGTACCATCATATGTCATTGTGAATTAACACAAACAAATAAAGTTGGGAAACTTACCTTCTGAAGTTATGGTTCCTTGCGAGGGTAGGAACTATATTTCCATTCACCGGGAAATCTGAGAGAAAATGTTCAGCATCTTGTCTTCACCTTATTTTGTATGAGAAGCCTTTAGATTAAACTTATGCAAAGAGGTAGAAGTAGAATCTCTCTTACTCCAGTCCCCTCCTAGAATGATCTTTGAGAAATTAATTTCTGTTATCCATTGTTCATAACCCTCCTAGTAGTAACCTTTCTGTTAGAAAAAAAAAGATATTGTGTGGCTGCTGGCAGCTCTGTTAGACATGCTCACTTCAGTAGTATGTCAGGCTTGTGGTCTTCATGTCATTCTACAGAAGCTCTTATCTCCCAACTTTATCAAGCTATATATTAGAAAAATGTCTTTTACATTTTTTAGATAATGAATATTTAACTAATACCTGTCTATAAATTTAAGGGTCACCTAGTAGACTTCTTCAACTGCCATAACTTTGGGCCATTGCCCTCAGCCAAGCGAAACATATATCTTGGAGTGGTAGTTTCATGCAAACATTCTACACTTCACTTTTGTCCTCCTTTGGCGACATAGACACCAAGATCCATAGTTGAGAAACTTCTTATACTTGTTATTGTTTATCCTGGTCAGTGAAATTTTGATAAACATGATTTGTCAATTGTGTATATTCCTTTCTAATTTATTTGATCATACCTTTTTCATTTCTCTGAATCCTGATGGAATCTATGCATTAAGCTCCACTGCATGTTTGCAGTTTCAAAATTATCCATCCCTTTTTGGTGGAGCATACATTTGTCTCTTGTTGTATCTCATACCTTTTTTCTTCATTTTGTTGAGCTTTTTCACCGTTATCCATTTACCACCATCTTGTGATTGATGATTGGATTATCCAGTGGTTAACCATCCATTCCAAAACTGATTTATTGTATTGAATTGATTACTATGCAACATCAATATCTTGCTTGGACACTCTCAGTAGCATACTGCTTTCTTTATGAAGTTGATACACTACTCAAGTTCTCATTTCTTCTTGACAAACTATTTTTGCACCATGAGTTAAGGGTTGATTTAGAATCTGTGTATATTTATAATTTTAATTCACATTTTATTTAGTCATTTGGTGTGAGTACCTCTATGGAGTATACACCACATATAATTATCTGTCTCCATACTGCAAATTTACATGTAGTTATCTTTCTTTTTTCTTCCCTTTTTGTTGATGTTTAAACCATGAGAAGTTCTGAAATTTTGGTGGAGAAATAGGAATCCTAATTTGACTAGGTAAATAAGATATGAAAAGTAAAAGTTAAATCCAAGTCAAAGTCAAACAATCAAAATTTGAATCGTAGTTGGATTAGGAAAACTGAATACTACTCAAAACAAGAAAAAATTAATACAAGTCGGAAAGTGAAAAACAGAGTAAGTCTAAGAAACATAAAGTCAAGAAAAAATAGGAAGAGTAAACATGATAAACACACTAATAATTTTTTTAATGTGAAAAACCTCTCTTTCCGTTGAAAGAAGAAGAACCAGGGATCTGTCCAAACCAGATCAATCTATATCAATAGTTCTTAGACCCAAGAATTACTACTATACCTTAGACAGTTTGTCGTCTAACCATTAAAGTTTGCTTCTCTTATTTGAAACCCTTCTCGATTAGCTACTCCATGATTAGATTGTCTCCACGTCTAGTTCTCAATTTGTCACCACGGATCACTTCTCAAACTTTTCGGTAGTTGATAGTAGAAGTTGTAGTACACAACTCAATTTAGCTTTTCCGGTACTTGATTGATCTCTGATGTAATCTAGAACTCAGACATATGTTGATGACTTTCCTCAGACATAATAAAATATGTGCTCCATGGGGGAACCTAAAACTCTCTAACTCTTAAAGTTTTACTTCTCTTTTTATTCCAAATTCTTTAATAAGTAAACTAGAAGCTCTTTGAGTTCTTCCTTGGATGGATACCTCCCTCTAGCCTCTATGATCCTTTTATAACTATGGAAGATCTTTTGTATTTCGGACTAGGTGAATTTAAGGTTTGTTTGGACTGAACTTATATTCCTTAAGTGAATTTGACTGTTTTTGTGCCGTAATTCGCATTAACTTAGAACTTGGTTCAAACAGAGTTTTGCAGAATGCTGAATTCTCTTTCTTCTTTAAATGAATCTTGGATTTCTTTGCACCTATCAATCTTCTACAAGTAATATGACCTGATCATACAAATTACGTAGATTGTACGACACATTTTACTAGTGTTTGTATTCACGAAATCATCATTACATAAAATTGCACTTATAATCTCCCTCTTGGCAGTTTTGCGACATGACACATTTCTAAATAATCCTCTACCCAATACGATCATCCTAGGATCAAGTCAATATATTTATTTCAGATCTGCAAAGTTCCTGCAGCTCGATTTCAACATATAAGTCAACACACTTTCCTAAACAGTTTGCCATTAGATAAAATTGCCTTACAATCTCTATGGCTGACCTAAACCATTCAATCAATTCTTTTTAACACTATTAAGATGTTACATGAAAATGCTTTGATATATAAATGAGTAAATGATGTGACCGTTAGATTCTCTTCTTCATTTTGACCAAGATGAATCAAGAATTTCATTTTGTACTCTAAACATTTATTCCTGTTATTCTACTAAATTAGAATGTCCAAGACTAAAGTTATTTTATGAATTATATCTTGAGATGATTGTTTTGTTCCATCTTTATAGTTATAGTATATTTTCAGATGTTTTGGAAAGATGTGCGATATGTGGATTTTGTTCTTTCCAAGGTTTCCAATTTTGGCATATTCCGATCCGAACTGGATCAGCCACAACAAATTCCACCCCAAAACTAGTTTATTGAGTGGTTTTGATGGTGTATCGGTTGGATCAACTCATCCCTAGCCGTATCGGACTTGTTCAACTGTATCGATCAAAACCACTCTATATGTGTTAGTGAATGGGTTAGACATTCGAAGTAGACATCCATATACCTTCTCTCTATGTTATCCACCTGGGCGAAGTCCTCTGATGCAGACCCATTGAAGTAGGTGTCCAGCAAGCTCCTCCTCTGATGGACTCGGCAATACCGCACTCCGGCAACACTGCTCTCTCTCTCTCTCTCTCTCTCTCTCGGAGTGGGAGAGGGATAGAGATAGGGGGAGAGAGTCATTGTGTGTATGTGAAAGAGAGGGGGAGGCATTGTGTTTGTGGGAGAGACAGGGATTCAGAGAGGAAGAGGGTAAAAGAGAAATTTTTTGTTTTTGAAGTGAGTTATAAGTCAGAGATGGTAGAGATAGGTGGGAGAAAGAGAGTGGGAGAGAGTTAGTAGAGAGTGAGTGAGTGGGAGGGTGGGAGTGAGGGAAAGAAGGGATTTTTTATTTATTTACGTGAGGGAGAGGAAGAGAGAGTTAGTGGGAGAAAAAGAGAGACAGAGATTGAGAAAGTAGTATTTTTTCATTGAAATTCTCTTACATGTTCCTTTTATTTATTACGTACCATTATGTTTAGCATGTGTATGATATCTTGATTTTATATCTAACACCACAAAATATGTAACCCCGTGTGCACTGCAAAATATGTAACAACAAAATATTTAATTGCATAAGCATAGGCTCTATGTGGTGCCATGTCTGTGGGGCCATTTGCATAAAAAAATCATTTAGTTTACAAAATAGCAAAGTGGGCCATTGTGTGCACTTGTGGCCTCTTTTAAACTGATTATTGATCAAACTTAGGGTTTAAAATTCGCATTTTGTTATAAAAAGATATGCATGAATGCATTCAGTTTCAAGAACCCAATCTTACAATTACTAGAATTTAAGAGTTTTTTTTTTCTGCAACTAGCTCCATGTCTGCCTTTAGAACATTTAAATCTTTTCTGATCTTTTGTATATTTTAATGTCAGCTGTCCACTGTTTATATAGTGCTTAGGATTATTAAAGAGTAATTTTTTGTTCTGTTAAGATATCGAGATATCTAATATCCAAAATTGTGTTTTTCTTACCTTTTTGTGTGTTTGAGTTACTATTTTATATTAGTTCAGTTCTTTTGGTCTATTTTATCATTATATAGTATCTTTGCTTTGTCAGGTGTTTTTAGGATAGAAGATGAGTACATTGGATGCCACAAGAGCAGAGCTTGCTCTGTTAGTTTTATACTTAAACAAGGCTGAAGCCAGGGATAAGATTTGTAGGGCTATCCAGTATGGATCAAAATTTTTGAGCAATGGAGAACCTGGCACTGCACAAAATGTTGACAAATCAACCAGTCTGGCACGGAAAGTTTTTCGACTCTTTAAGGTTGTCTTTGTTCTATCCATTTCTTCTTAGTAATGGTATAAAGTGCTACTGTGGCACTAACGCAATCAGCATCATCATCTCCCTATGCTCTGCAGTTTGTTAATGATCTGCATGCCCTTATTAGCCCACCTGCCCAAGGAACTCCTCTTTCACTGATTTTACTCGGAAAGGTATGCAGATGCTACTTTTATTCATGGAACCAGTTTTACATCATTAAAGTTTGTTCTAATAGAAAATGGTGCAGGCCTGTTTATGTCATTCAATGGTCTTTTAAGAATGTTTATCTTTTCTGTTGGGTGGTCATGGCCTTTACAGTCCAAAAATGCGCTGCTGTCATCTTTCTTGTTTCTAGATCAAATCGTGTGGGCAAGCAGGACAGGGATATACAAGGTTTGGATCTCTTTTTGTAATCTGGCTCTTAGATGTTTCTGAACTGGACAAACTGATATAAATGCTTTAAAATGATGTTTGTAGAACAAAGAACGTGCAGAGTTAATCAGCAGGATATCGCTTTATTGCTGGTTGGGTTCTTCTACTTGCACCACCTTAATTGAGGTATGCACCTTGCTTCATCCATTATCTAACCTATTATCTATTACTTGAGATATACAACTCTGTTCGTACTCATAGTTGGCAGAACTTCAAAGGCTATCCAAATCAATGAAGAAGTTAGAGAAGGGGCTGAAAGGAAAAAATAAATATGAAGTACGTATTATTACATCCTTTCCTACAAGCTTAAGCTTCCTCTACTGTGATCCATCCTTTTTTGTGTACCTACAAATTCAAATATACTCATTACGGTGCTTGCAGGATGAGCAATACCAGATAAAGCTGAAGAAATCCAATGATAGATTACTAGCTCTTATTAAATCATCCATGGATTTGGTAGTCGCTGTAGGACTACTGCAACTGGCACCGAAGAAAGTCACTCCGCGTGTCACAGGAGCACTTGGATTCATTACCTCTCTCATCTCTTGTTATCAGGTTCTTCCTGAATTCTATTTTGATATAACATAAAGTCTAAAGCTACTGACTCGAGAAATTAATCTCGTTTTCTTCCTTTATTTGGCAGTTGCTTCCTACCCCAGCAAAGGCAAAAACGACTTGAAGGGAAGTTCTTTCCTCTCATTTGTTAGATCATCTTGTTACTAGGTAATAAGTACAGTAAAAACAAGCATATCTGGGCTTGTTAGCTGCATGGCTAGTAGATAAGGAGGTAAGCTCATGTCTTTCTGGGAATGCTGCCTCTACGTGATCACAATATTATTTTAATTATCTAACATTTATGAATTGCTGATCTTTTCTATGCCCTACATGCTTGAACTTTCTCTATATTCCCCGTCTTACCTACCGCGTTTTATTATCATGAACTAAATGTTAGGTTAAGATTGGATTTTCAGATTCTTTGCATAGTTTACCTCGAAGAACATAAGAGTTATCTTTATAACAAACTACTTGTAAGTAATTAAAACTGTTACAGCAAAAGGATCAAGGAGACGATGGAAGATATATATATTGCCTTATCGCATAAATACCTCTAGGTCTGAGCTCAAAAAGAATGACCATCTTTCAATCTTTTTTGCAGCAATGCTGCAACCCTTCAGCGAATATTCAAATCATGCAATCAGATTCATGTTGATGTGCATGGCTCTTCAAGATACTTGATTAACTCTTACTTGCAAAATCTCAACTCATAAATCTCGCTCGAAAATTGCATCATTGTGTCTATAATTAAGTGTTATGTGGGGGTGGTCTATGCAAGCTATGCAAGGAAGAATGAGACCAGATCCAATGGTTTTGGGTCTCAAGCTGTCACATTAAAGTCTTAGTTAAACGATGTAGGTGCGAAATTAAATTCTTTTATATGGATAGCATAAGGAAATAGTATAAATGGTGAGGTGGGATGTTCTCAAAAGCTTAATCCAGGTGAGGCCCAACAAGAGGCTAAGAATTTATATCTAAGTCCTTCACTACGGGCATATCGTTGTAGGATTAAATAAGAGGGGATAAGTCATTCCTAGGCTTATTTTAAATAGATAACATATCTCCTATCATATTATAAATTAAATATAGTGTTTGGTTTATACAAAGACTATATATGAGATAATTAAATAAAATTATATCATTGTCCTCAATAAAGAAAAATAGTAACGTCAATTACTATTTTAAACTATTATTGATTATCTTAAATTTAAATTATATCATTAAATATTATTAAATTATACTATATTAATTATAAAAATTAATCACGTTCAATTCAAAATAATCAGACTTAAGATCAAAAGTAATACAAAATAATCCAATAAGTTATATGAAAATATTAAATAATAAAAATATAAAATTTTTAATATAGCAATACTTTAAATAAATATAAAAATATAATTAGACTAATTAAGATTATTAGTTTTATTATTTATATATCTAAATTTATTATTTCTTATATAAGAGCTCTATCTATCTCTCCACTAGGATATATCATCTCACTCCTCAGGTGGGTTGATACATCCTTTTGGCAAATATGACAACTAGTTGAGATAACTAATCTAATCTCATCTTTATATCCCTTAAATAAACTAACTATAAGAGCCCGAAGATACCTATTTAATATCTCTATCTGGGTTCTAATTCAATATTCTTGATAAAAATTTGTGTCCAATTACAGTGGCGATATGAAGAGTTCGGCTCTTCCATGCCTTAAACTACTCTTTACGACACAAATAGATAAGTAAATATTAAATTAAACTCACGATCTTCTCCTATAACACAATGTAAATATCTTCTTTAAAAATTTAGTTCTTGCTGTTAAAGCGTAGCGTTGTGTGTGTGTGTGTGTATATATACCCTTAAAAAGTATGTATATATCTCTCTAAAGTTGGTATTTCTATGTATAAATATAAAAACTATATATTTTGAGGATTATATATATTTAGATATCAACATTTTTGAGAATATATGCAAATATTAACATTAGAAGGGTATACTTGCACAAAAAAACCCTAAAGCATATGCTTGCAGTCCATTTCGTATTAGAGATAGGAAAGAAAAAGTATTTAAAGAAGTGAGGATTTTTTAGGGGCTTTTGCAATTTAATTATATTTAATTTTTTTTTAATTTAGCATATATATATATATTATAATCGATATATATTTTATTATAATAGAATGCACATAATTTGAATAGCACACTAATATCACAAATAATAAATAAATAAATAAATAAATGAAGCTCTGGATTTTTTAGCCTAATTTTGCAAAGGGAAAAAACTCGATGGACCACTTGATGAACTATATATCCAACTAAGTCTATAAGATGATTTGGTATCTTTGGTTGGTATTGATGCCTTTCTCAATTGTATCTCTGCCCACTGCTGCAAAATTCTTACTTTATGCCAACTTTCTCCAAGCTCCTCCATGGCAAATATATTATAAGATGCGTTTTAAGAATTCTTTTTTAATTTTTTTTTCACTCTCTTATGATTTGGAGAAACGATAAGATGTCTAGTTGAACTTTATCTATCTGAAGATAACGGTAAGGGTAATTTTTCCTCAATGACATAATTTCTTTAGCCTTTTATTAGTTCCTTTTGTCTCCTCTCTCTTTAGATGTTTACAAATACTAAAATTTAGAAAGAAGACAAATTTGGAATGAAAGAAGTGCAATATGACTTGGTTTGGACTCTATCGAATCACCTCGTGGGGACATTCGATTTACTGAGTTGAACACATTTATCATGGACTTCAATGCCCGCCGTTGATGTTAGTATGGATTATGACTATTTTGAATATTTTGTTGAGTTAGATTAGTCTTTAGATATGTGGAGAGCAGTCTAGTCTAGACCATTGAAGAATATTAAGCTTCTTTCTTATTCTACTTATCTCTCAATCTCCTTCTCTCAAGCTAAGGCTAATGCTGCGAAGTCGATGTCATCTTTTCCCTCCTCGATGGGGGATTAATATTCTCTTGGTCCCAAAAGGTTGACTCATTTCTTCCTCTTCTTTCTTTCTAACATCTTACCTACTCACACCATCCTTCCATGACCTCCACCTTCTAGGTCTCATCATCTCTTCCATTGTCACCACCAACCGCACCATCACTTCACCACAAATACACCATAAGCCCAGTCCACATCAAAACTCCGGTTGGATTTTATAAAATAAAAAAATCATTTTCTAACTAGTTATTGAAAATTGAAAGAGACTAGTTTAACTTTTTAAATGAAAATAAGGTTAAATATATTTGACCTCTTGTTCGAATCACTATGCCCCCTTAAAATAAATGTCTTTGAGAGAAGGAAAGACTCACAAGGTAAAGTAATTTTATTCAAACCGACCGACCAGTGAGAGATCGACACCGCTAACTCTGAATGAAAACCCTAATAACTACAAACTGATTAAAAGTGCATGAGAGAGAAAGAGAGTTAGCTAACACAAGGAAGGGTATGAAAAAAAACAAACAAACTAAATTTGGCATGAGTAAAATGTATTCAACCAAGAAGCAACATGATAGACAGTTGGTGTTGTAAGTGTGGAAGAATCTTTAAAAAGGACATTAATTCCCTTACATTTTGTCGTCAATTTCAGTGATGCACGGGTGCAATTTTGACTGCATGCACTAACAATGATATACATAAAAAAATACAATGATATTAATTTGTCTCACTCTCTTTGGTCTCCTCCTCCACATTACAATCAATCACAAGGAGAACGTGGTTAAATGAACCACATAAATGTATCGACTCTACCAAATGCCATCCGGATACGTTAAAAGTTATTGCTCAAAAGAGTGTTTTAATTGTCTCCTTTTGATTGACTTAATGCTCTCACTTTCCATCCAAATTATTGATGCTCGCACCCTACATGAATGTATTCTGAATATGGCTGTCAAAATAATCGAGCCTACTCGATCTCGATCTCGATCTCGGCTCGATCATATTTGGCTTGAAAAATAAGTTAAGCCGAGCTTAATCTTGTATCAGCTTGATAATGTTCGATATATATATATATATATATATATATATATTTAATATAAGTAATATAAATTCTCTCTTTATAGTTGAATTAGGTTGTATTTTAAACTTAATTCGAGCCTAAATTAATTTAAGTTTGTTCGGACTCAAAAATGACTCGAACTGATAAGAAGACTTGAAATATCTAATTGAGTAACTCGTTTAAGCTCGAGCTCAAGTTTAAAATAGACTCAAAATTAGTTTGAATTGAAATAATTTTAATTCAAACTTAATCTCTTTTTAAGGAAAAGAAGAGAAAGGAAGAAGATAGGGAGAGAAAAGAAATCCTTCTAATGGTCAATTTTTCTTTTCTATTCAAATAGCGGTGAGAAGAAAAGAAAAAAAATAATAAAAGAAAACGTAAACTCTTTTATATTTTAATATTTAAAATATGTCCTATTCTACTATAATATTTACTAAAATCTATTTAATAAAAATTAATTTTATCTTCTCTCTTCTCTCTTTATCCAAATGGAATGTTACTCTTTTGACTTTTCTCTAACAACTACGTGGACCAACAAAAAGAAAAATGAATGTTTATATAATTGTAATCGAAATCTTTTAAAATATTATAATTAATGCTGCGTTATTTAAAATATTATAATTGCCACCGAAATTAGATTTAACTAATCACAACTAAAATAAAACTTAGTAAAAAAAAACAAACTATATACAATAGAATAATAAAATATATCTTATTTTATGTGAGACAAACACTGTCCATAAATATTTTATATTCTAAACTTAAAAAAAAAAGTATTTTATATTTTTATATGTGTTTATTAACTTTAGTACTAATCTATTAGAAATATCCTATTAAAAAATAACCTTCATGGTAATTCTGAAAGAGTTAAATATTATTTTAGTCGCAATTATAATATTTTAAGAATGCAGCGGTACTTATGATATTTGTAGAAATTATGTAGAAATCTTAAAGAAAAATAATAATTACATGTAACCTCTCTTAAGTATCATAATTTTTCATATATATTTTCTAAACTTTTTTATTATCTATATAAAAAATATTTATATAGACTTCTAAACTAAGAAAAAAAGTAACTTGCATGAGTTTTGACGATCGATGTGATAAAAAGGATTGCTCGGGGAGTGAATATATATTGAAAATAGTAATAATTTAGGAAACTAAGAGTCACTGTTGAAAGAAAATCTAATTTTGGAGCCACCAACCTAACATTTCATTGCATAAAGGCTATGTTAATTTATAGGTATATTAGGATAATGACCTTCATAAAATTTGAATATATCTAACTATAATTTATGGTCATTGAAAAAAGATTGGTTATTTGAACATTTTCTTCTCTACAAGTAGCAAGCAAGAGTGTTTAGTCTATTGCAATTCAAGATTTAAACCTTCCAAAGAATATGGATCATTAATATTAAATATTAGCGTATAAAAAATATATATAAAATTATCGTTCTCTAATAGCTTAAGTTTACATAGGTAAAAAATTGCTTCGGGTCATTAGTAGTGGCTTTATAATTATTTTCGATGCCCTATGCGACAAATTTATAACTCTTAGATAAGGATTATTATTTTCTTATGTATTACACTTAATTTTTATCTTATAAAAATACTCTATATAAGGATATATATATATATTTATATATTACACTCTTATTCTTGTCGCATATTCTATCTTACTCATTGGCATCATTAACAAGGATACAATAAACATGCATTATTCTGTTAGAGTTTGATTAGTTAACATCATATTATACTAGTTAGAATATAATCTAACAACTTAAAACTTTTATATATCACATAAAATGTTTCTATCTTTTGAGTTTTAGATCTAGATATTGTAAAAAAGACAAAATAAAAAGATTTGATGAAAAGATTTGATTGCAATATTTCCAAATCATCCACTATGAAAACATGAGCTTAACAAATTATTTAACTTTTGAGGACCATAAGGTGCTACCATCCAAAGTGTATCTGGGATCATACATTAGAATCAAAAAGGTCGGTTGCACAAAGATAAGGGAGGACCACCGACTTTTCTTCGTTCCTATCTCAAATATTCATGAAATGTGATGTGACATGTATGTGTATAGATTATAAGATTTCATTGTTGTATTTATGTGAGTATTTATTTTTATTTATGTAATATGTTTAGATTTATTATATGAGTTTTCAATAAAAGTTATGGTACGAACCGGGTGAAATCAGATTGTATCATGAGGACATTGGGCTCGATGTATCGAGTTTATTTATCTTTTAATTGATTTATATTTATCTCTTATGTAAACTCTTAAGTCAAGTTTAGTTAAGTCATATAAACGACTAAAGTAAGTTTAATTATGTCAGGTAAGCTACTAAGGAAAGTTTAGTTAAGTCATATAAACCTCTAAGGTAAGTCCTAGTTCGAGTCATATAAACTTTTATGATTAAGTTTGAATATGACCCATTGTATCCGACCTATATATATAATGAGAGATGAGCTTATTTGTTTAATCATCCAAGCATTCAAGCATTGAGAATAAATTGAGTTTAGTTATTTTTCTTATTATCACATTTATCATTTTATCATAGTCGTTACCGTTAGATTGTCTTTACCTTTCTAAGAGTAGATCATAGTCGTAGAATCTCTAGAACTTCCAAACCCTAGCCACTACATTCCTCTAGCAACCATTCTACTATACAGCTGCCCGCCACCACCCTTGGCCGTCCGTCGCCATCCGACAACTACTATAGCATTAGATATTTATCAATATGTCCCGTTCTGACATTCTTCTACTATTTTATTTATATATTTTCATCCCGACCTCTAATTTGTGTGAAACTAAAACCATTAGAAACTCTAATTTCTGAGGCTACCGCCATCTAAATTTTCATAATTTTCTTACATTTAGATCAATCTAAATTTGGTTCGTAACAAGTTATAAAATGCTTGATAAAAGAATATTAGCGTAAAACATTAATTTTAAAGTTAAGAATTTTAGTTCTATGACATTGATCAAGAAAAAAATATATATATGAAATTTTATTGCAGTAATTCTAACCACCCAGAAAGTGTTTCTAACAATAAAGTATGTTTCTAACAAGTTTGAGAATGAAAATGACTTAGAATGAGTTTTAATCCAGGGTGTTCGAACGCACTAAATAAGAGTAGAAAAATAGAAATCCGAGTGAGAACAGGAAATCGAACTCAAATCGGTGAGTAAAAACTGAGTAAATTACGAAATCAAAATCCGAGCAAGAATAAAAAAAAAAAAACTATGATAAAGATCACAACACAATTTTTTGACAAGAAAAATATCTCTTACCAAAGAGAGAGAGAAAAATTGCGTACCTACTTAAACTAGATTGATCTACCAAGTTAAATCGTAGAAAGAAGTTTCATTTATAATCATTTTAACCGCACTAACAGCTCTGGTTGAAGTCTGTCAGTTGCTCAAACTTCTTCTCAATGAACTACTCAATGAGTACAAAGCTTTCGATTTATTTCACCACCAAGCCGATGGTTAATTCTCTATTCCGCATGTCATGTCGTAGAAGATGATACATAAGCATTTCAGCTTTTGCAATGCTCTACTATCATCCTCATCTCATCTGAAGTACTAGTAATCCAACATATAATAAAGCTCTCATCATTTTATAATGAAATATATAATCGGCGGTGAGGGAATTAGAGAACTTTTTAAGTTAAAACTCTAATTTCCCACTGGCTCTAAGACTCTTAAATAGAGATGATAAACATTTGTGATTCGTGCTAGGAAAACCTCCAAAAGAATTTATAAATATGTCTATGAGTCTAAACTTTTTCTTTGTTGTATTGTGTGTGCCATTTGAATGCTCTTAAGTACCGTCCAGACTCCCTTGATCCTATTCGAATGAGATCCTAAAAGTTGCATGACAAAATTGAGTTCTACTTCAAATATTGTAATTTTTTTAATATAATTTGATCTTTCATAAACTATGTGCTTTGACTATTTACTTGAGTTTAATTTGTATAACTCAATTACATGTGATATTGTCAACGAATTATCATTACAAAATTATTGTATTTACACTTTTCAATGTCGTTTGAGGCTATCTTTGTTAGAGCTATCTAAAAACTTAAAACCTAACCCTAGATCATATATTTCAAGATCATTTTGAGTCTTTACTTTTTGAAATTTTAAGAAGATAAATATCACAACTTTAGGAGAGTCCACAATGGAAGGAGTTAATCCAATACGACCAAAGAGCTTCAGTTTTAACGTGGGAGAGACCTAGGCACAAAATCAACCCAATTATATTGGCTTGAATCTAATGCGGCCCACCTAGGAGTGAAAACAGATTAGATTAACTCCGACCCACTATTTAATCTGATTTAGATAAAAAATTTCTATCCAACCTAGATACAAATTTAGATGCGGATGGGATTTAAAAAAAAAATCCGGATACGAGTAAAAAAAAATCAAATACGGATATAAATACATATCGGTTATAATTGTTCGAATACGAATATGGATGTCAGATATTCGTTCACTTGCATATTTTTTGAATGATCTTGTAAATTTTTTTTGAAACTCTTAATATTTTATGTTAATTGTCTTTAAAAGAAATGTCATAATTCGTTTAAAATTCGATCCATATCCGATTAAGATTTGATTCTCTATCTGAAAATTATTTGATCTGTATTCAAAAAAAAAATATTCATATATATTTAGTTAGAAATTATTTTAAATTTTACTATCGGTCTAATTCCCATATCTAAATCTATATTCAAACCCTAAATATGGATTTAAATATGATTTGAGCACTATCTAATTCGTATTCGATCCATTTTTACCCGTACGCCTACCCTAACTATGACAATGCCTAAATAAAGTCATTGCTCGAAGTCTGATATCTTAGAGTTAGAAGCCAAAATGGATCCAAAGTAAAGCTTTTTAGGTCGATCACTTAGCAAAGTAATCAGGTCCTATCACCATTTGATAGGGAGTCATAGGTCCAACTCATTGCACCATGTGTGATGAAAAAAATTTGCCACTATTTTCATGAGGAAATGTGATAGCACCATGTCTAGGTGGACTTGGCCTATTGTGATCTGTGGCTTGTTTTGGGAGGGCTAGTGCTAGCGGTGTAGCCACCTATAGCTAAAAATATGTTATGACCCTCTTTGTCTCTCCTTAGGTTTAGAGTCGGCTCCGCCCTTAAATTGGCCCCATTGCCTAACCTATGTATCGAAAAGAGTTGACCCCCTTTTGTCTAGCTGATAAATTGCCTATCATCTCATAAACTATCTAAAATAATAGCATGAGTCCCTTAGCACAAGGTTTTGAACTATTTTTTCCCCACTGCCATATCATATTTCCATATATATGCATCATATACAGCTAAAAGTGCATAATATCTTCCAACAAGAAAGAGTCTCCACTACTCTCAACTCTCAAGTCTCAAGTTTTGATGCCCTACTGGAATAGTTCTTTTTTTCCATATTTGGTAAAGATGAGCCAGTGCACAGCTAGTCATTTTTGCATGCATTTACACTCAAACTACCAAAAATAACATCAATTTGCTTTAAACTACTGTCATTATTCCTTCCACTGTGAGATTAGCTTGTGATCCACTGCTCATCTAAAAGTAGAGCAAGATGGCCATTGGTGTTTGCTTTTTTTTAATAGATCAGTTGATGAGAGACTCTTATTATACCCTTTCAGAATCTTTTATTTGCGTGTATAACTCTTTGAAGTTGATATTTGCGTCTATATGTAACACTCTCAAAAAATTTAGTGTCTCCGTGCATCCCTTGATATTTTTTATATCGATATCACTTCGAAGCTAAGTAACCGTTAAAATTTGATAGAGTTAATAGTAAAAACACAAATATGCATGCATTTAGATCAGTTAAAAACAAAATCTTTCTACACTGTTGAGAGCTTATAACTGTCAACAGGTGATCTCAAGAATATCATGCAAAAAATATATATGGAATTTAGAAGGAGCTGCATATAAATAATAAACTTTTGAGGAGGACATGTGCAAAAGAGAGAAACCCTTTTTAATATTAGGAAAAAATCTATCAAAAAATATATATATATATATATATATATATACTCTTTTGCTTTTGTTATTGTATTTTAGTTAAAATATTTTTAAAAATATCCCGTCGTTAACATAGATGAGTTAAAATAACTCTAGGTGCAAAATAATCATAATATCCATGAATAAGTTCTTTTAGGTTAGTGAAACTAAAATTTTAAAATTCAACAAGAGGTTTTTTAGGTATTTTAATTTTTTATTTTGGAAAGTAATGGAATACTCCCTATTATATTAACTGTTGTTGAGATACAATTAACCTAGGAAAAGATTATAGAAACTAAAGATAGGATATTTTTAATATATTTCCCTCCATATTATTAACTTATACTCTACTGGCATAGGATTTCAACTACACATGCACAACAGAATCAGATCCCATGCATGTGGTGAAGTGCAAATATTTATCTACCAATTGTACAAGATTAGTGTTGAATATCTTTAGTAAAAGATTCAATTCATAAGCAAAGGATTCACTCTCTCTCTCTCTCTCTCTCTCTCTCTCTCTCTCTCTCTCTCTCTCTCTCTCTCTCTCTCTCTCTCTCTCTCTCTCTCTCTCTCTCTCTCTCTCTCTCTCTCTCTCTCTCTCTCTCTCTCTCTCTCTCTCTCTCTCTCTCTCTCTCTCTCTCTCTCTCTCTCTCTCTTCTTTTGAAGATCTGATGTCAATCTTACAACTAGGAACATAAACAACTCACATTGTCGATCTAGACAAGTGATTTTGCTGCTTGCTCAACTTCATCTAAGCTGTTTACTTCCTGATTGGGAACTAAGGCATGTTACATGATCATATGCTATCTTTCTTCTTCAACTTTAGTTACATTGTCTCGTTAGTCGTAGGAGCGAAAACGGGTCGGATGAAATCTAACTTTGCATCCAAGTTTTGATGGATATGTGTTGAAATTTTTTTAATCAGTCTAAATATTCGAATTTGTATCTGTATCTAGATAATATATACGAATACAAATATGAGTTGAAGAATAAATAAGTATCCAAACCAATACTATGAAAATGTTGATGTAAACTATTTTTTATACTTTTGTATGAATCTCTAATGTAGTTTTCATACTCCTATAGATTTCAGTAATTAGTTTAGTAGATACTATAGTTACATTCACTATCCCTTCGTCCTCCTCCGTATCGGATTCGTGTCCGAAATTTTTTTTGTGTGGATATGAATATGATTTTACTGCTACCAAATCCGTTTTCAGCCCTACTTGTTCGGTATTGAATCTAGAATACATGCCCTAATGCGAAAGGTAGTGTGATGAATTAATTTAGGACCACAATTTATTGGATGAGCATAGAAAGTTATTAATGTCGCTCATTTTGGAACAACTGTATTGGTATACTAGTAAGGATACCCACTACCTAAAACTAATAAATGGAGAAATTAGAGCCAATCAAAACACTTGTTGTGTCAAAGCACCACCAACCATAGCATACATTTCAGGACATCTTTTAGAAACAAAACGGTCAATTAATCAACACTCATTTTATCTTAATTTTTGGCAGATAACAAGGCGTATTTGTTGGATTATATCCAACTATTTCTTCTCCTTTGCAGCTTAATTACCTCAATCTCTAATCTAAATAAGAATACGAGACTCTACGAAGAAGGCGACGGCAATTGAACTCCCCCTCTCTCTCTCTCTCTCTCTACGTAGGGGAGTTGAGAGTTACGAGTCTTTCGGAATCACAAGAAGACACATAGAGATGGATGTATGGATGGATGGATAGATAGAGATGCTTTTTGACTAGCTAACGTAAGAATGCATTTGGTTCCTCTCTCTCTCTCTCTCTCTCTCTCTCTCTCTCTCTCTCTCTCTCTGCCCCCCCTCCCCCTCCCCCTCCCCCCAACTCCCCTATATAAACTCGCTCCCTCAAACGCCAAAAAGTCCACATTTCCCCCCTTCAATCCAACACCAAAGAATGTGGCATCAACGCCAGCATCTTACCCCGCTGATTCTGAAAAGTTCCAAGCTGCCATTAGGCGAGCTTGGGCTGACTGTCGTGGAGACTCGGTCCATTCTGGGCCTGGCCTTCCCGATGATCATCTCGGGCCTTCTCCTTTATCTTCGCTCCATTATATCCATGCTCTTCCTTGGCCGCTTGGGCTCCCTCCCCCTCGCGGGCGGATCCCTCGCCATGGGCTTTGCGAACATTACCGGCTACTCCGTCCTCTCGGGCCTCGCCATGGGGATGGAGCCCATTTGCGGCCAGGCCTTCGGCGCCCGTCGCCACCCCCTCCTCCGCCTCGCCCTCCGCCGCACTGTTATCCTCCTCCTTGCCGCCTCCCTCCCCATCGCTGCCTTGTGGCTCAACATGCGGCGGCTCCTCCTGGTCTTTGGGCAGGATCCTTACATCGTCTCCGCCGCGCATTCGTACCTCATCTACTCCGTCCCGGACCTCCTCCTCCAGTCCTTCCTCCACCCCATTCGCATCTATCTCCGAACCCAATCCATCACTCTCCCGCTCACCTACGCCGCTGCCGCCGCTCTCGTCCTCCACCTTCCCATCAACTACCTCCTCGTCTCCGTCCTCGGCCTCGGTATTCGCGGCGTCGCCCTCGCCTCCGTCTTCACCAATCTCAACCTCGTACTAACCCTTATGGCCCACATCTACTTCTCCGGCGTCTACGAACTAGACGACGATACGATGATCAACGATAACAACAACAACAACAACAACAACAACAGCAGCAGCAGCAGCAGCAAGATATCGCAAGGTTGGGATTCGCTGCTAAACCTCGCGATTCCGAGCTGCGTGTCGGTGTGCTTAGAATGGTGGTGGTATGAGATCATCATCCTTCTATGCGGCCTCCTCGCGGATCCGAAATCGACGGTGGCGTCGATGGGGATTCTAATCCAGACCACCTCGTTGATTTATATATTCCCTTCTTCGCTAAGCTTCGGCGTCTCCACCCGCGTCTCCAACGAGCTCGGCGCCAACCGCCCCGACCGCGCGCGCCGCGCCGCCAAGGTCGGACTGGCTTGCGGCGCCGCCATGGGGCTCGCGGCGCTCGCATTCGCGGCGTCGGTGCGCCGCGTCTGGGCGGGCGCGTTCACGTCGGACGAGGCGATACGGGGGATGACGGCGGCTGCGCTGCCTATCCTGGGGCTGTGCGAGTTGGGGAACTGCCCACAGACGGCCGGGTGCGGGGTGCTGCGAGGGAGCGCGCGGCCGCGGGTGGCGGCCAACGTGAACGTGGCGGCGTTCTACCTGGTGGGGATGCCGGTGGGGGTATGGCTGGGGTTCTGGGAAGGGATGGGGTTTAGGGGCCTGTGGGTCGGGATGATGGCAGCCCAGGTGGCGTGCGTGGTGGGGATGGTGGCGACGGTGACGGGCATGGATTGGGAGAAGCAGGCGGAGAGGGCGCAAAAGCTCACCGGAGGAGGAGTAGAGGAGGAAGAGGAAGAGGTGAAGAAGGTGGTTGGTGGAGGTGGTGGGGATGAGGAAGATGGGTTGCTTGTTTTGATCGATCCATCTACTCAGTCATCACTAAATTGAGCATTTTCTTTTTCCTTTCCTTCACTTTCTTTCTTTCTTTTTTTTTTTTTTAAGGCAAAGGAAATTGTAATTTTTAACAACATCGGTCAAAATTTCACCGAGGGGGAAATATTAATTGATACATTTTATTACTAATATTCTGATAATTCTAAAGTCATACATATATCTATAGAACGATTTTTATATAATTGCTACCTAAGACTTTTTAAATATTATAATTGTCATTAAAATTACTGTGCACTTAAAAAAAAATATACCATTCCATTAGTTATTATAACCTGAGCTTAGAGCTTAGAGCTTAGAGCTTAGAGCTTAGAGCTTAGAGCTTAGAGCTTAGAGAAGGAAGAATGTGGTTTTCTCTATCAAACAAACAATATCTTATTTTGCTCTTTCATAAATTATTTAAAATAATTTCGAAGCTATCAAATATTATAATCAACATCATAATACAACGGAAAATTTGTATGTAAGATAAAAATTGGTAATAGATAATTTTATATTCTAAACTTAAAAAGAGAGAATAGTTTAATTATTTGTATGCGTTTGTTAACTTTAATAATAATCTGTCAGGAGTATACTATAAAAAATCTAACCGTACTTGTATTTTAAAATAACCCAATAATTTTGGTGATAATTATGATATTTTAAAATGTTTCTTTTGTGAGATAATATATTAACAATTGCTGGAAATAATAATATTTTTACAAATATTTTGATAAAATATAATGGCAATTCTGATACTTTAAAAAAGAGAGAGGAATAATTAATAAATTTTTCTAGAAAGGTAATGGGTCAAATTACTTTTATGCACTCCCATTGAGATAGACGGCTACCAACTGCTTGCTTACACGCCGCCACTTGCGAAGATTTGATTCTTTTTTATTATTTTTTTAATATAATTTCAATTTTTGTTCAAAGTTTTGGCCTTTTTTTAATATATAAAATTTTCTTTTTCAAAGTTTTGGTCTTCACCAAATTGGATTTTGAGATATATCCATTGCTTCCCACCATTTTCAAAGTTCAAAAAAAGGCATTCCAAAGCCACCCACCATTGAGTTGTTACACAAATCCACGTGATTAAAAGCTAATTAAATTTGACAAGATTTGTTAATGACTAAAGTTGCCTAACTTTCTAAGAATTTTTCCTTTTAAAGTTTTATTAATAAAAAATTATGTATGTCAATTACACGTAGTCTCTTGAACTATAGTCTATTTTCGCATAGACTCTTTTACTTATTTTTTTATAACATTTTGGCCTCCGAAGCTATCTATATTTTTCACCCTAAAGTACTGATGAAAAATATTAAACGATTCATTTCATCCTCAGTTATTCTCTTATTTTTTTTTTCTCTCTCTAAAATAAGGATAAAATGATCGCTAAAAGATCTAAAATTAATCACGTGACATTTTGTAATTAAAAAAAGGTCAACGGTGAGCAAAAAGTTATTATTCATAAAATTTTGGGAATCTCATAATAAGTTATTTAATTAATAAATCAGAGAAAGACTGCAGTACTAGATTAAAAGTTCAAAAGAATATAGAAAAGAAAGTACACCATTAAATACTCATTAGCACTAATGCTGCTCTAAAAGCCACTCTTCTATTTGGATTAAGAATCAATGGTGGCGTTTAAAGACCTCTAAGGGTCACTAACACATGAATTCACTAAATTAACAATTTAATTAGAGCTCATGGATCTAATCTCCTACCTGGGCATCTCCATCACTGGATATTATTCTTAGTGTCATCTAGTACATCCATATATACAATGTCATGAGAATCCATGTACGAGTAGCTGCATAAGAGGAGTTAATGATCCCTTAAAATATTTGGAAGTCATGGCTAATTTTGTTATGCAACTAGTTAATCACTCTCTATTTTAAGCCTTTAGGTCAATAATTATTGTCCTTGGAATAGAATAGATGTCTTGTCATGCAAATCAAATGATGTGGAGAAAGAGATAAAATGATCGATTACACCACACTTTTGAATTGCTATTGTGATGAGAATTACTTGAATACTTGTAGCAAATTAAGTGAGAAGTGCATCTATCCTTTTGATATTGATCTCTTAGTCCTTTGTTAGATACACAATCTCCATCAATCTACTAGTATCTAGCTATCCAAGGAATGGACCATGTCTTCAATGTCACAAGTCTTGCCTGCCCAAGCCTAAGCCATTGATGGTACAACAAGATTACATACTTGCTCCCATTTTGCAAGGCTATGAGCTCCCATCCAGCTCAATCTTTTTGGCCAGGGACCACCTCCTTGGCAAAAAGGATGTATTCCGCATCGATATCGCATCGATGTTTAACATGAATGGTAGTTATTTGATCGACGATAGGCACATGCCCTAGGGCTGCACACGAGAGCGACGTAACATCTAACACGTGCATCGATCAATCGTTCGATCAATCATCGCATTATTAGTAGATTCAGCAAGCTACATAGGTTGCTACCCCTCTCTCATTGACTTGTCCAAATCAAAATTTTCGAGATCATAATTCGGTCGCCCGTACGTTATTAGCATTGCATCACCAGCTGTTTGTATTTAAATCTCATCAACCAGCTTGTATTTTGTCATAACATTAGGCTGGATTTTGATTGAATGTTACCAGGGGAAACATTACTCTGCATCTCAGTAGATCCATTTTTATGACTATTACTCTCAACTACACAATGGGGAAAAAGGCAATCTTTGCATCTACTACATAACAAACATAACAAACATAACTCAATAATCATATCTATCCTCTAGTTATTCCATCTCATCTTAGGCATAGAACAAGAAAGAGTAAACTAGAATTAAAAGCATGACAAAGTACAGCTCAAAGTTGGGTGATAGTGTCTCTATCAATAGGGCCCAAAGAATAGTCTTCAAACTGTTTGAGAGATGGAGAAATTTATGTAAAAGAGCAAGACACATGCAACTCCTAGAAACTAGAATTAATTGCTTGGTTAAAAGAAGTGAGATCTAAGGGATAAGGGTGGGTGAAAAGTTTCCAAAAAAAGACAGAAAAATAATAAGAAAAAGAAGAAGTTAAGGGCATGAAGAATGAGAGAAGGAAAAAGAAAAAGAAAACCAAAGTCAAACTACTCTTTGTTCTTCTAAGAATGCGGCTAAGGGAGGCACAATTTTGAATGAGGTGGAAATGGTTAAGAGCATGAATGTGGATAATGCTAACTAGGAAAAGTAAAGATCTATGATGAGAGAGAGACATACGTGTCACTTATTGTACCAATGTCTTCTAAGTAAGGGTGCCAATGATTAAAACACGAGTGAGCTGGGTCTTGGTCGTGCTCCTAAATTGAGCATGGAATTTCTCATGCTCATCTCAAAAAGAATTCGAGCCGGCTCATATTCAACTCCAAGGAAATCATAACTGCAACACCAAACATACAGGTTCAGAAACAAGGTCAGCAAAAACATAATGAGTAATTGCATTAGAGTAGTTGATCCAGTCCAATGTGGAAATACCATTTATTCTGATATTGTGAATGAGTTTGTTTGTTTCAAGGAACATAAAGTTCTGTATCTATCTGGAGAAATCCAATTAGATCTAGTATTTGCTTAGCTGAGATAAGTGAGATTCAATATATCATCTTGCACTTTGCCTGGTAAGTTTTCTAGCTAGTTCCTACTCAAATTATTGTCTGCACTGAGTTGCAAGTAATAATGGTATAATAATTGATATGAAGTGGTCATAGAGTATACAAGGATACAATCTCAAGGACTGAAACTGAATACTACATTAGTAATGCACCATTTGAAAAGAAGCTAGAGAAAAATCTATCCTTTCTCGCAATGCAAGAGATTGAAACACTTCGACTTAAAAGTTCTCTACTGTTAATAGAAAAATCAGTGGGAATTAAACTCAGTGAAGCCTTTTATGAGCCATCATCAAGAAAGAAAATAAGAAATTGAAGAAACAAATATGATTAAGAGGATCAGAAGGTGCTGGATTCCAAAAATTTATTTTCGAGGACAATCAATGAAGAGGAGTTTCAGAATTCTATTTTTCCTCTTGTGAGGATGGTCCTTAAGGAGATGCAAGCAACTTTTTGTACAAAATAATTTTTTGCACTATATTTTTTTTTGAAAAAAGAACAATTTTTTGCAGTATTCTTTCTCAACTTCCTAGTTAGGCTCAAGTTCATACCAAGTAAGCTCAACTACCTGTAATACTAGTAATATCTCAAGAAAAAAACAACTACCTGTAATACTAGTAATATCTCAAAAAAAAAAAAAAAAAAAAAAACCTGTAATAATAGTAAAGTTAAATGCTTTCAATCGATTTTCAAGCCTATATACATCTTAAGTATCAAACAATAATTCCATTTCCCATGGGCTCAATCTTGATCTTAGAAGCTTGGTTATTACTTGCTTGATAATACTGCAGTTTAAGCTCAACTGAATTGCAACTGGTAATTTGCGTGAAGCATGATTGGATCCAGACCTCAAATTGACTCATTTTCTCAGGCTTATTATGATCACTGAAATCAAGTTCATACTCATAAGTTCAAAATTTCCTGGAATTGTTGGTTCCAAAGTTTACAACTCAGTAGAACTGAAGAGAATCAACCACGTCTATATGAATGTGGAGAAGTCATACTACACTACAAGTATTACGATTAATATGAGATAAAAGTCAATCATAATACTTGTTTAGTTACTATCATGCAAAGATCAGCATAAGATGGAGAACAACTATTGGAATTATGGAATTGAAGAAAAATATGATAATCTGTATATAACTGTTAAAGATTATACATTTGTAATCAAACAATTACTTAAGCAGTACTTACTCTCAAAAAAGTAATTCTAAAGCAATAATAGCAGACAATTAGTTTGAGCACACCTTGAAAGTCATGAATATTGAGAATTTTCAGCCAATATTGGTTACATGGAATCTTCAGCATAAGTGAAAAGAAAAAAAGAATATTCAAAGAAATTCAAGGATTCAATGTTTCAGAAGATGACAAATATTATGGCAACTTAAGATCCTCTTTGACATCTCAGGCTCCAACTACTGGACACCAAAAATCAAAAGTTTCAAAAGACATTCTGATGTATGAAATGTGCTAAAGAAGGTTTCAACAAAATGATGAACCTCTCCAGTGGATTGATGCTGCTGGATGTGATCTCACCTCTACTATCGCTATGATCAAGCTCAAGATACTTGCAAACGACCTACCTCTTATACTAAGCTTGATACTCATATCAACTGAGATGGATTCCAAGTTTCTAATACAATTACGGTCCTATCTCCATTCTCATTCAGCTGTTGGTGTCCCTGTTGAAGTGATGAACCCGATCAAAAGCGACCTACAATGCATGTGGCAGAACTGATAGCAACTGAACTTCTCAGATTTCTGATCTTGGCCTCACTAAGTTAATGCCAGATGGTGCAGACATATATGCAACCACGAGAATGCTAGGTATTTTTGGCTACTTTGATCCTAAGTATGCATTAGTAAGCATCTATTTCCAGATATATGTATTTAGTCGTTGTTACGAATCAGATCTGGACATAAAAAAATTATGAAAATTTATCTGATGGTAGCCTTGAAAGTTAGGATTCTAATAGTTTTGGTTTCACATAAATTGGATGTCGGGTTGAAAAAAGATAAATAAAATAAAGGAGTAATGTCAGGATAAGACAAATTGATAATTATCCGACGTTGTGGTGGTTGTTGAAGGGTCGCGGACGGATAAAGGTGGTGGTGAACGGCCGTAAGGTAGAGTGACTCGTGGAGGTGATTGTGGCTAGGATTTGAAGGTAGAATTAAGGTTTTAAGTTAGATCTACTCCTAGAAAAATAAACGGCTATGATTAACTTACTTCTACTTTTAGATTATTAGATAAACTTAAGACTAAAATAATTTATTAATTCTTAGCTGCTTGGATGCTTGGATGATTAAACAAAAAAGTCTAGCCCCTCTATATATAGAGATCGGGTATAATGAGTCATACTTGGACTAATCTTAAAGATTTATACGATTTAAAATAAGACTTGTCTTTGAGGCTTACATGACTTAATTGAATTTATCTTAGTAATTTATATGACTTAATTAGACTTGCCTTAGTAGCTTACATGACATAACTAAACTTGCCTTAAGAGTTTACATGATATAACTAGACTTGTCTTAAGGACTTACATGAGAGGTAAACATAAATTAATTAAAAGATAAATAGACTCGATCCGTTGAGCTCAATGTCCCCGTGATTTGATCCGATTAGACTCAGATTGTATCAGTCGGAGAATCTATAATTGCCAAATTGGAGATGGAGGGGGAGGGATTATAACATGTGCTAGAGGCAAGAATTTTGGTGAGGAAAGGATAGCCATGGAACATTATAGGTTCAAGTAGGATTGCCTCTTTAGTAATGAAAATTTTTGTTAAAACCAATTTCCTAAAATGTGAGCTATCTTTGCATGACACAAGTTCCAAATTTTACTAGTGAATGGCTTAAGGTGAAGTTGGCAACGAAATAATTGCTAAAATTGCAGCATGTAAGCACGATCAGTTCACATGAGTCAGAAAATCATGCAAGTCCCATCTACATGCATCTGTGAAGATTTACTTATAAAGAATAACTGGAATAACTGTATTTGCATGAAAGAGAAAGAGAGTTGAGTTTCCTTTGAAGTAGAATGATATTAAACGAAGACAATACCTTTCCCCATGCAAGGGACAATGACAAAATGGTAATCAAACAACAAATTTCTAATTCAATCTGCTAAAAATCATGAATTTACAGAAGTACCTGGCCCCAGAGGTTTAAGGAAGCGGCCGTGCAAGTAAATGATTATTTACAGAAAGAATGGTCAGCTCAATAGTACAAGAATTCGGGAAACTACATATGGGTACATAATTTGATGATCTCATAAAAGCAATGTCTAACCTGCAGTAGCTGTCGCATGCAGGACTCTCATCTCTCCCATAATTAGGACTACCCTTTGTTGAGGCTTGCTATGGAACCACGGTCATAATCAGGGCTAGCCCTCTCCTGGCCTCTACTCTAAGGATTAAGATATTGTGCTCAACTACAAATCCTATCCAGGATCAATCTCAACCTCTCCGATTCAGGCTGTGCCCTTTTCTTCTTTCATCATCATTACAGAGTTCATACTCCACTGAAATAAAATCCAATCTATCAACTTGCTGCATATCAGATGAAAATTCAGGATACAGCAGAGGAGAAAGAAAGTTAGGTGATACGTAACTTTTGAAAAAACAAGTTAGCAATATAATATAGGTTCAAAGCTTGATATTAAGATTATTACTCTAGGAATACCCAGGAAAAAAGAATGGTGAAATTCTTACTTTTATTGTCATTTCTACCTTTCTAGAAAAGACAGTGACTCTCAAGGACAAATGGCTCCATCCACTGTTACAGAACTTTTTATACATCGATTATGTTATTAGAAAAGTTAGCATAGTAACTCACAAGGAAAGATTCCACAGAGAACAAGGCTCTAGTAGAGCACAGGTTGCTAGAACAACATGTTGAAGAACAATTTCGACAACCCACAAATGACAACACTGCAGCTTTATAACTCTCTCTCCCTGCATCATAGAGTGCATATCCCTTTCAAGCTACAAAATTCCTCGAGAAAACTTCACAAGCATTTCTGAAAAGTTACCCATGGGAATTGTTTGATGATTCTATGTCAAGAGTTTCACAAATGACAAAATCTAAGTCTTCCATATTGTTTAATTTGGGTGGATTTTAATAGAATCATACACCGGTAAGATTGCAGAGGGTAGAAGTTTCTTCCACTACTGTAATCTTCATAGAAATTTTGCTGGATGACAAAACATCCAAACACACTTTTTTAGCTTACTCACTCAACATTTCCCCCAATCATTATTTACCTTAAACTTGATTTTCTAGATCAAGTTAAATTTCTGAAAGGTCATCTTGACAAACAGCTCACAACAAATTATTAGTATTCAATACAGCTCAATCTTCTTTGTAGAAAGATGGGCATGAAAATCTTGCTCTCCTGAAATGGAAATTGTCTAGACTAATTGCTCCCATTCCTTATTCTCTCTTTCCAAGTTCATGGTCAGCTTTAAGTCACGATGTGATCGAAAAAAAAATCTAATCAAGAAGAGCAAACCCGCGAGACTAAGAATCTAATCAGTAACATGGATGTCTAGAATCTTGGTTCTGGTAAACAATATATACACACTCACCCATTCCCCCAACAAACACACACACAGCATGCTGGTAAATAAGAAAATAATCAAGCAACCTTCAGTATCTAACCAAAAGGTACTCTTTCTCTGGAGTTCTGAAAGAGCATACCACCTAAAGTTGTAGTGGCATCAACATGGACATAATTTACTTCGATAGCTTCCTGTTTTCCGTTATGTTAAAGATAAGTGAGGCTAAAACACATAGAAGTAGGAGCTGCCATGTTTTATACTCCACATTTATTATCATATACCAATCCTCATATGCTGTTTGTCATTCCAATCTAGCACACAAGGGTCTAAATATACTGAATCAAGCATAAAGGAAATCAGAGTGCAGATAGACCAATCACTAATAAGAACAAAAATTATTAGATAATTTTAACCACTCTGACCTAAATTTTATCGATCTAAATCCAACAGTAACTTTCAAAAGAAACAAGGAATCACCAGAGAGGATAGGATCAAACTACCCAAAATCGAACTGCTTTGCTCTCTAAGAGAGATTGAAATCTCTAATCAGGATTTAAATGAGGATTTTATTTGGTCAGATCTTTCACCTTGTGCTTGGAGGAAAGGGTTCGAGCTGGAAGCAGTAAGCTTGACATAGAAATCGATTCGAGAGACATATTCCAGAAAGCCAATTAGGTAGCGGCACGTAGCCGAACCAAAGGATGTTTCATGGGCCATTTGGTAAATGGGCCTCTTTTCTTCTCCTCCCTCCTTTTTTCCTTCCAAAAAACCCTAACGCCAACCCCAATCCATCCCCCCTTCCATAGACGAGACCGTGCGAGGAGAAGACGATGATCCGCCGAAACCTTTGCTCCACGAAGCTTCTCTTCTCCCTCAGAACCCTACCCCTTACCCCAGTCCCATCCCACCACCAACTCCAGCAACGCTCTCCGGTGAGCGGCACGGCCAAGGGAAAGGCCAAGCTCAAGTCCGGACAGCCCCTGAAGCGTTCCGCCATACCCAAGAAGAAGGCCTCCAGCTCCGGCGCTGGAGCCGGCGACTCCTCCGCCAGTCGCGGCCGCTCCCACCGTGAAGCCATCGACCGCCTTAACAACATGGTGGACTCCTGCCTCTCCGCTCCAACCCCTATCCGCCACCTCACCCCCAAGGAGCGACACCGCGAGGCCGAACGCGAGAAGCTTGGGCTCATTTCCAAGGAGCGCCAGCGAGAGCTCGATCTCGCCAAAGCCCGCGCTAAATCCCGCGCCGATGAGAAGGAAGATGAGCGCGTCATCATGGGCACCCCTGGGCTCGATCTTATCTCGCTTGGCCTTGTCGACGAGGAGGCGATTCCCAAGTATGAGCTCACGGTCGAGGACGGCCGCCGTCTCGCGAAGGAGTACAGCCGCGTGCTGATGCGGAGGCACCGGGCGCGCCAGGCGGCCGAGACGAATCTGTTAAATCTCAAGAAAGAGGCGATCGCTGCGCTGCCGGAGAACCTCCGGGGGCCGGCGCTAGTGCCGGACTTCACGCCGTTCCCGGCTAATCGATTCATGGCCACGCTCACGCCGCCGATCGAGGGGTACATTGAGAAAGTTAGGGAGGCCGCCAAGAAGTTTGCCGGGAAGGAGAAGCTCCGGTGACGAATCAACGGAGACGAGGAAAGGGTAGAGCTTTCTTTCCAGGTCAGTGATTTTGATGTTTCTTTCACATGTGTTCCAAAATAGATAGGTTTTGCACCTCAAGTATGTTGTTTTGAGAAGTGAGTTCTGTGGAACAAAATGATTAATAAAATTTTAAAATATCTTAAAATTGTTTGCTTGTTATATATGTCAGGTAAAACTATAATTAGTCATATGCTGCTGAACTACTGAATCTTGTTGGTGCAATAGATGTGTTTCGGAATAATTGTTCTCATCTACTTGTATGGCAGGAATTAGGTTGTATCTTTTGTTGTCCAGTGCTTACGTTTATCTGATGCTTGCTCCTATTCTTCTTTTTCTTTTTCTTTTCTTGAGTTTGCCCTTGATTGCATATCCCCAGTCTGTAGTTAGTAGTTGCTGACACACTTTAATCTTGTTGCGGACAAAGGATGTTTTGATTGCTGTCTTTGCTCTTTTTATTATCTTTTTTGGTTTCTTTTCTTGAAGATCTTGTGCACTGTGTTATTACTTTCATCGTTCATTCTTCCTTCAGTTTCTCTGAATACAATCGCTATTTTGAACCTTCCATCAATCTCGATTGCCTTTTGATGTTCCTAGAAGCTCAATTTCATTTTATTTCTTTGTCAAAAAGGGGTTTTTTTTTCCAAGAATTTACTTCCCCAACAATTTTGGTTCAACAGAACCTTCTTAGTGGATGGATCATATTCAAAGTTCTAGAGAATGATGCTATGATTTCAGATTTCCTATGGTCGAAATCAAGCTTACTTGTTTTTCCTTCTTCCTCTGTTCCTCATTTCTGTGATTAAAAGTAGTTGGAAAGCACTGATCTTGTTGTTTCCTTCATTCCTTTTTTTTTTCTCAAAGCTCTCTTCTCCTAACATTGTGTACTGCCTAACTTAATCCTTGGTTACTTTTTAGATAAGGGTAATAGTTGGTAAGATCTCATGAGATCCATTCTATATCAAGTGGAGAAACAATGTACCTGTTGTATCAAATTGAAAATAGATTTGATGACAATCAGGTAGTTACTAGATATCAGATTCTTTCTAATGTGCACAATGTGTTATGTCCAACTCCAAATCCTTACTCTGTTTAGTTGCCAATTGGATTTACTTTTTTGGTTCAACACAAAATTTGTTCAGATTTTTATCTTGTTGGCTGGTTATGAAGATCCATTGCTGCCAGCTTGTGTTGTCAGGGCTTTCAACAATGTAGGAATAAGGTGCTCCGACCCTTTTTGGTTATGGTTATACATAATGATAGGATGATTATAATCAGATAAACAATGCAGATCTGTGTTTGTGAGACAGGCATGGATGTTATGCTGTCTCCTCCTATTCTCAGTTCTCTGGATGGATGCTCTATCAGCAGCTGTTGATATGGTGCACCATTTTTTAGTTATAATTTATAAATATTGTCATAATCAATTTGATCTTCATTCTACCTGGTGTTCATCATACTATGGACTATAGAATCTATGTTTGTGCTAATTTTCCAAGTGCATGCTGGCCAGCTCTATCTGCAGCAATATCTCCTCCGAATCTTTGACTCCCTTTTCAATAAATGCAGACCTTTTCAATCAGTTACTTTCTCTAAAAACTAGCATAGAGCTCATGTATCCATGTTTAGAACTCAGAAGAGAACAAACTTAAAAGTTCTTCGTATACGTCAAAGTTTGTTATCTAGAAATCCTTTTGATAAAGAACTACTAGGCTCCTGCTCCCTTTAAAGTTGGAAGCAATTCTCATGCTAGCTGATATTTATTGTTGAATTGTAGCACGTGAGGTATGGGCTGTTAAACTGAAGCTACAGAATCCAGACCAGTGATTTGTGATTTTGCATTGATACATGCTCTGTTTAGTCCCATCATACACATTCAATCATGTCGAGGGATGTATAATTAGAAATGTTTTCTATGCGAATCTTGGTTTTTATCATGCAATTTCTTTTTTGTTTGTTAATGCATTAAAGACCTGGAGAAAGCTGTTTGCTGAAAGTTGTCGAAAGGGCTCCAACATGCATGCATTAGAGTTTTGCATTAGATTAGCGGAACAGAATATTTTCCTTTCTTCATGTGAAGAAGAAAAATGAGCTGCAGATAAGTTTGTTCCTGTGTTTGATATGTCAAGAGAACTGGTAGTTTTTATACTTCCTTCTTCATCGCCAATTAAAAAATGTGAAAACTATGTGGAGATTCAACTTTTGGTCATTTGCTACTCCCAGATGATATCTCTGTTCCATTAATTCCCTAACCATCATGTTCTAGGGATCAAAGAAGGCATTTCCCCTTGAAAGGATTGCATGGTTTATTAGACTTCAGCCTTCACACACTGTGGCTCCTTGTTTGAACTTTTTCTAATGTTATCCTGGTAAGGTATTTTATGAATCCATTTTGTGGCAGTCCATTTGACCCCCACTATGTCAGGGCAACTCCCATGCTAGCTGAATAAATCTATACCTCCATCAGGATTGAGGTTAAAGATTAGCATTGCATCACCTTCCTTGGGTTTCACTGCAAAGAGAAAAATGACTTAGTAATTTATACTTCAATAGTGGTACAGTGAAATAATGCATAGTTTACAAACTGATTACATTCCATTTGTGCTATTTTTTTTAGCTTGTTTGATGAATAGGTGAGCCTCCAAAGTTTTAGAGCAATACCGCGATCCGCTTTTGGTAAAAGTTAATTGCCTTCAAGGTCAATATTTCTTTACTTAGTCTTAATATACTTTTACTCGGACTTATCTTTCTCCAAAAGTAGTTTAACCTATTTAACCTATTCCTCTGACAACTGTAGAAACACATATATTGGCGGATCACAAAATCTGATTTAAAATAAATAAAATAAACTTGTAGATTATAGAAAGTAAATTTTGTATAGTCGCGTCTAGTGGTAGATATTTTTAAAAAAATAAATAAATTGCACACAAAATTAAGTTATTATCTAAGTGTCTTATGCAATACTAGCTTATAATACTCTCTCCCAGAAGATTAAAAAAATGTATGAATGAAATGAACCAAGTCAATTTTAAATGTTAACGCAGACTGTAGGCTTATTTAAAGAACTGAATAGCCAGACGAAGGGATGCAAAAAAATTGGTTGGATTGTAATGAAAGACATTTGGTTGTGACAAAAAGATGCACCTCTTCACAACAGGCTAAGGTTAATTGCTTCATCCGACAAAAATTAATTTTAATTTTAGATTTGACTCGTGTGGTGTGTGTTTGAGTTTATTTGTATAGATTTTTTTTAACTATAAAATATGCATCCTTTTTGGGGCCTAAAGCTCGTGAGAAGTTTAATACTTATATACTCTATCAATATTTCTCAAAATAATTATTGTGGTTTTAAATTTACTTCTCTTTATTTTTTCTGTGATAGTCACTTTAAAATTAATTTTTATTTACTTCTCTTTATGACTTTAAATAAGGGAATATATGACATTAAAGTGTGAGCTAGCACATATACACTTACATGTGCTATAATGGTAAGCTAGCACATATACACTTATATGTGCAGTAAGTCGTACAAACCAATGTATTACCAGAGAGTATTGCATTGTTCTAGTTTAGTAAGGCACTTAGATAATAACTTAGTTTTGTGTGCAATTTGTTTTAAAAAAAATAGTGTTCACCACTAGACTCGACTATTAAAATTTACTTTCTATAGTCTGCAACTTTATTTTATTTATTTTGAATCGGAGTTTGTGACAGTTAGAATCAGATTGTTATTTCCAATATATGTGTTTCTACAATTGTTAGAGGAATAGGTTAAACTACTTTTGGAGAAAGATAAGTCTGAGTAAAACTCCATCCGTCTTCCCCTCTTCAAGTCGGCCTCAACTCCTTGTCTAATCTCCCACTCCTTCCCCTAGTCTCTCGCATTACCGTTGGCCCGCTCCTAGGGTTTCGAGAGATCCTCTTCTCGTCAAACTCCATCCATCTTCCCCTCTTTAAGTTGGAGACATGGATCCGACTGGTCCTCTCGACCTCCCCCTGTTGGAGGATTTTAAGAAGATGGTCGATCTCATAAGGCGGAGCTGCAACTCGCAAGGTCTTGACAAACCACCCTGAGGGCACCACCATCCTCAAAGAGCTGATCCAGAATGTGAATAACACCAGCGGCAATAGGGCCTGCCTCTGCCTCGATCGCCGCACACAGGGGGTCAATTCCGTAATCTTGCCCAATCTCACATCAGTGGCAAGGCTCTGCTCCCCTTGCTTATAACGATGCAATTACCACCAAGGCATTGGTGATGGATTTAATGCTAGATCAGGTGGTGGTGGTGGGAGGTGAACGAGGGAGATAATTGGAACTCCGAGCCCTTAGGGTCTATGATGGTGTTAGTGGTGAATGTTGCCATGCTAGTGGTAGATTCGGCTGTGATGAACAACAATGATTTCATTTTTAAAATTATTTTGTTATATTGTATAAGAATTATTTTGTTGTGAGTTCATCTTTTGTTATTTAGTATGCCTGTGTTATTTTGTATTTTGAATTAGAAATGATGTTTTTGTGTTGTTAATCAGGTGAATCGTGTTGGGTTGAGTTAACCCAACATGACCTATTTATTAAATGGATGGGTCGTGTCGTGTTATCCGTTTAATAAACGGGTTGTGTTCGTGTCTATCAAATGCAACCCGTTTAATAATTAGGTCTTGTTAGTGTCAAGGCAAAGTTGACCCGACTCAAACTTGTTTAACCCGACCCAAACTCGTTTAACCCGATCTGATTGCCACCCCTAGCTAGCACATTCAATAGGTTGGGTTCAGGCCATCAGGTTGACTTTCGACAATGGTGCCATCATCGAGGTAGAGGAGCTGCAATGGTGGCCACAATGGAGAAGGAAGAGAAAATAAGAATGAGAGAGAGGAAAGGGAATGGGAATTGGAATGAGATGAGGATATTGGTGAGGAGGGGGAAAGAGAATACGGGGAGGGGTAAGGAGAAAAGGTGAGGTTAGTACCCGTCTAAATAACATAAGGTGTTAAATGAGAATTGTAGAAAAAAAAAAGATAGTTGAATTATAAAATTCTCAAAGACAGAGTATAAATCACAAAATAGGTAAAATATAGAATGTGATTTGTAAAAATCACTTTTTGTTTAATTGATCTCATAGACGGTATAGTTTCAAGTTTTAGGAAAAAAGAAGAATTAAGTTACAAAATCCTTAAAGATAGTGTAAATCGTAAAATAGGTAAAATGTAAGATGCTATTTATAAAACTCACTTTTTATTGGATTGATCTCATGGACAGGTTGAACTATAGGCTTCAAGTATTAGGACTGGTCGACGGAAATGGTTTCCGGTCATGATCAGGTTGGGCCTAGTTTGGGCTCCGACTAGCTTGTGGGTCAAAACTTTTGGGCTGTAATGCCAGATGAGAAGCCCTAAGAAATGTTACTTAGAACCATTGCTATAGGGAAGATCTTACTACCCATTTGAACATCTGAGAGATACATGAGCACTGTGGCCACACAGTTTCCCAGATTCAAATTCGTAGCATTGGTGAAGTAATCATTATGGGCAACAAAGTTTTCTCCCTTCTTGTAACAGAGAATTTGCATGGCATTCAACATCTGATCCACAACTCCAACTCCGGTCTGAAAGAAGGATCTGATGGCTATCGAAATGTCCTTTCTAGATAGGCCAGAGGCTTTGGACAAACCAGGCAGTAAAGCCATCCAGTCCTGGTGCCCGATCTGGGCTAAGCCCCTTTGTGACAAGATCGATCTCCTCTCCACCTGTAAATACTCTGTTACAAGAGTATTTGAATTGCCATATCATTTCCATTTGAAAAAGATGACGGAACTCAGAGAGGGTTCTGGAGGTGACGAAGCAGTTGACAATGAACTTAGATGATGGTAAATTCTTGGCTTCAGTTATGGGAATTGGTAGAAATTCTTGGCTTCAAGCTGATGATGTCTTTCAGGTGAGTGAAATTTATATGCACCTTGTTCACCACTCTGTTTCTCCTCTTGGTTTAAGTGCAATAAAACAAGAGATAAGTGAGCTTCTGCAGACGTAAAATTCTACTAAGCAAAGTGAAACATCGTGACTCAAGAAAGGAAACTAGAAACGAGCTTTTAGTTAGAAAACTTCATTTACATCTGCACATAAAGCTCGAAAGCATTGAAATATGGACATAGCATTAACATTAGATGGTTTAAACAAACCATTTGGGAAAAGCCAGATTAAAAAATAGAAATAAAAACTCACCAAGTACAAACGCAATAAAGCTCCATTAACAGATTTGAACATTTGATCCTAACATAGTACACAGCGCACTTTGGTTCGAATTTAGACAGTAAATTCTAAGTAGCAAAACAAGCAAGATAAATAAACACGTTCATTAGAAGCAAGTGATTTGATCAATATATGCTAACAAGTTGCATAAGAGCAATGAGGACTATTCAGATAAGAGTCACATGCAAAAATAGCACAAAGGATTATTGGATCGAAGTTCTTTACAAAGCAAACTATGAGATCAAACCCCCTCGCCTCCCCAACCCTCCAAATAAAAAGAAAAAGAAACTATTCCACATCCAAAAGAGGGAATTTAGCTCATGATAAACTTCCCAAAATATGTACAGCAGTGAAGACAGAGAAAGTAGGTCAAGGTACCGCACCATGATCCTTGAAGTATTCGTGTTCAAGAGCATGCTGGGCTGTGATTCTTCTGCTTGGCTCTAAGCAGAGCATTTTCTGTACATGCATTAAAAATAAAGGGCAATACAAAGTATCCTCAGTAAAGATCCTTCTATTCTCATATTTAAAATATTGCAAGTACGTTTGACAGAGCAATGGGCAGATTAGTACTTCCATTAGGAAAAATAGGAGCATTCGTAAGAGTTTCATGATCGTATCTAGACAAGTGGAATGAAGGGTAAACTGACAACAAGCGTTCCATTAAATTAACACTGTATACAAAGAGTTACTAAGTACTTGTGCAGCACTATCTGTTATAGTCAGTTGTCCAGTCAAATAAGGCTGCTCGCAAAAGAATGTACAAAAACTATGACTTTTGATAAAGATAAAGGTAAATCTAAGATATGATGTATTAGGAACTTAAAGCCATATGTTTCCTTCCTTTTTTGATTAAAGGGATTAAAATCCGATGGCAACTTTCTAGGCTCTAGCTGCTTGGTGTGTTCTGCAGACTCATGCAGAAAGTGGAGCATATGCTGCACAATTCCAAGAGGGATCCTATATATCCCTTGGTGAGTGAAGACCCACGCAATATGTTTGTATAGTATTCAGATTTACTACATCTATGGACATATCTAGTTGCGAAGAACTGTTCTTAGTATTCAAAGTTAAACTTCAACAGAATATAACACCTGCACAATTATGATCAGTAAAAAACTATTGCAGAACAAAGAACTTACAGAGAGAAGATCAACTCCTGCAGGTTCAAGCGTTGGGACCACTGTTGCCAGATTCTGTGGAGTTTATATTCCATTAAACAAAAATCAGTCTCATGGATCATGATGATTAAAGAATGCACTAACCTTATTTTCAAACTAATATGATATTTGGTGTAGCATGATCAAAAGTCTCACATATTCAAAAGATACATAAAAGGCTTTTCTTTAGCTTTTCAATTTAAATAGATTTCTGTTCCCAAGAATTTCAAGTGTAAACTATAAGGAAAAAAGAAAACAATGAAGCAAATAAGATCAAGAATTCAATACTGTGGGAGGCCACTTGGGAAAAGCGGACTTGAAGTCAGGTAACGAAGTAACGCCAGGCCAAATTCCTTCATCTGGAGTACCCAAAACTCTTTAAGAATGTACATGCAAAAGAAAGTTGCATAACTAAAACTATGAGGTTCACGAAATGGAAACAGGAAAACCATATGTTGAAGCATATTAATATTAGCTTATAAACCTGAAAATCTTGAACAATTCATCAATTTCAGAATCTCCAGGAAATAATGGTCGTTGGTTCACCATTTCAGCAAAAATGCAACCAATAGACCACACATCAACAGGAGTAGAATAATGCCTTGAGCCTAAGAGAATTTCTGGAGCTCTGTACCACAGCGTCACCACCTGGAAAAGGATAAAATAAACAACGTAAAAGAATTGTGGAGGATCTGGTCTCTGAGTTTGTCTAACTGATTTCAATTTTGGCAAAACGACTCTAAGAAGGTTTCTGCGATAGTCATAGGGTTAAAAGAAAAATAAAAAATGCCCAAACAAGTGCATAGCGTCTGAAAGCAAAATGGTGATTGGGAGACAATGCAGAACGAGAAGAAAAGAAAAATTAATACAAACAAGGAGACATATGTTACGTAGCAAACTCAACTAAGGTTACGTCCATGGAGATCCTATTTATTTCACTATATAGAACAAAAGAGATTATAAGAGAGAAACCCTCTCAATCTAACTCCAAGAACTTCACATTCTTTCTCTCTTTTCTCTCTCTATAAAGTTCTCTGATTTTGCCAAAATATTTCATGCTCATGTAATTCTTTAGATAAGCAAAACCATATATAGGTTTAGTGAAAAACCTAATCAAATCCACCATTGATTCGCTGGGGCATTCAAATGCCCAATGCTACATTCAAACACTCAAGCAACAATTGCTCCCAAGAAACGCATTTGAAGTCTGTGGTACCACCAATCGAACTCTTCACTCTTGGGAAATGACATTTGAATACTCAATGGGCCATTAAAATGCCCTACTATAGTTTAATTGGTCTCTACTCTCTAACAATCTCACACTTGGAAGACTAATCTGACTTCAATGATAACTTGTGAAAACTAAGCCCTCAACATTTATCAATGTTCAACTACCGGTGGGATCTCAACACTACCTTCAACTTAGAAAAACAATAGAAGTTGAGTTCCTCTTTAGCTTCTCAGTGGTGACAACTTTATTACTATGTCAATTGGATTCTGACCTATGTAAATTTTTACTAACTTTGAGGTTCCGATCCAGATATTGCCTAGTGAAATGATATTTGACATCAATGTGCTTCGTCCTTAAATGAAATGCTAAATTCTTTGTCAAGCATATCACTATACAAGTTGCAATCTTTTAGCTTCATTCCCAACTCCTTCAAGAATTTCTTCAACCATATTATTTTTTTGCTGACTTTTGAAGCTCAATATACATTGCCTTTGTCATTGATAAAAGCGACAATCTTTTATTACCTTGAAACTCAAGATATCGTTGCATTGTCTAGCATAAACATATACCCACTAATATTCATTTTGTAATAATCTTCAACAAAGTCTGAGTTTTGAGGCATATGGGATCTTCGTCATCCTTGTCTCCTCATCTTATGTCTTTGTAGATTATTAACTTGAGAATTTGAAATGAGTCGCAAGAGATGTGCTAACAAGTTTAGCATTCTCCATGATGAACCTCTTCAACACTTTACCAATGTATTCTTTTTGGGATAGTCTCAGGAGTTGCCTTTCTTTGTCTTTTTAAATTCGAATTCTAAGGATTTGATTGGCTACACCTAAATCCTTTATAGAGAATATCTGAGACAATTGATCATATCTCATTCATGTTAGAACATGCAACCAACATATCATCTACATACAAGAGTAAAATAATATATGAATTTTTATACTTTCTAAAGTAGCAACAACGATCTAAATTGTGGCGCTTATACCTATGTTGAACTATAAAATTGTCAAACTTCTTGTAACCCATTGCCTTGTAATCTATTTCATACAAGCTTCTTAGTTTTTGCTCCCACATATCCCTCTAGCCGATTCACATAAATCTCATCCAAATCTTCATGAAAGAATGTTATCTCCACATGTAATTCTCTTGGTGTAGATACTCCACAACCAAAATACTAAGCACAGTCATAATAGTAGACAATTTTACAATATGTGAATTTATTTATAAAATTGGCACCTACTTATTATTAGAAAACCTTTTAAGACAAATTCGTATCTCTTAGAGTCATCAGGTTCCTCTTTTAGTCTGTATAACCATTATTCTACGGGGCTTTCTTTCTTTTTGGTAGCTAAACTAGATCCCATATTTGATTTGCCTTCAAAGAGTTTATCTCTTTTTCCATATTCCACCAAGGACTAATCTGACAAGTTTACCTACTTTCTCCTCCAAAATTCCTTTGATAGTATGCATCTTGCAACTGATGATCCTTATTGATAAGGTAGGCTATTGTGCTCACTATTTATGCCCAAAATTGGTTTTATAATCCAACATCTATCCTCATGCTCCTAGGCTCCTAGCGTGTTCTACAAGTGTCTTGTTTATGCATTCTGGAACACTATTTTGTTGTGATGTTCCTGGAATACTTTTCTCCCTCTTTATTTTATTGTTTGCACAAAACTCCAAACTCTCTCAGTTTTTGCCCAGTCTTATTTCCAACTAAAGCTTTCCAATTCTTAAACACCACAAACACGTCAGACTTACATTTTAAAAAATAAACTTAAAAATTTATAATTGAATAATCTATAAGGTAAAATAAGAAAGAGAACTATCAAGAGAAAATAGCTATATCGGTCCCAACTTTTGTAAAATTGACCTTTTTCTACTCCCCAAAGATGCAATATTTATAGACATCTATGTCCAGCATTGACCTTCTCTTTTGAAACCACACTTTATACCTTTTTGACTCATGTCCCTAAGCCTTCGATGCCACGTCATAGTATCAACTCTAGATGATGCAACTGCAATTCCATAATTATTAGATGCCATGTGCAGAGTCCCTTCATACTTGCCTTAATCTATGACTATAGATCCTTTTGTGATCTTTCATGAGCCATTAGTGAATATTATAATATGTCCTATGTCTGACAACTGATTGACAGAAATTAAGCTTCTAGCCATTTTAGGCACATATATCACATTTATCAAATTCAGCTCTAACCCACTTGATATCTTGACATGTGCATCTCCCTTTCTAATGATTTCACATAGTTTATCGTCACCAAGATATGCCTTTCTGACTTTCCCTATACATAGTTAAAAGCAAATATACATTCGACATAGCATGAAAGAATGTGTCTGCATCTATATCCAAGAATCATTTTGAATTATCACAAGGAAAATAAGAACATTATTGTCAAAAGAGGATTCAATAGAAAGGTGAATTTTCCTAACTGTCGTTCTCCACTTGTTTTTTTTGGTGCCCTACAATCACACATGATGTAACAACCCAGAATTTTAAAACATAAATAAATAGAAATATATATAGTTTAGATAATGAGAAATTTTACTTTATCTTTTATATTTTAGGATTTTTATTAAATTAAATTAAATTTTTAAATATATCTTTAAGATATTAGAATTCATATTCTAATAGGACTCTTATTATTTTTTTTTTTCAATTATAAAAGGGGGCCTAGAAGAAAACCCTAGAAAGATTTTTAGGAAAGAAATTATGCAGTACTGTAGCATTGCTATAGTACCGAGAAAAAGAGATTATTCTTGAGGAAGATTAGAGAGAAAAAAAGAATAAAAAATAGAGGGAAAAAGATTTTATCATACCAAAGAAGAAAAAGAAAGAGAAGACAATCATGGAGTGCTTTGGAATTCGTGCAGATTACGATTATGATGTGAAAATCAAATTATTTTGGATTGAGCGATCAAGGCAAGTTCCTACTCATATTTTCTTAAATTTTTATTATATAAAAATAGAATTGATGAATTATAAATATCTTTATGTTTATTCTTATTCTGTTTAATTTTATAAGATAAGAAACTTTACAATATGATGATGTCAATTATACGGGAAGTTAAGAAATTCGTTATTTTAAGGATTTTCAATAAAGAATTAGAAATGTTAAGATTTTGCATTTTATAGAAAATTCGTATTTATCATTCTTGGAAAAAAAAGGGATTTTATTGTTTATTATTTTTCAGATTTCAAAGTATTTATTTTTATTGTAGAAAATAAGAAATAAATTAGGAATATTTCAATTTATATGGATTTCGAATTTCTGAAAATAATTAATACCTATTTCTATTGTAGAAAATAAGATATAAATTAAGATTACTTCAATTTAAAGGAATTTCAGATTTGTAAAAAAAATTATTTATTATTATATTTTATTTTCAGAAAATAATAGAGGAGATCTTTATGCTAATATATTTTATTTTCTATAAATAAAATATAAGAGATCTTTATTTTTAGAATATGATCAAAAATAAAATATTATTTTTGAGACGTGAAATTTTGCAAGATTAAATATTAGATTATTATTTATTCGTGTTTTCTGACCTATTAAGAATGATTTATATTATATATATATTAGAGGAAATAGTAGTATTTGAGTTTATGGATTATTCGTGTATATATTGTATTTGAAGAATTGAGAATTTTGGTGATTGAGGAATTTGATACTTGAGATTCAGAATAAATCAGTATAGTTGAATACTGATAAAAGTGAGATCTAAAACCCAATTTGTTTTCAAGAAGACGAGTGCAGGGAAAAAATTCTTGGAATGTAACGTTGCGACGTGCTACCAAGTGACTCCGACGGGATTAGGGAAAAGATTCCTGGATTTTTTCCCGGTGACTCTAATCTTACTCAATGGCTAGTGGAAAAGTCAGTAGGGCACTGCAGAGTACCTACTGTGACCCTAAACGGATCGACTATCTAAAAAAGTTTCGGGCACCATCCCGATAGTGACTAGGTAGTGCGATGTGGCCACGGGTCAGAATACCCATTAATGAGATAATATGATATTTTATCAATTTTGGCGAGTTTCTATGCTAGTACACTTTTGGTAGAGATCGACTATTTTTATATTGATTTATTCAAATTGAGATATTATAAATGATTTATGATTCGATTTCCATGATAGTACATTTTCAGTAAAGATTGATTTGTTTTATATTTTTATTTAAATTGAGATATTATAAGTGATTTATAATTCGATTTCCATGATAATACACTTTAGTGGAGATTCGGTTTATGCTGATTTATTCGGATTGTGTTAATATGAATGATTTATGATTTGATTTCTATAAAAATACACTTTTAGTGGAGATTGATTCGTTTTATATTGATTTATTCAAAGTGCTATATGAATAATTTATTATTCTAATTTAGTATATATATGGATTTTGAAATTCAATATAAGAGACAAGAAAATTATTTATTTTTCAAGACAGCTTATATATTATTATTATGATTTTTTTCTGCTACTATATGTATCACATGTTGATCTTTGTCATTAGATATATTATTAGTAGAGTGGGTTACTTGCGGCGCCTAAGTCATGAGGACTTATTATTTTGCAGGAATTTAAGAAGCCGCTTAGTGAGGACTCTGAAGACTGAGTACCGTTTTCGTTGTGTCAATTTATTTTAGTATTTGATTACTATTTGAGCTTTCATGTTTTCTCCGGATTTTATCCTAGAGATTCATGGCCATCATGTTCCTGGATCGGGGCGCGACACATGATGTGTGCCTGAATCTTTATCCAAGAATCATTTCGATTATCACAAGAAAAAATAAAAACATTATTATCAGAAGAGGATTCAATAGAAAGGTGAATCATTTTCCTAACTGTTGTTCTCCACTTGTTTTTTTGGTGCCCTACGATCACACTTGATGTGCCCTTTCTTGCCACAGTTCTAGCACCTTTGCGGAGATCTTGAATTGCTCTTCCTTAATTTTGGTTATCTTCTGCCATTATCATATTTCCTCATAGATCTTCCTCTGCCTTCAATGCTTTTAGCATTTCTTTTATGCTTCTGCTAATGAGATGTTTTTCCTTCTGAACTCTTCATTGAGAAGAACTCCTAGTACATCATCAAACTTCAAGTTACTTGATCCTATAAGTTACCGCCATAACCAAGCTATCCTAACTATCTAGTACACTAGATAAAATCAACAAAGTCGTAAATTCAACACCAAACTTGATTCAAATCGATTCATGACTGTTGAACTCGTTCAGATGTTCTGCCACACTACAACTTTTAGACATTATCATGTTGAACAATTTTTCTATCAAGAAAACCTTGTTTGAAGCCGAACGTTTTCCATACATCCTCATCAAAGCCGCCATAAGATCTGCAATTGTCTTCTCCTTGGAGATGTTGAGGGCCATAGCTGCTGCAAAAGTAAGTCGGATCATCGCTAGGGCATTCTTATGTAATATATTCATTTTGCATTATCTATGTCTTTAGGTTTATTTGCACTTCCACCCAAGAGCAAATAAAGTTCAATTTAGTGGAGTAATCTTCTATCTGTATTCAACAAAGCAAAGTTGCTTACATTAGACTTCTCAATCCGAGATTTTAATTCTTCTAGCATAGCTCCAACTTGAACCATAATCCAGGCTCTGATATCAGTTATTGCGAGACCAAATGCAAAATAAGAAGAAAAGAAAATCAAGCACAAGCAAGGAAACATAGATTTTATGAGGTTCACCTAACTATGCCTACGTCCACAAAGATCCCATCGATTTCATTAATAAAGAATAAAAGGGATTACAATGGAAAAACCCTCTCAACCCAAATCCAAGAACTTCACATTCTCCTCTTTTTTCTTTCTAGCAAGCTCTCTTGATTTTTCACCAAAGTTTTCATGCTCATATAACTCTTTAGAGAAGCAAAACAATATATAGGTTTAGATAGTAATTGCCTAGGGGTTCGAACACCCAATGTTGCGTTTGAACGCCTGATGCTACATTCAAATGCCGAGCAACAATTGCTCTCAAGAAATTTGTTTGAAGTCCGTCGCAAAACCAACCAAACTCTTTGCTCTCGGGAAATGATGTTTGAATGGTCCTTCAGGCATTCAAACACCGTACTGCAATTTGATTAGTCTCCACTCTAACGATTTGTATACAATGTAATATTTAATAACTAAAGCAATTCCAATAAATATCTACATATTCCATTTAAAAACAGGATCCAGTAAATAATTAATACCATACTTTCTCATTGTTCATTACATTAACACTTTTCAATTTGTAGAACCATCTAAATTCTAAGTTGCTATATGCTTTTAGAGGGCAATTTCTAGCTTTTCCTTTCTAACCAATATATGAAGCGAATACTTCAGTCCAATTAATTATGTAATAAAATGAAAAAGGATGCAAAATGGCACCTCATGAGTGAATGTACGAACTGGAATACCAAATGCTCTAGCTAATCCAAAGTCTGCAAGCTTAAGAGCATTAGTGCAGCGATCTATCAGCAAATTCTGAGGTTTCAAATCTCGGTGAAGAACCCTATGAGAATGACAGTATGCAATTCCATGAAGAATCTGGTAAAGAAATTTCTGCAGAGAGAAACATACAATACATCAGCCTCCATATATTCAGCAATTAATAGTCTATGGTAACACTGTTGCATTCTACCCATTTGTTATTGATATAAGGTTGGAACTTGAAGATACAAAACCAGAGAAGGATATTTCTAATGGCAACAAATTCAGGATAACCAAGGTTCGAAAAATTGGGATCAAGATCGGCCTTTCCAAAAAATGATAGATATCGGCTAGATCGGTCATATCGGCTGTATCGGTCGCCTGGATCGGATCGGACTTTTTAATAACGTAAAATTCTAACTATTATTTAAAAATACAGGAAAACTTCTAAAAATTCAGAAAAAATTATAAAAAATAAAAAATAAAGAAAGAAAAAGTATGGTGCAGTGAAAACTAAAAAGAAGAAGAGATTAGAAAGAGAGTAAGTGGAAGAAAACTAAACAAAAGAAAGAAAACCATAGTGCAATAAATAAGAAGAAGAAAAGAAAAGAAAAAGGAAGATAGTGAAAAAAATAAAAAATAAAAACTTTGAGAAAAATAAAGAAATAAAATCAAAAAATCATATACCAAAGTTTGTTAGAGTTTGCTGAAACTAGATTTCTCCATAAGAGAAACAATGGCTATATAATAAGGAGTAAAAAGAGAAAAAAGAGTGAAAGAGAGAAAGAAAGAGAGAGAGAAGAAAGAGCAAAAGAGAGAAAGAGAGTTCAGATCGGGTCTGGATCGGCCAATCCGACAAACCATAGGGATAACCTAGTAAATAGTTTAATTGTACGATATAGTCATATACAAAAAGTTACCAGATACAACAAACCGGCTCAATTATTGTAATGTATCGCTTAGTTAGAAACTGGCATCTGATTATAAGTTTATAACTTGTTTGCAAATGAAGCATGAGCTTAAGTCAAGAAGGCTTCTGAAGAGTATGGAGCTGATCTTACAACCTGTTGTCAAATTTCTAGAACTGCTCACTGTTCTAGGAGATCAATTATACAACACATCATGATATAAAACCAAGAGAGACAATTGTCCATATCAAACACTACGTTCATTTTCAAACTCTTGTGCTCCTGCTAGATGGGATCAAACTTCTAGAACTCAGCAAAGGTGGAAGGAGCTAAATAAAGAGATATTTGAAATTTTGACCTATATTATTATTCATATTTTTAAGCACAAATTAAGGAGCAACATTAAAAAATCGAAACCAACCAAAACACAGTATGAAAGGTAACTTATGAGCTTCAATTTACTTGCATTCTGAGACATAACAATACAGTAAAACATCAGGTCAAAACCCATTTTGTTTGATCTTCAAAGCAAGCGATACGATCTTTTTTCAGATGGACCAACAATGCCTTTTTGTTAACTTCTATCAATCAAGCAAAATAAATGTACAGTAATGCAGGGAGTGATATCATAAGGGGGGAAGCTGGTCTAAAGTCTAAACAAACATAATAAAAAGCTTAATGCAAGATGAAGAGGAATTATTTAGGTAAGCTCGGAAAGCGTTGGCGACAAAAAGTAACTCATCATAGTAATATCATTTTAGGGTGCAGCCCCACTATGTAGCATCATGAGGAGGATATAAGGACACTCAGTACACAATGTAAATGTTCTTTCAGTATTGAGTGGACACACTGCATGAAGAGAATAATTCATATGAGAAAAAAGATCGAGTACAAAAGAAACTCACTTTTATTATGTATGAATCTTTAGCAAAATCTGGACAAGAATCCATGTGCTTCTTTAAATCCAAGTCGAGATACTCAAAAACTAAATATATCCTCTTCTCACTGTGCACAACATCTTGCAACCTGCCAAATGGAAAAGATTTAAACTATTTTAGACATGAAAAATAAGTGCAGATACCTAAATCGAAAAAACTTTTTCCATGTCAACTGGTAACACATCTTTTACTTTATTCCTTAAACATATGAAGAAGCAAGGTCTTCTACAGTTTGTTCCCCATCCTCAAACTTCAAAATGATTCTCAAAAGTTTGAAAGCAAACAACATCACTAATGATTCATGGTTGCTAATTGCTATAACTAGAGAATGTACTCATTTCAAATTCTTTTGAAAAATTAATAAGCCTGAACAGAAAGAATGCATAAGAAAACTCAAGGAGATGTAGAGCTAACTGATGGAATCAAAGACACCTTCATTCTTATCACGAAACGCAAAAGGAATAATGAGCGACATGAAGCAATTGAACACAACCTGACTATGTTTCCATGTTGCATTTCCTTCAAGAGGGAGATCTCTCTAATTGCAGTACTGGGGACTCCCTCATCCTCGTGCTCGAGTCGGATCTTCTTCAGAGCTATCATCTGATTTGTCACACGATCACGAGCCTTATACACCACGCCATATGTTCCTTCCCCAATCTTCTCCACCTTCTCGTACTGAAGACCAAATCATCCCACATTGTCACAGAATTATCCCTTCATTACAGAAAACGAAAAATCCAATATAGTATTCAACTACCAAACCAATGTTTGCTCACCTGGTCCATCACAAACCACCAACGACTAATCGGGAATAAAGCCAAGCTTTCTCAATCCAAATCAAGAAATGGTAAGAAACAGAGCAAACGAGACCGATCAAGGAACCCTAAGAAACGAATTAAGTGTGAAAGCGAGCACGCTTCTAGCAGGTTATTCGATCAAAGAATGGAGTATAAAGAAGAGAAAGAGGAGGAGATCGATCAAAGTGCTCAAGTGCTCACCTCGAGGACTAGGGTTTCGATGGGTTCTTCGCGGGAAAACGGAGGAAAGGGGACGCGAGAAGTCTCGTCGCTGTCCAAACGATCTGTCGTAATGCGATATGTGCACATTAAAATCGCACTCGCTTCTTGACAAAAACGACGTGATTCATTGATTCTGCGGGACGTCGTCACGGGAGCGACGTGGTTCTCCATTAGGTGGTGCCAAAAAGGGGCCCCAAATTAACGGGTAAATGCAGTCGTGAGTTACTAATTTTGGTTTCGAGGATGCTGGTAGTCTGCAACTCTAGGCGCAGGGAATTTACTACTACGGTAGGTTGGTTGGGAGTGATACCCAATAAATTTCTCGGTTGAAGCCAGTTCCTGCGACGAGGATGCAGACGAGCTGCTCCGTTCCTTTGGTTGCCGAAATAGTACTCCTTTTCTCCGAGAAGGCGGGAAGCCAAGTTAAATAAATGCTTGGGAATTTTATTAATAGAACCCTCCCTTTTATGTTTATTATGGCCGATATTATCCGAGTTTTTGCCTTATTCTTTAGGTTTGCAAATCAAACATGGTATCCAGATAGGTGAATTATAAATTTATTTAGGAGATGACTTCTAATTCAATTAGATGCCAATATTAGAGTTGAACAATTTTTATTTAACATAGAAATATTTTAGACACTCGAAAGTACTCTTACACTTGCTAAGGATACTAAAATTCGCTAATTGAGTTAGCAATTTCTTATTGAACAAAATTGTTGTCTCCAAAAGTAATTTTGTTTGACAACACGCACTCTAGAACTCACTTTGTAACTTACTTATTTTGATACAATAATATGGTGTGCCGACCTAGAATGATCATAATTCTTATTCAATTTTTATCTTTTATTTATTAATTAGAAACATCTAGAATTAATATACCCCAATAATTGACTGCCTTAACAGTATAGAAATAAGAAATCATATTTTTCTGCTATGATAAGTATAGTTAACTCATGTAAACATTAACTCCAAATTAGATAAATCAATCTGAGTTCTTTTCTTTCCTTTTCTTTCCTTTCCTTTCCTAGTGACTCAAACGGCATTTTGTCATTCTTAGTAAGGGGACTTAACTTGCTCTTAGCGATTAATTGGTAAAAAATTTGGAAGGAAAGAAATAATAAGATCTTTCGCCACACTGTATAATCCATAATTCCTCACTCTCCCCTCTAGCATTCCCTATATATTCTTCATTTTTCTTTCTTCTTTTTTTCTGAGATATAATGGGCATAGCTTAGTTATGAATTAAGTGGGAGAATTTATAGAGGAATGAGGAGAAAAAGTATATGCTATAAGAGGGATGATGATAGGGCTCTCATTTTTTCTAAAGAGCATTCAACTCAAAAGAGAAAGGCAGCTGAGATGAGAGCCTTATTATTGAAAATCCTATTGTTGTGCTTGCACCGAATCTTCCGCCAAATGGTGGAAAGAAGTGTCTAGCTTGTTTGATCGGTGGTCCAACCTATATGAGATATACGAGGAAATTTCAGCTTAGAAAAGAATCTATTGAGGGTCGTCGTATAATTAAAGAAAGAAAATGTATTCCACCAATTCAATATCCTCATCATAGAGAACACATAAATGAGGAATAGTAAAATTCTTTTTAATAAGATTCGATCTAATATGAAGCTTGTCGACATGGGCTAACTAGAAAAAGATTTTTAATTTAGATGAGGAGAAGAGCACCATATTATGTTGAAGTTAGCAAATCTCAAATCCAAGAAGTTCAAGAAATGATAAAATGATATAACACAGAAAACTCTCCGATCAGAGAATTGGTCCACGTTAACTCCTTGAATCAAGTTTCTATCTTTTGTAGCTCAAGCGCAACTACCGCATCTGATCTTCTAACCTTTGAGAATAAGATAGAAATGGCTGAGAAAGTCATCCTACTATGCCCTTCCATAATAGTGATATCTGAGATCTTTGCCGCTAAAAAAAGCCTAGAGAAATAGAGTTTGGAGGGAGATTTGAGAGGTTCATCTATTAATCCAGATGTTGATTTAAGCTCTATTTCCAAGACATTTCACACATGTAGCGTCGGAAAGAAATTTTTTTAACCTTTGCTCTCATTTTTGGAGGGAGAGTACTCAACACATGGGCCATAGAAAAGTTACTGAAGATATCCCTTTCTTTGATAAAGCTAGAATGGGTAGGAAAGATTAAATCATTGAGCAAGAGGATGAGATGGTTGGCCAAAACTTTAGAGATAATTTTATAAGAACAATTAATGAGTCAAATTCCTTAGCTCCTTCACATTTAAGGATAAGAATTAAGAAGGCCTAGGCACACCATTCTAGGGAGAGATATGGATTGTTAAGATGGTTGAAGATTGATAGGTCACGGAACAATTCCTTAAAGATCTGAATTTATTGTAGGAAGCAGTCCACGTAATCGAGGGAACATATTCACCACATATTCTCCCATAGTCATAAAATTATGAAACTAAATGGAATCGATCTGTAACTCTCAGATCTACGTTTTTTGTATTTATGCCCTTCGTAGATTTAAACTGCAACTGGAACGAAAACACGATATATTACGGATGATGGTGGTGGTGACGGGTGGAGTGAAAGTTAGGGTTATGGATGATAATTAAGATAAGGGTGGATGGGTGATGTTGTTTGAGGGATAAAGACGAAGGGAAAGAAGTTGTCGAGATCCTAAAGAAAAGGAAGGACTCGACAGACGAGGGAGATTAGAAGTTAGGAGAGACTTTGCCAACAGTAGAGGTAGTAGGTTGGTGGAGAGGGAGGAGAGAGATTAGGGTAGAGAGAGAATAGAGAGAAGATAGGAGCCAAGAAATCAATAATCTAATCGCATTATGATTTTGGCTACCATCCACACTTTTATAGAGTCTAGCCAACGCTTGTTGGCTAATAACAATAACTAATCCTAATCCTAGTGGAATCCCGCCGATCGCATTCGAACGCACAAAAGAAATTATATGTCGATGCCAATGCGATGCAAGCGTTCGAACGCGCATTTCGCGTTCTCTATTTTTGTGAACCTGATGCAGGCGTTCGCAAGAATGTTGAAACGCGACCCCTTCCGCATTCGAACGCGACCTATATAAATTTTATTTTAATAAAAATAAATAACTAGTGCAATAAGAAAAAGACTTTAACAAGGTATATCAGCATACCACGCTTCCCCCACCTTGCCCTCAAAGTGTAAAGTCGGGGAAACGCTCCAAGATGTCCGTCTCCAACTCCCATGTAGCTTCATCAGATGACTTGTCAAGCCACTCAACTAGAATCTCCATATCTAATCTGGTACCATAACGTCGTCGGCACCTAGCAAGTACTCAAACTGGCTCTACGATCTCTGTCTCCTCCAATGGCTCTGGTAGAACTGATCCAACGACCTTATGATCACTAATCCGCCCCCTCAGCAATAAAATATGGAAGACGAGATGCACTCTCGACCCCTCTGGCAGCTCCAAATGATATATAACCAGACCGATACGCTTTAACACCCGAAACAGACCAAAGTAGCGATGTGCTAACTTTTGGTTATGCATCGGATGCAAGGTCACCTGTCGATACAGTTGTATCCTCAGAAACACCCAACTATCAATGTCAAAATCCTGTTCTTGATGGCTACGATCATAAACTTGCTTCATGCAATTTTGAGCAAGTTTAAGATGGGCACACAACCTCCTCAATGTGGCGGCTTTATCAATCAAAGCTAAGTTCACCTCCGTTCAATCTGCAGATGTCACTGGGTCATAAACGCGTAATGTCGGAGCCGTGCGTCCATACACTGCCTCAAATGGAGTCATGTCAATACTGTTGTGGTAGGCAGTGTTGTAAGACCACTTCGCTCACGGTAAGAACTCCAATCATCGTCTCGGCATCTCTCCAATAAAGCACCTCAAATATTGCTCAATACCTCGATTGACCACCTCAGTTTGGTCGTCCATCTATGGATGGTAGGCCGAATTGAAGTTCAATTGAGTCCCCTGTAATCCAAAAAAACTCTATCCAAAAGTCGCTCATAAATACACGATCATGATCCGAGACAATCGTATGTAGCATGCCATGTAACCGAGCAATATCTCTCATAAAAATTTCAGCCACTGACTTGGCTGAAAATGAATGTGACAATGCAGAAAAGTGCGCATACTTGCTTAACATGTCAACGACTACAAAAATAACTGAATAACCACATACCAGCGGAAGACCTTCTATGAAATCTATAGAAATATCTTTCCAAACATGGTTTAGCATTGATAAAGGCTATAGTAATCCGGTTAACTTTAATGTGGTTGCCTTAGCCTTTTGACAAACTTCGCAAACATGAACAAAACTCCTCACATCTTGCTTCAATCCTGGCAACATGCAACTCTGAGATATCCTTTTATAACTCTTCAAGACACCCTCATGACCAGCCTCTAGAGTTTGGTGGAAGTGCTCCAACAATTTTTGCCACAATCCATCATTTGCGGGCACCCGAACGCATCCTCGGTCCAGCAGCAAACCGCCTCGATTCTCCAACTCTGGATGGTGCTTCGGATTATCCAACACTTCCTGTAACAATTTCAAAACATCTGGGTCAGATGTACATGCATACCTTAGCTCGTCAAGGAAGGGAAAGGTAGGAGAAAATATGCTGCGAGCTTGGCGGTATCGGGTTGGCGCGATGGTGCATCCGCCGCTCTATTTTCCGTTCCCTTCTTGTATTGGATTTCATAATCATACCTCAGTAATTTTGTGACCCATCTCTCTGTGGCCGGAGTGTGTATACGCTGTCCCATAAAGTATAGAAAGCTTCTTTGATCAGTTCGGATAATGAATCACCTACCGATTAAATAAGGCCTCTAATTTGTCACCGCATGCAGAATTGCCAACATCTCTCTCTCGTAGGTCAATAATTACTGAAATTTTTGTGATAAAGCCTTGCTAAGAAAGTCTATGGGATATCCTTTTTGCATTAGTATAGCTAGCTCCTATGCCAATTCCTGATACATCACATTTCATAACGAACTCTTTAGTGAAGCCCGGTAGAGCTAGAATGGGCGCCATTGTCATTACTGTTTTCAGTATTTTAAAATCTATAGTGGCTTCATTCGTCCATCTAAAAGAGCCTTTCAACAAAAAAGTGAGAGGAGCAGCGATCTTGCTAGACCCAGCGATGAAGCGACGATAATACCCGGTCAGCCCCAAGAATCCTTGCAATCCTATGGTAGTAGTAAGTATCAGCCAAGCGGTCATGCATGCTACCTTTTGAGGATCTGCCGCTACACCTTCTATTGAGATGATGTGGCCTAAATACTCCACTTGTGGTACTCTCCATAGGCACTTGAACTTCTTAATCTTCAGTTGGTTTTGTTTCAACAAATTCAGCACATCCTCCTAATATTTTTTCCACTATACAAAATCGTCATATGTCTTACTCATCCATCCACAATCCATAATTATAACCCTCATAAAAATCAAAATAGTCTCTCTGCGCATATATCTCTTTGCATCAATCTCCTAATCTCAAATATATCTATAAAAGATAAAAAAATCCCAAAACTATGCTATATTTGTTCAGAATAACCTCCACTCTACTGATAATAATCCTTCTGCACAAAATATATATTTCCACATATTTAAAAATTTTTACACTTTATCACAACATATGAACATGTCTATATATCCAATATTATGCTCCACAGACTATAACACCTCAATATCAATAACATCAATGCATGATTTTAGTAATACCTCTTCCTATTCATTAGTTGCTCAGATAAATTCTCAATATACCAATATCACAAATTATTTCTATCAATATCGTCAAGTATCAAAACTTAATAATCTTGACATCACAACCTAGATCTCTATCTTAACCAATTAACTAATTAATATTTCACTTATAAAGATCAATTACTAGCGTGCGGGGCCCGTCACGCACAGATACCCTCTTGTGCATATATAATCATGACATCATCAAATAATACTTGCTAATATATTCATACTCGCATAATCTAACACCAAATAAATCATATTATCAACCAAATAAATCTATTAACATATGAATATTTAAGTCCACAATAATATATACCAGACTACTACTTAATCTGGCAGGACCCATACAGGCCACAACAAACTATCAAGATACAACTAAACAATTAATACACGAGTGCACTATAATCTGACATGTTCTATATAAATCATCGTCTGATACAATAAAATACAAATATAACAAATAACGATGCAACTCAATATCTGGTTAAAATATCTTCTATATCACTTCACGTTTATAGCTCACCTCATCTTTGCTTTAAAATATCTCATCAGGATATCTCAAGTCGGTATAACGTACCATAATATCTTTGGGGGTTAGAAAAGAAATAAAGAGAGTTATGAGCAAAAAGGCTCAGTGAATAGACCTTACCCCGAATCAGTGATGTTAAACAGAGAGTAAATCATGCACTAGATAATATAAATCAGAAAGAGCATCATGTCATAAATGAGTATATAAATGTATCATCAATGATATATAAATGAAAAGTAGATAACATGTCATAACTGATAAAAGTATATAATCAGATAATCAAATGATAATGAAATCATATGCATTTCTTAACATCTTAGTCATCAATGTCAGCTCTATATATCATCATCATACTAGACCACTGTGCATAGTCAACACCTAGTATCCAGTCTCAACATCATGTTCGAAGGATCAAAATATACTCCGCCACTCGCAAGGGTATCTAACACATGCATACTTCTGCTAGTCTATCACATGCACACTCATGCTAGAGATCATCTCGGTATACAATCATAATAGTAGAATCATCTCCAATCATCTCCAATCATCTCTATATATCACCAATGTATTCATATCCCAGATCAGCCTAATCAAATGCATGATAAAATATGCTTGACTGAAATTATCTCTAGATAAAGTCATATAATCATGCTGGAGGCCAAAATATGCATGTACATAATATATAATATAACCTAATTTGAGAAAGGCATCTAAGGGATAAGACTACTCATAGTCTGATCAGAATACACGAACCACGCATCTCTCACGTCCATTAGTCAAATATCAACTCATCGTCAAGGCCCACGAGGTCTCACATAAGGGGGTTCGGGGTCTGAAAATATTTAAGTAATATGATGTTAGCCGTTTATCGCATTTAGAATTCATTGGTGTAAAATATAATAAATTATTTGATTTTATTAAATAACTTGATATACATTATATATATATATATATAATTATGATAACCTTATTCTAATTATATATTAGGCATATAGTAATTAATCTCTTTAAGCATAAAAGAATCATATATACAATAATATAATTAAAACATATGTACGTAAAATAACTAAATATAATTCAATTATTTGGATTACTTAACTAGTTACTAATCATACATATAATAATCATTATCCATAAATATAAAAATAATTATTTGAGCTTAGCATTTTATTGCATTGAAAATAATATATAATAATAATAAGGTGCTAGAAACACATTGTATATTCAAATATATTAAATATATGCATGTATAAGCATACATAAACATTAATAGAAACTTATATAATTTAATTATTTTTAATAAAACTAACTATATAAAATATAAGATTATTATCGATATGATTACATGTATTAATCTAATAAATAATGGCTAAACTATATATAATCATATGCAAGTATTTATAACTATAATTAATAAATTATTATACTAAAAATACTTAGCTAATACTTATACTAGTGAGAGTAAATTATCAAAATAATCTACCATCTAGATAAATTGATTTACCTAAATTTTAGAAACTAAATCACATAATTAATGTAAACAAATTAAAAGGAAGCAATCACTTGACACAGTTCTGGGCTCGGCACTGTCTGCTATAGTGCTGGGTGGAAGCTGAGGAAGAAGAAGAAGAAAGAAAGAAAGAAAATAAGAAGAAGAAGAAGAGAAGAGAAGTAGGAGGGGAGGGAAGTGCGGACCCGGGCCGGCGGGGAGGGCACCGGCCGTTGCTGGCCAGCCAGCGGTTGACCACTCGTCGGCGGCTTGGCTTCGACTAACCCGAGCTTGAGTGTGAGTGAGAGAGAGAGAGAGAGAGAGAGGAAAAGAGCTCACTGACGCTCGCGGAGGTGGCGGCGGTGATTTCCAAGGATGGCAGCGGCGGTGATAGGCTGGCCTCGGCGAGAGAGAGAGAGAGAGAGAGAGAGAGAGAGAGAGAGAGAGAGAGAGAGAGAGAGAGAGACCGAGAGAGAGAGAGAGTGAAGGAAAGAGAGATATAGAGGGAGAAAGAGAGGCGGTGGAGGGGAAAAAAGGTGGCGGCGCTGGGGCCCACCGCGGCCAGCTGGCCGCAATCGGTTGGCTACGGCAGCTGTAGGGGGTGCGTGGTGCCTCACCATGCAAGCTGCATGAGCAGCTTGCATGGGCACGAGGACAACCACAGTGTGGCCGGCCACGTCGTGCCCAAAACTTTTAAATTTTTTTTTGTGGGGAAGGTTGTTATAGAACGAACTCCATCAAGCTGCACATCTTTGTTTCCTTGTTTAAATTTCATCCACATGCTCCGGAAATCAAATGTGACGGGTCCCAAACTTTGTAACCACTAAGTGCCAAAGACAATCTTCACTCCTCACAGTACCAACGGATACAAGTCCACAATGATGTCGTGTCCTTGCACCCGTATACCGACCCGACGACACAAGCTCTCCGCCCGAAGCTTCGTGCCGTCTCCAATGGCAACGTCAAACCCCGAAGTCGATTCAACATCCAAGCCCAATCTCCTCACTAACCTCTTGTCTAGAAAGTTGTGTGTACTCCCCGAATCGATGAGGATATGCACACAATGCCTTCTAACGAGTCCATCTATCCGCAATGTCCTCAGCGCGGAAGTACCCAAATATGTATGCATCGATATTTCAGCTTAGACATCTTCCTCCGTGCCCTCCTCCACGTCCTCCTCATGGACCTCCTCTGAACATTCTCCATCATCAATAACCTCCTCAACCTCCTCGAGACCATCAATGAGCATCACACTCTCGATCGGTTTGGAACACCGATGACCAGGAGTGAAACGTTCATCACATCAAAAGCAAAGACCCTTTGCTCTTCGCTCCTCCACTTGGGTAGGTGTGAGAGTTTGAACGGGGGTCTTGTGCCTCCCATAACATCGGAAGAAGGTCTCAAAGGTGATCGTGTCTAGTACTAGCAGTCACTGTCTTTAAACCCGCAGAATTTCCAACCGACATTCTAGGCGCAAACCGCCCATCTCGGTTGCCCAACTTATTTTTGTTGCCATCTTGAGAGTCTTATGCTTTTGCTTCATCCTCACAGCCTTTTCAAAGGCCTCCTCAAGAGTGGTAGGACAAAGAGCACAAACATCCACATGTATCTCCTCTCGCAGCCCTGAAATGAATGTGCTCATCAATGTTGGTTCGGGCCAAGGTGGCTCACAACGACTACTAACTTTTTCAAATTCTGCTTGGTACTCCAATATGGTCATCTTCTGAATCATCTTGCTTAATGTGGCAGCAAAATCTTCATATGCCGCTGACCCAAATCTGCGTGTAATCTTTTCACAAAAGTCAGCTCAACTAGTAAATCCTCCAGCATGAATAACCGATCAATACCAATGCAATGCCATTCCTTAGATGTGAAAACTTGCCATTTGGACCTTTGCGTCCTCAATTGTCCATTGACAATCAAAGTATTGCTCAACCTGAAACACTCAATCCGTTGGATCACCACCTTAGAATTTTGAAAAGTCCAAGCGTGCGGTTCTTCCTCGAATAGCATTATCGAGTTCACGAAAGATCCTTGGTTCAGGTCTGAACCTTTGTGCATGTTGATCTCCTTCTCTAAATCCTCGAGCATATCCATCACCATCTCTGAAGAGATCAACCTCATCCTCAAAGTGCCAATCCTCCTCATCAATGAAGCACATTAGTGCCGCATGCCTCTCTGATTCTACCATCGCCGGTCTTGGGTTTTGTATCGGAGGTAGGGGATGATGTGTAGGCATATGTAAAAGAGGATCATTGACACTAACATGTCACACCTGGACCTGTGGGGTATCAGTTCGGTGTGGTCCCACCGCTGGTCCTTCTTGAGGCACCGATCTTCGTCGAGGAGATGACGAAGCCGATCGGTTCATGACATATTCCTTTAAAGCATTATGATCATTCTATATTGCGTCAACTCTCTATGCAGCAATGTTTGGAACATGCCCCTGAGTTCATCCGCTAAGCCAATGTTCACACCCATGGATGTTGGTTGACTCGGTCCTGTCGTGGTCGCTCTAAGAGAATCGGCCTCACAGTTAGGATTATCGTGGATTGAGTCCTCCCTTATCGATGTGCTCTCCATTGGTCTCCTTGTTGATGTCATCTTTCTTATTTCCACCATTAATGAAGGTCTGAGGTTCGCCTGGCTCTGATACTAATGATAGGTCACGGAACAATTCCTTAAAGATTTGGATTTATTGTGGGAAGCATTCCGCACAATTGAGGAAAAATATTTACAAAATATTATCCCGTAGTCAGAAAATTACTAAATCAAGTGGAATCGATTCGTAACTCTCAGATCTACATTTTTCGTATTGACGCCCTTCGTAGATTCGAATTGCAACTGAGACTAAAATATGATATATTGTGAATGATGGTGGTGGTGCAAGTGGAGTGGAAGTTAGGGTTATGGATGATAATGAAGATGAGGATGGATAGGTGATGTTGTTTGAGGGATAAAAACGAAGGGAAAGAAGTGGTCGAGATCCCAAAGAAGAGGGAGGACTCGACAGACGAGGGATATTAGAAGTTAGGAGAGACCTTACCATTGGTAGAGATGGTAGATTGGTGAAGAATGAGGAGGGAGATTAGGGTAGAGAGAGAATGAGAGAAGATAAGAGGCAAGAAATCAATAATCCAATCGCATTATGATTTTGACTGGCATCCAAACCTTTATAGATGCTAGCCAGCAAGCCTTAATAACAATAACTAACCCTAATCCTAGTGGAATCTCACCGATCGCATTCGAACGCGCCCAATCCTGTTCGAACGCACAAAAGACGTTCTCTGTCGATGCGAACGCGCATTTCACGTTCTCTATTTTTGCAAACCTGATGTAGGCGTTCGCAAGGGCAACCTATAGGAATTTTATTTTAATAAAAATAAATAACTAGTATAATAAGAAAAGACTCTAATAAGGTGTATCAAAGATCGAATGAGATTCGATTAAATTGAAGCCTAGTATCACTTGAAGAAAAGTGTTGAGAACCTATCGAGCCTCGAGGCTTTGTCAAAAAAAAAAAAACTCAAAAGCCACCTACTTAACCTCCTCTTCATTGAAAGGCTGACAAAAGAAAGTCTAAATCAATGTGTAAGAAAGACATACTCTTTGCTTGAAGAAGTCATGAAAGTGATTCTTGACAAATGTTGACTCTTATATATTGTGATTTCTCCTCTCTCTCCTTTGTCGTATGATTTTCCTTCTCTTAGAAGAGATCGAGAAAAATGATATTCTCCCATTTGCATAGAATCTCCTCTTCTAAAAGGATTTTATTTAAATTGGCTCGATTCTGGCCCCAACTGACAAATCATCACTCAAAACCGGGGCTACTTCCTCCTAAGCATCTAATGATAGAATACTTTGCTAGAATAATTTCTTTTGAAGTCTTATATTATAGAAGACCAATCATTGATCTTTAGACAGAAGTGAAGCTTAAAGAGAAAGAAAACATTTGAATTCAAACTAGAGGGTGCTGAAAGACATGAATCATTAATGAGAGAGTCAAAGCTATCTTGTTTAATCCAAAACTTTTCAAATCTGAAAATTTTAGGAAGAAGTCGAAGAGCAAAAGTGTCAAGCTTGAGAGGATTAAGATCAAAAATCGAGACACAAAGGAGATCAATCTCAACTTAAGAAGATGAGGAAGAGATCAAGCTTGGATATAGTGGCCAGGGGTCTTCTTCTTCAAGTATAGTTTATTCTGCGAACTAGAAGATCTGAGTCCCTGTTTGCGGAGAAAAGAATTGAAGAGACCTTCAGAGTAGCAAAAGAAGCTAGAGTTACACTCTAAGCCAGAGCGGGTGGAATTAAAGTCCTTTACGAATGCACTAAGGTGCGAGATTATTTGAGGAAAGAGAGTCCAATTCAACCCAAAACTCTATTTTAAGATTGATATCAATAAGGCTATAAGCATTAGTGATTAAATATTTGTTCATTGAGAAATGATCAAGGAGGAGGACAAAGAGAGAAATGCCCTCCACTCCTAATGATTTTGGAGAAGAGAAAAGAGTTCCAACTCGTGATTCTCAGTCCCTTAGCGTGTCCAAGAGTCCAACAAAGAGTTAGAACCAATCAAACCCAAAAAAATCCTGAGTAATGTTGGTAGTCTTGGATTCATTAATACAAATGATCCCACAATTCAAATTAAATAATAGATCCTTTTGATGTCTTCTTTTGTAAAATACTTTAGATCTCCTCTAAGAAGAGATCCTTGATATCTTCTTCTTCTACTAGGTTGATGCCAACTTAGCAATTATGATTCCAACTCCAGCAACTAAACTCTCCAAGCGAGAAAGAGAAGAAGCCTGAAAGAGTTGAGATAGGAGGTAGTCACATTAGTAAGGTTCTTTGTTTGTATATAAAAAAAAAATTGGGTATATATATATATATATATATATATACACCAAAGTTCAGAAGCACAAACTCATGTTCAGATTCTTTGCAAAAGATAGACTAACAATAAATCAAACTTTCTCCCTTTTTTGTAATATTTTTTTTTAGGATTAGTTGAATATTTCCCTTTAGCAATTTGATGACAAAAAACCTACAAACTAATTCAAATATCTAAATTATAAAATTATCTATATCTTTTTAACAGAGCCGAAGCAATCACAAATAGTAGATACTACGTGAAACGCATGTGTAGAATAAACAACATATATATCAAATGTAAACATGTCATATGATAATTGTATACGATAACAAGTTGCATGTTCGATTCAACTATAAGACAAGTGATTGTCAAATTTAAAATATTCTCTCTTTTGTGAAATTATCAAAGAACTATAAACTAAGAAAAAGCTAAGCAAAAATCTCAAGTTACAAATTCCAACCTCAAATCTTCAAAGTATGCGACATCAAACTATATGAATCCCCATAAATCTCAAGTCATATCCAAAACAATTTTATTCATTTTATTTCAAGAGTTGCGTTAATGAAAAAAACATTCTATGGATGTAAGAATACTTTTTGTAATAAGTCCCTCATAATTATGAAATCCAAAGCAACCCCAACTGTTAATCAATTATAGTATCTCAATACTTCAATCTAGTTAAACACCTAAACAAGCTATATTTTTAAACAAAACAAAAGAAACTCTACACTAAACTCAAACCCAACTTAAAGTCACTTTCACACAAATGCTAGGTTATTTTGCTCAATTTTTTTTTTTATTCATCTATATCTTTTTATAAAATGAATACTCTAACAAAACGACGGCTTTTACACACGCGTTAGGTAACAATACATTTACATTTACATGCACTTTGAAAGGAATTGTTTTTTAGTTGTGTACGGTGTCAAATTGGATAAAACTAGGATGACTTTCACACACAAGTAATGGTATCCTTCTCATTAACCTTTTCAATGTCAAAAGCACAATGTGAGTGAGACTAAGTTAGATTGTTAATCAGATGAAGTCACACATACTGTTTAAACAAATCTAACCCAAACGGGTGCAAACTGGTTCACCTCCTCCACCGACTAGAAGTCAGGCTTCCATGGATGGTACCAGATTAAGAATTTGGCCATGAATAGTCAAGGACCCTCTGAGAAATTTTATCTTCTAAATCCAACTAAAAGAAGGAAATACCTTCATCAACCACATCCAAAGCCAATAATGACCATGAGATAGGCCAAAATTTGGCCAAACTTACCAAAGAATTTATTGTAAAGCCCAATCACCACTCTTCACGACTACTCCAATAGTTCTACATAATCCTAAAAAGCCATGTTTTTGCTGGCAATGTCTCAGATTTACGAGGGCAGTTCCTCAGAGCAACTTGAGCCCGAGTTCCTAAAGAATTTCCGACAAATTGAGAGACTTTCGACGACTCTAGCTCCACCTCCCCCAAGAATATAAATCTTTGTATATAGCGCGAATATATTATGTATATTATGGTTATTTTTATTAATATTAGTACTTTAAATCTAATCGAGGGTATTTTAGTCATTTGATATAAACCATCATCAATTTTCAATGCAATTTCACTATTCTTAATTACTTTAATATCAATTTTATATCACATCACATATAGTTATTACTCTTTATATTAAAATACAACTAAAAATAGAATAACTTATACTGATATTAACTCTCTTCCTTTAGTATAAGAAATTAGAATAGTTTTTCTGAAATTGGTTTTATTCTGCGAGTAAGCAGAGCTTTAATATTTTATATGAAGGGTGAAATAGAAGGGTGAACAAGTTGTTCCTTAATTTCACTCATCCTAAAATGAGTCAATGATGACATCAGTTTGCGGTCTTCGCTGAAGCAAATTGATGACAGCAAAAAGTAATATAAGAATATCACAGAAGAGCATCAATATCTGGGTTCCAAAAGTTGGTTAATTTATTCAACAACTCTGTTTGACCATCAAAAGAATAGCACATCACCTAGCTAAGATATGCTAGTTCTTAGCAAGAGGTTAAATAAACCACAAAACCAAATGATTAACAGGGAAACATATTGTCTAACATAAAAAAATCAAGAACTGTCATGCTTAATCTGCAATTTCTAGGTCAGCTACATATGCTGCTGTTTCCTACCAATTCTGGTAACTGAAGCCAAGAATTTTTCGCCATCTCAATTATCCTCTGCCACCTTAACAAGAAATTGAGATGCAAAGGCTCCATTATTTTGATGAGACTTATTCAGAGATTGGAAAGAACTGATGCACGCAGGGCACAGCCTCATCAAGCTGTCTATTGTTCTAATCGAAAAGGCTTCATTGATCTCAATGGGACAAGAAGATTTGATCTTCAGTTATCCTTCAGGGAGCGGAGCTGTCACCTGAGCACAGAATAATTCCTCAGTATTCAGCAAAGAGCACCTATCATGCTATTTAAGAAACTGAAAAATTATAAAGAGCTGATGGCATGATTAATTAACTCCTGATTAAGTGTGATCCTTTCTTATAAGCTTAGAGGAATCACTTAGAAGTTAAAGGACATCTCTAATTTTCACAGATGAGAAAAGAGAGAGCGTATGGGTAATGATGTAAAACATCCTGCACAAGTTTGAAAAGAAAAGGAGGAAAAAAGAAATGCTAAAAGATTAGGACAGCAATTTAAGGAGCTTTCTCTCGAAAAATAAAGAAGTCAGCATGATTAGGGAAAAAAAGAAGTTATGTGAACCAATAAAGACTCAAGCATTCCACTATACATTTAATATGTCCTACGTTGATTTTAAGTCAATTAACTATGTGGTTGTGCAGAAAGAAAAGCTTATTTCACTTACGCCATGTGTATAGACTTAAAGAGTCAGGACTGTTCTTTTGCACACAACTCCAAAGCATGTTCTGCTTCCCTCAAAAATAAGCTAGTAAGCTGCTTTTGTCCTCTTCTGTAGACTATGCTAGACCAGTGATTTCTCCTCGACTGGTCATCACTTGTCTTCCTGCTTTTGCTGTGACAGTATAAAAATGTCAAAGCAGATTAAAAATACAAACAACTTCGAGGTACAAATAACTGCATCAAGCAATAGACCTACACATATACAGCAGATTTATAGCACCAAACTGCATATTTACATGGTAAATGCTCAATGCATGGTAGGATTAGTGCCCCTAAAAATGCAATAGAGTAGAAAAATCAACTTGATGGTGAGCGAAGCTAATACAATCTAGGAGAAAGAAGGTTCCAAAGATTAGGAAAGATATGGTGGAGTCAATCTTGTTATTTATGTGACCTTGAGTGTTTGTTGATCAAGATTAATCACAATTCAGGTTGTTTCAGTAAGCAAGATTTATTCTGGACAAAGACTCAACATATACATTTAGCTGTAGCATACCTTTTATCATCTTCAAGGTCCTCAAATTGGAACTTCTCCAAAAGCTCATTGTCAACTGCTTCACTTCCAGAACCCTCTTCAAGTTCTGTCATCCTTTCAAATGGAATGATATCACAAATCAGAGGGAGAAGATTAATAAGAGGAATCAATTGCAATGAACATCTTAAATGAGCTAAGCATAGATAGGAAATCCAATTTATTAGAGAAGCCCAGAGAATCCTTTAGCCTGATATCTATGGGAATACATGTTAGACCATGTAAAATAAATTGTAAGTTCTAACAGTCTATACGTGATGGACTATAAAGAATTTCTACCTACAGGACATCAATCTAAGCAGCCCACTTAAGCCTAAGTCCCTATCAGCTAGAGAATTCAGCTCAAACAGATCAACCAAGAATTGTTGGAAAGAGATCCTCAATTATTTGGTAAACAGCCAAACCATTTTCATTCCTACAAATTGAAATGCCTTCATAAAAACAATGATATAAGTATCTTTATCAAATTCAACAAATAAGAATGACTTGTTACTTGACATGAAGAAGATCAACAAGCAGCTGCAAGGCTCCATAATCCCCGCAAACTTCCCATATAGCTGTTTGCACCTCTCTGTCAGACAGCTGTCTATCCTCTCCAGATCCCACAAGCTTCCAATGTCAAAGATAGTAAAATGGTGTGAGATATGTAATATGCATATTACCAAGAGTCAAGGCTTCTGCAAGTGCTGAAACCATTAGACATGTAGAAAAGGACACTAAAATAAAGCTACATCTTCCTACTTATCCGGGTAAGTATAAAGGTCTAGAAAGGGCAACCATAGAAAATAACGGAGATTGAAGAATGACCTGATACCAGGAAGGTAGGAAGACAAATCCTTTGTATTATTTGAAGACAGCAGCCTGCCCCAAAGATGATAGTTTATGAATGTTGTAATTTTCTTGATCCATTAAATAAAATAATGGTTTTTCTTTTTTTTTGGTATATCCACCCCCCGCAAAGTTTCTTATTTGCATGTTTGTCCTTCTAAATTTCATGTTTATGTGTATACCCTTCAAAATCCATGGTTTCCTTTGAGGTTAGTTTTTGACACTTATACATTAAAAGCTTAGGATTTAGCAGACGAAAAAACATATCTTAAATAAAAGGAATATATGTTACAAGAATAGGGCATTTCTGTCCTTTTATAGTTAATATGGTGAAACCTTAATAGTTATTACACTTAGGGATATCCATGCAAAAGACCAAGGGTTTTAACACGGATATACATGCAAACATTGACCTTGGAAGGGTATACATGCAAATAAGAGATTTTAGAAAGGTATAGATGCAAAAAACCTTTTAGATACATTACCCTAAAAGCAATATAACTCTCTGTTCATAATTCATTTGAAAAGTTCTTTTTCTTCAAGTAGGAGAATTGTTATCTTAGTTTTATAAAAATCATAAAATCTAGCTAAATAACATAAATAAGACGATTGTTACAGTTGGCGGCCTACCAACAAGGTTTCCAGTTTCGACTGATCCCGATCCTGATCGAAACCAGTCGGTTAGCTGGTTCCGATTAGAGTATCAACCGTTTCGGACAGGATCGGCCGATCTCACCCGAAACGGGTCACATTGTAGCAAAGCATCTTCTTATTCATGGATAAGATTTTAATGAAGATGGTTCTCCAATATATTGTTTAGCATCTTTAGTTTTATTATCGGTAAAAGTTATCTGATATATTATTTTTTAATTAAATATATGTGTTTTTCACATTTTCATTGCTAAATAACATATGCATCCACATAGAGCATATGCGCTATGCTATGCAAGGGTATGATCACCCATATATCACAGGTGATTTTCACAACATTGATCCAGACTTGCTTCATTAATTCTTGTAGCATGAGTCATCAGATGTGCTCATAATTTTTAGCATGTCATTTCAATTTATCTTGAGGTGACTACCACCAACATAATTTATGCATTGATTTGAGTCAATGAATAATTCTAGGAACATCAAGCTGACAACAAGAATACCATCATTTGTTCCTGCATTGTTACATTCTATACTACTTTGTACTTCTGCTTCAACAGCTCGAATTGTTGATTCATGAAGCAACTGAAAGGTTCAACATTATATTATCTTATATTTAGTCGAATTATAAGAAGTTTATGTTCTGCTTTAGCAAGCAGATATGAGAACTGTATGACACAACAAGAGCATTTATGTATGAATGTGTACACTGAAATTAGAGTACACAGATGGCATTTATACACTCCCTGTGAAGGCAGTGTTCTCAGTTGATTAGTTTGAGATAATTGTATTAAAAACAAACAATATGAGATGCTCCATACTACTTTGTACTTCTGCTTTATGATGAAGTTTTAACTCCATCCTGTCTTTATAACGAGCTGTCTAATCATATAATTTTCCCTAAATTCCACCATCAAAAGTGAAGAGGTGAAAGACAAGTAATGCTGTTCTGATCATCAAGTATTGTACATTAGTTGCACTTATACATTTCAATTTATTAATTATTATGGAAATTTTCATTATCGACTTCATACCTTCTCACTCTAAAGTCTTCTATTTCTCAAAAAATGTGCAAATAACGGCATGTTGCTAGTCAGAGTAACAGATTATAACCTCAGCCTATGGTTAACTTGATCATACTAGATATACCTGGTTTGACTCTTATCAGAATCAAATAGAAACATATTACTTAATTAAATTCAATCCATCCTAACTAAACACTTCAGCAATCACTTAAATAAAAAGTAGATCAGTGTTTAGATTCGAGAGAAACAGACTAGGAGAAATAGAGATTACAAACTTCACTTTTTAGGCATATTTTTCCTCTGAAACCATTGACAGCTTCCACTAAATATCAGAATATAGAGACTTCGAATTTTGGACAACTCTGTTAGCTATAGAAATGTTAGACCATAGAAGATCACACATTCATGATTAACAATCACCTTCTAAAACAGATATAAGATGCCATGGCTTTAGGACATAAATATTCCAGCAACTAGTTATCTCATTGATCAATCCATCAATGATAAGTCATACAATTGTTACTGCTAATTTTGAATTTTCCTTAATAAAGAAAACAGACGTCTGGTATCTGAAATACCTAACTACTAGGACAAACAATTCTGAGCACTATAAATGCTTGTAAGTAAGCATGTAAAGAGACAGGTCCTCACCTCACCCAGCAATGAAGAAACCTGTTGAATCTCATGTTCTTGCATAGTAATGGTCCGTAACGCCATTATGAACTCCTGAGGGAAGACCAACTTATTTACATACGAAGGAACCATGCGTTGACCACTCCAACTATAATTGGAGATTTGAACAGCAGAGCTATCCTTATTCTCAATGTCTTCGAAAGGACAGCTACTGAAAAATCCACGGTCAAGCAAAGTTTTAGGTAAGAGACATCTCAATTCCGCTTTCTGCAAGCATAAAACCAGTAAGCATCCATGACTGAAGCACACTTTTCTTCCAAAATAACTGCCAAATATTACCCTATATTATAAGGAGTTACTAGAGTGAACTAGAGATGCATAGAAGTTATTATGCTACATATGACGTAATGATTTACAAGGAGGATATGACTTCAAAAAAGATAATATCAGTGATTAGGAAAAAAAAATACATGTTAGAAAATGTGAAATGAGTATGTCAAAATGGAAAGTAGGATATTATAAACGAGTATAATTAATGACTTATTCATGGCTAGTTGAGACTTGAATAGCCCAACTAAGAATAGCACATGAAAGATGAAAGATCATTTAAGATGATTTAGTTCCCATGAAACTACATAATGTGCCACAAGGAGAAATAATCCAAATAAGTGGGAAGCACATCAAAATGGAAAGGAAACACAGGAGAAATTAGTTAGAAGTTGGAAACAGAGAAAAGCTATCACATAATCATAACCATTTTAGTAACAGGACATTACCCAAGATACACTTGAATGAAGAAAAGCATAAAGTAATCAAAGATATTGTATATAAAGCTCTCTTTCCATCCATTAATAGAAAAGTTAGCTTCTTAGTGATATATTCCACTTTTCTTTTCTTCAGTTATGCCTAATGTTTAGTTTTAAAAATCGTGTGAGGCGATCGCCTAATGTCACGACCCAAAATAGAAATAATGACCGACTATGAATCCCAATAAGTTTGGAATACATGAAGCCTTAACTAATTATTCATAATATAATGAAACTCAAAATTTATTTAATAACTCCAATAAAAAAAGCTCAAAGACATAAAGTATCTAAATTATGCAATCAATGTCTTCTAAATATTACTAAAGCAACTAAAAACCACTACTATAACCAAAGGTGTAAAGGCCAATATCTTAAGTAGAGGTAGTGTTCGATGCCTCCATTCATTCACCACATTGACCAACATTTGAAATATAAAAAGAGTTTAATGGGCTAACAACTTACGCTCAATGAGTAAATCCACTCAAAAGTTAGAAAATCATTATTTATCAAATATGAGATATTAACCAAAGTTCAATAATAAAAAATAATAGCCAGCAATCTCATAATACGAGTAATAAACATAAGCCACAAAGATGCAAATAATGAGGTAATCATGCTCTATTTTATTATGCAACCCTTTTCAATCTCAATAGTGTCAACTATCTTAGCTTGAAATTGTACTTGACTACCTCTGGGTTCATATCAATTAGAAGTCACATTGAGACACGCTCGAGTTTTTTTCTCACAGCTAATTCAATTAGGGTCACCAGGAGGTGTCATATGTAATAAATGCAACTTATCTTTTTTACTAATCGTAGAGATTAATGTCATCTCGGAGACTCCTGGTCTAGTCTAAGACTGCTTCTTAATCGTGCCAGAGTCATCTAAATGAATCATGTGCTGATCAGGTATAAGTATGTTCTCTAGACTTTAAGGTACACTTGGGTCACAAAGAATATTTAGCATGTGTCAAATCCCACCAACCCAAAGCTAATATTTACTATTTGCATAAAGAATAGTAATGCACGAAGATCAACATTTCATTAACTAAAGTATTGCATTTAGTAAAGTATGAGACAAAATACAACATAGTATAAAAAGATGATAATGTACGGAGTATAATGTTGCACGAAAAATAATATAAAGGAAGCATGAAGCCAGGAACACCAAAATTGGGTATTTATAATCTGACCTATTAATTTTTAATTAAATTTGTGGGGTGGGGGAGGACTCACCGGCGACTCATTTGGTGATAGTAATTTACTCCGATGGCACTCCAACAACTCGACCCCAGCAGCGGCGACTTCGGCGGTGAAGGAAAATAAAGCTAAGAGGAAGGAAGAGAAGGAGAAGAAAATCCCAATGCCTCTCGAGGAGGGGTTAGCGAGGCTCTATAGCTAGGGCATCATGGAATATCCGACAAGCACCCGTAACCCAAGTCGGAGAAGGAAAGAAGAGCAGAGAAGGAAAGGAAAAGGAGACCAGTGAGGCACGTGCCTCGCATGCGACAGCCCTTTTATTTTAATATTACATCTACGGCGAGGCGATCATTTGGAAGATTTGTTTTGGAGTGAACTATTGGTATTAAATGGGATTTTTTGCTGTGGCGATTAGGTGGTCACTAGCTTAATCGATCAAAATGCTAGGCTTCCATCTAAGGCTTTAGGCCTGTATATGGATCTGGTTTTTAAAAGATCCAAATCCATCTTGAGCAAGAGTGCAAGACAAACACAGCCTCACAAGTAAGTGCCCCCTTTCTCTCTCGCACATACTCTCTCTCATCTTTTTTTTCGGCCACAAGTTTGAGCTTGTTGCGGCATAGTCATTAGGTAGGCTATGGCAACGTCCATTGTCGCTACGGCCAGCAGCGACAGCATTCATTGCTGCACTCGCTGCGGGCGGCGGCGGCATTCGTTGCTGCACTAGTTGCAGGCTATGGCGGCATCTGTCGTCGTTGCACTCATTGAGAGCGGCGGCAGTTTCACAGTTTATTGAATGTTTGTCACGTCCCGATTTGGAACATAATGACCATGAATCTCTAGGATAAAATTCGAAAAAAATATAAAAGCCCAAACAATGAACAGATCCTTAAAAATAAATTAACATAGTGAAAATATACTTAGTATTTAGAGTTCTCACTAATCGGCTTCTTAAATTCCTACAAAATAATAAGCCCTCATAAGCTAGACGCCCAACAAGTAACCTACTCTACTAAGAATATATCTAATTAATATTAACACATGATATCTATAGTAGCAAAAAATGAGTCATAACAATATATATAAGCCATCTTAGAAAATAAATAATTTTCTTATCTCTTACTGAATTTCAAAATCCAATATACTAAATTGAGCTATAAATTATTCATAATATCTCATATTGAATAATTCAATATAACATTGATCTCTATGATAGTGTACTGTTATGAAAATCGAATTATAAATTATTTATAATATTTCAATTTGAATAAATCAATATAACAAGAATTGATCTCTATTAAAGTGTATATCATAGAAGCCCGCAAAAAGTGATAAAATGTCATATTCTCTTTAATGGGTACTCTGATGTAGCCACATCGCACTACTAGTCACCACCGAAATGGTACTGGGACTTTTCTAGATAGCTGATCCGTCTGGGATCACAATAGGTACTCTATAGTACCCTACAGATTTTTCTTCTAGTTGTTGAATAAAATTAGAGTCACCAGGATAAAAATCTAACCAGCCAGAGTCACTTGGTAGCACGTCGCAACGTTATATTCCAAGAATCTTTTCTCTATACCTATCTTCTAGAAACAAATTGGGTTCCAAATCTCACTTTTATCAATATCCAATTAATACTGATTTATTCTGAATTTCAAATGTGATATTCTTCAATTACTAAGATTCTCAATTCTATAAATACAATTTATGCATGAATTATCCATAATCCAAAGATTAATATTTTCTCTAATATATATATATATATATATATATATATCTTAATTCTATATATATGTCATGTAAGGAAAACATGAACAAATAATAAGCTAATATTTGATCACATTCATGATTCATCTTATAAATAATCTTTTATCAAAGATCTTCTAAAAATCTTTCTTTTTATAAGATCTCTTATATTTTATCTGAAGTAAATAAAATATATGAGAACAAAGATTTCTTTTTATATCTTATTTTCTGAAAATAAAATATAATATTAAATATTTTCATAAATTCAAAATTCCTCTAATTTGAAATACTTCCAATTTATATTTTATTTTCTGGATAAAATAAATATTAAATATTTTTAGAAATCTAAAATACTTTTAAATTGAAATATTTCTAATCTGCTAGAAATATAAACATCATAATCCCTTTTTATACTCAAAACATAGTAAATCTGAATTTTCTATAAAAATATAAATAATCTTGACATCTCTAATTTTTCAATAAAATTCATAAAACAACAAATTTATTAATTTTCTATACATGCAGCATAATTGACATCATCTTATCAAAATTTATTATCTCATAAAATTGAACACGATAAGAATAAATAAAAAGAGATATTTTTCAATTCATTAACTTTATTTTAGAATAAGAAAATTTTAAGAAAATATAAGTGGGAACTTGCCTCAATCACTTAATCCAAAATAATCTGATGTTCATATCATAATTGTCATCCGCACAAATTCCAATGCACTCCATCATTTTCTTCTCATTTCTTTTCTTCCCTCTTTCTTTGGTACTATTTGTTCTCTTCTTCTTTTCTTTTTCTTTTTATTTTCTCTTTCCTCTCCATTCTCTCTAGTACAACCTCCTTTTCCGGTACCACCCTAAACTTCTCTTAAACTCCCAGTTAGGACTTTTTTCTAGGCCCCCATTTTTCTAGTTAAAAAAATATATATAATAAGAGTCTTATTAGGATCAAGATTCTAATATCTTTTCTTAGTTAAAGATATACCCACAAATTTAATTTGAGTTAATCTGAATCCTAAAAATATAAAATATAAAACTAAATCCCTCGTTATCTAAATGATTGTATCTATTTATTTTATTTATTTATGTTTCAAAATTTTGGGTTGTTAAAATGGTGATCTCGTAGCACAAGATCACTCACTAATGAACTTGACATTTATAAATATGCAAGTGACACTTTTGATTAAAAAAAATTGCTATGAGAGAAGGGCTAATCCGGATGTAAATTCAAGTATTAGCTCTATGGGTTATCTTTGATTACGTCTAGAATTTGATTACTTTAAATTTTAAAATGTCTTATTTTCCTTTTTCTCGTTGGGTGGAGCAGTTAAATGGTACTCCTTATATAGGTCTCAAAACCTCGTCTAGAAAAAATGACTTACGAATTTTAAACTTGGCATGTAGTTCTTCTGATTGCGAGCGGAATTGGAGTACTTTTGAGATGGTAAGAAAGAAAAGCTATGATATTTATCTGTATACCATAATTGATTCTTTTTTATTTTGTGGTTTTTTTACGGATCTATGCCAAAATAATAAATAAACTTAATAAATTAGTCTATGTCCAATTCAACGCCGAAGCAAGAATTCATAATGAAGGTTTGACAAAAGATCCCATGGTATTAAAGAATACAGAGAATACTGTTGCATAGCTATCTAACTTAAGAATAAATAAAGAGGAAGAATTCCTTGGCTTTAGGTTAACATAGAGTATGGTTGGTGCAACAGAAGTAATGGCTACAAGATGTTCTAGATTTGCATCATCAGGTGGTGGGGACACCACTTTTTATTATGTTTATTCTCGTAAGCACAAAAAGGCTGCACCCGTGGCCCTTTGACTTAACGAGGGTTGTGACCAGTCACCTTCTAGAGCTATTTTTTTCATCTTGTCTTTTAGTCATCTTCTAGGGCTATTTTTGTCTTTTATCTTTTACTTTATTTAGCCTATATAAAGGCTTTGTAATCATCTTTTATCGGTTAATGAATATTTTGAGAGCTTTTGCCTATTGAGTGTTTGTTGGTGGATTCCAACGTCAGTGAATTCTGACACCTCGATTGGTGGATTCCTCGGGTTTGATTATTTCTCCCTACTTTTTCTTCTCAACTCTACAATCAAAACATTGTTCTGCATCATCAGGTGCCTCTAGTTTTAGAAGGTTAGATGACATTAATGAAGCAGATTTAGACTCTGAGGATGACAAGTGAGGAAGTTGAAGTGAATCGGAACTAAATTATGATGGTTCTAATGATGAGATAAGATCCAATAAAGAGCTTTATATTGATTAAGTTGAAGCTTAGCTCAGAGTGATAATTAATCTATCTTTTGTTTTTTCTAGATTTTCACAAATATGGATGTTATGATTTTGCAGTGATTGGTTCTTCATATTAATTTTCTATAGGTGCTATAAACATTATCGTTAAGACTTTTGTGACAATCTTTCAGATATATTACTAGTACTCAAATTTTATTCTAGGATGAGTAAATTTAGTTTTCCATTGATACATTATTTATTAATGATTTCTTATATGTATGGTCACCTTACTTCTAGGTGCCTGCCTAGACTCTGGCTTAGTGCCTACATGAACCCCGGTTTGCTGCCTAAAGTCTTTTAAAGCATTGCTTATGTCAACCAAGCTAAATGGAACAAAAAGACAAGTAAATTTGATTTCTAGATTACCAAGATAGTGATAGCCTGGAAGCATTATATCATTGCTCTAAACGTACTAAAAGTGATATATGAAGACATGGTACTACAAGAAACAAATACCTGTATCTCTAACAGCTTCGCTTTTCTATCAGCTAATGGGACATTTTGGAGAGCTTCAACAGGATAATGTATCTAAATGTAAGACAAATCAGAGTCAGTAACTTCTCAGGAAAATATATGTTTAATTACATGTATAATAGATTAATAGGACATAATAAATGGTCAAAAGAGATATGGTTGAAAAGGTTTTATACCATGAGAAAATCATCTGGATTATTATCAACAATGAATCCGTAAAGGTACAACAATTCCTGCACCAAAAATATTATAACAGACCATTTAGTACCTAACTGATATACATAAATAGTTCTTCATGCAAAACTCCAACGAAGAACATGATACTCACTTAAAGCTGACACCCTGCTAAAAATAGGGCAACAATTACTAATGCATGAGCAATGGTAAACAAAGAATGAAGATAAGCACAAGAAAGAGAGTTTTTGTTATTTCCTTTATTCTTGAAGCTGCATATGTATCATATTATACCAAAGAATAACCAAATAGTAAGCTACTAATTGATATTACACTAACATAGCAGAGAAAGTCACGTTTTAAAAGAATATTAGGAATCATGAAATAGAATATGCAAGAATATAAGATTGTTAGACAATTGTTGATGCATATAGATAAAACCCAAGGTACACTAGAACAGCTGATAAAACTATTATTGTAGTGTATAACACAGCTGGGAACAACTATATTAACAAAGTTACAGCAAAAACTTTTTGTATGATTTTGCTAAATATCATAGTAGCATGAAAATAACAAAAATGAACTACAACAAGAAGTGCCAAAGACTGAAGCTTCTGAAATCTTAATAAATTAAAATTATGACAAGCCACCAACTACATAGACCATTGAGACAATGAAGAGTGCACAGAAGAAAGTACCTCATTTCCTTTGTTACCATAGTTAATGTGTATCTCTTTCTCAACATCAACAGTTCCCTGATCAACTTGAGACACAAATACGAGAGAAATTAAGTGGATATTAAATAAAATATTACTCGAAAATGCTCTGGTAGCAGGTCTAGTTTTAGGAATAAATTTAAACAGAAACAAGGATGCCTGGCATATAAATGAATTACCTTTCCCTAAGTATATGTTTAAATTGCCACAAAATGATTGAATAGATGTTCATTTGTCAACTGGAAAGCTATTGTTAATCCTCAAGAAACTAGATAACTAAACAGACAATTTAATGGTTGTAGTCAATCCTGAAATTGTAGCAATGTTGCCTAAAGTAATTCTTTGTAAAATACTTTCATGACCATTATTAAGGTTTAATTAGGAAGCAAATAGGAGTAGAGCACTTAATTTTCAGTTCCGAGTTGGTGCACAATATGACATAAGTCTCTAGCTTGTCACGGACTTAATCATTTTGATCAGTCCGCTAGTTGATGCGGCACTCCACCTTCTTCGTAAGATGAAGTAAGCCTCAAAGTAATTCAGCTCAACTTATCACCCGCAGATTGATGGGCAATCCAAGAGGACTATCCAAACTCTCAAGAATATGTTGCAAGCTTATTCTCTAGAGTGGGAAGGAAACTGGGATGATCATCTTCCACTAATGCAGTTGTCTTATAATAATAGTTATCATTCCAGTTTAGGAATAGCACCTTACAAGGCGCTGTATGGCAGAAAATGCAGATTTCCATTTTATCAGTATGAGATTGGTGAGAGACAGTTATTGAGATTAAATAGAGTATAGGATGCTACTAAGAAAATTGTAAAAATCAAGGAAAAGCTTCTAATAGCTTAGAGTCGTCAAAAAAGTTATGTTGATAACCGGAGAAAAAATCTAGAGTTTCAAATAGGTGACATAGTTTTTCTTAATGTGTCATCTTGGAAAGGATTAATCAGGCTTGGTAAAAAAGACAAATTGAGTCCTCATTTTATTGGACTTTTTGAGATATTAGAGCATATTGGTGAGGTGGCATATCGAGTAGCCCATAATACTTTCTGTCACGACCCGAAATAGGAATCATGACCGGCCATGCATCTCAATATACTTGAGATACACGAAACGTTATCAATACTTTCCACGTGTACGATGGCAAAATAAATAAATAAATAAATAAAAATCTGCTTTATTAAATTTAAAACTAATTGCAATAAACATAAAACAATGTTACTATTTTATTGTCTCTAAACTAAATAAATAAAACTTCTATTCTATAGCATAATATCTAACGGAGCGAAAAAGTAAATAGGTGAATCCTAAGTGGAGGTGGAGTTCGGGTACATCTTGCTCGGTCGCCTCGCTGACTATTACCTGAAATAGATAAACAAATACAAAAAAATATAATCCATGAGCCAACAACTATAGCTCAGTGAGTAGAATCTACTCGAAAACCAAATAAATTTTAAATCATATTAATGCTGAATAAATTAAACTAAGAGCAACAATATCCATAACAGTATGCAATAGGCATGCTCTCTAAATAATAACAAAAATAACAATAGAGAGAGTCACAACTTGTAACCTTGCACGGTTTCCACATATTAACATCTCTTTAATTTTTATACTGTCATATATCTCAATGGGTTTAAACCCTGTGGATCCACATCAACTAGAAGTGACCACGAGATGACGCTCGGGACTTTTCTTCATAGCTTATCCGGTTAGAGTCATCAGATAGTATCACTATGTGATCAATACACTGTCTTTTTCACTAACCGTTGAGAGAAGTTAGAGTCACCTAGGAAATTTCTTATTCATCCTAGGACTGTTCCCTAACTCCGCCAGAGTCACCAAAAAAGTCACCGCAGTAATTTGATTCAAGACTTTCCCCTGGACTTTCAGATAGACTTGAGTCACCACGGAAAATCGCAAGCAATTTATACCGGGACTGTTTTCTAAGTCGTACCAATACTAATCTTATTTTTTTTCACAATTTTTAATATTTGCACGAAGTATGGTGATGCACTGAATACAATGATTAAATACACACAAAAATACAACAATTAAATTTTCGTACATACAGATGAAATAAATAGATTTGCACACAGAAATTATAACAATTAAATTTTTACACGTAATGGTGAAATAAATAATTTGCACACAGGAAAATTTAATATGGTCGACAAGTACAAAATATAATAAAAAAAATATGTGAGTGAATCCACTCACCTGAGTCTAAGCAAGACAACCGAAATCTCAAATCTCTAGCTCACGTACTAAAAATCACCACCTTAAATAATAAATAACAATAACATTTTTAATTAAAAAAATATTAAAAATTTTCTACAATTTAACTCAAAAATTACTAATTTTGGGCCAAAATAAGCCCAAATCTGTTGGGTTGGGCTGCAGTTGGCCCGCAGCCCACCCAACTAACACCTAAATGGATTGAGCCCAAGGCCCAATCCAATTAACCAATGGAACCGGGTTAGGTTTCTTGGATTCAGATCCAACCCGACCCGAATCCAAAAAATAAAGGGAGAAGACCAGACTCGGTTGCCCGAGTCTGTCATTCCCCAAGCCGAAGAGAGAGAGAGAGAGAGAGAGAGAGCCACGAGGTGCTGCCGTCCTCGCAAGGTGGAGGAGAACCCACGAACGGCGATCGATCCCATGACCGACGGCGACCGAAGCCACGAGGGCTCCAACGGTGAACGCCCACGGCACAAGGCCAACGGCAAGATGCTCCCAGATGGAGCGGCAGCTATCCAAAGCCGCCGGCCAGCCAAATTTGTCGATGGAGCCGAAATTCCAAATTAGGTATTTTCGATTTACCCTATTAAACTTTAATTAAAATTTATGGGTGGGAGAGGGCTTACCAACGAGTCGTGTGGTGGTCTCCGATGGCTCCGGCGATGCTCCAGCGGGCCGATCCCACAGCGATGACTCCGACGGCGAGGAAGAAGAAAGCGAAAGAGGGGGAGGAAGAAGAGAGAGAAGAAGGCTGAGATGGTTAAGCAGAGAGAGAGAAGAGATTAGGGTTTTAATTTATAGATTAAGGAAAAATCCTAATCTAATCCGATCCGGATTAAGCGCGATTCTGCCCTGCGCCTCGTCACGTGCCGGAGAGGGAGAGGGGAGGGGCTGCACGTGCAGAGCACGTGCACCATTCTCTCTCAACCCCTTTTTTTTTTTATTCTGACACTTTCCATATGTCTATGTTGAGAAGATATGTGCCTAGTGTTGATCATGTCGATTTCGAGCCTCTTGAAATCCGAAAAAATCTATTTTATAAGGAGCAACTTGTAAACATCATAAAAACTCAGGAAAAAACTCTTCGCAATAGGGTAATAATATTCGTGAAGATCTTATGACAAAACTACAAGCCAGACGAAGCAACTTAAGAGCGTGAAGATGAAATGTAAGAGAAGCATCCAGAGCTATTTTTCCAGTCTACATAGTGATTATTACGGTATTACCTTATCCTTTTATTACATTAATTTTTTAATTTTGAGGACGAAATTTTTTTTTATTGGGAATAGTTGTAAAAACAGAAAAAAGGGCCGCACGCTTAGTGCACATGCACCCCCTTCCCTCTCCTTCGTAGTTACACAACGAGAGGAGTTGGCCGCAAGATTTCTAGCCATTTCGAATCCAAGTCAGATCCCAAATAAAAATTTGAAACTTACCCAATAAATCAAAACCCTAACTCTATTCTTTTCCCCTTACGTCGTTCTTTCTCTCGCTCTCTCCTTCTTGTTGGAACACCCACCATCAAATTAGAGCGTGGGGGCATTGTCGAAGCGATCGAAGACCACTCTACGACTCACCGATGATGATTGTTAGCACGTGGACGAGAGATTTCAATCGTTTCATCTGGACTCAATTAAGTGGGTTTACTAACACTTTTTTGAAAAGCAGTATTGGCGGCCGCCTTGCAAAGTAGTAATGCAGCCTGCCAAAGGTAGGCAGGCCATTGGCGCTCGGGAAAGGCCTCTTTGGCGCCTAGCAGCCCACCTTGTTGGTAGACGTGGGACGGGTCGATAGTGGTAGCAGCGGCAGCGGTGGGGTGAAAACGGGTGAGATTAACTCCGACCCAACCTGCCATCCGACCCGATTCAGATCGAATTAGGATAAAAAAATTCCTATCCGATTCAGATAAGGATTCGAATACAAATAAAATTTTTGAAAAAATCTCATATACGGATTCGAATACATGTCGGATATAATTTTCGAATTCGGATACGGATATTGAATATCCGTTTATCCGCATATTTTTTTGACTAATTTTACAGTTTTAGTTTGCTTATTTAAATATTGAATATTGATATTGTTACTAATGATGTGTTATATATTATTTGTAGATATTAATTTCTCTAAATTTATATGCATTTGACATACAAAAAAATTATTTTTTATAAAACTCTTAATATTTTTGTTTTAATTATGTCTAAATAATTCGATCAATATTCGTTTAAGATCCAATCTTCTATCCAAAAATTATCCGAATCCGTTTAGTTAGGATATGGTTTTATATTCGTATCCGAATTAAAAATATGGATCTAAATGTGGGTTGAGCACTATATGGTTCGTATCTGATCCGTTTTCACTCCTAGGCAGCATCGACAGCGGCGCCCTAAATCCATCTCCTTCGATCCTCCTCTCTTCGAGCCGCAGCACGAGCAGCAACGATAGAGGTAGCGGTGACATGCCTTTTCTCCCTCTCCGACGAAACAGAGATGCAAATCTCTCTGCTTCCGTCTTTTTCAAGTTTTTTTTCCCTATGTTTCCAATTTTGGCCCAGATATAATGGATAACAGGCTAACATTTGAGAGTAATACTGAAGGGTAGTATGGGGATATTTTAATATTCTAGTTTTTTAGAATCTCAATAATTGTAAAGGGAAAAAAGATTAGTAATAATTCTAATTTTTAGCTACTTGTACTCTTACAGTTAATTTTTAGCTATATTAAAATATATTATATATCATACATAAATATTTTTAATCTTTCTATATTAAAATACTACACCACCTTGGAGTCCGCCTTGGCGCCCACCTTCCACCTAGGCGCTAGGCGCCCGCAATCCGCGACTGCTTTTTAATACACTTCTCACATATTTATTTATCTTGTACCTTTTTTTTAATCAAATCATGTATGTATGCAAATAAAACATATTTATGTGTGCAATTTAATTATTATATTCGTGCGTTGCTATACTTGTGTGCAAAATCATGTATTTATGCAAATAAAACATATTTATGTGTGCAATTTAATTATTATATTTGTGCGTTGCTATACTTGTGTGCAAAATCATGTATTTATGCAAATAAAACATATTTATGTGTGCAATTTAATTGTTATATTTGTGTGCAAAATATATGACTCAGTGCATTGCTATACTTCATGTAAATTAGATCGCTTGCGACTTTTTGTGGTGACTCAAGTCTACTTGGAAGCTCAGAGGAAAGTCTTATTTTATATCACTGTGGTGACTTTCTTAGGTGGCTCTAGCGAGATTAAGGAACAGTCTCAGGTTAGATTGAAAGGCTCTCTGCAGTGACTCTAATTTCTTTCAACAGTTAGTAAAAAAGATAGGGTTAGTTTATTACATAGTGACACCTCCTGGTGATCCTTAGGAAAAGAGACAGGGTCATTTATCACATAATGACACCTCTTGGTGATCCTAACCGAATCAGTTATGAGAAAAAGACCCGAACGCCATCTCAAGATGACTTCTAGTTGATATGGATCTACAAGATATTGACCCAATTAAGACATATGACATTATTAATATTGAGAGAATTTCAGCATATTGACACGAAGCAAGTTATGAGTTATAATTTACATCGTTATTACCTATGTTGTTATTATTACTGTTGTTATAAACATGCTTAGTAAAATTATCATTTTATATCGCTGGACTTGGATTTATTTAAAGTTATGAATTTTAGATCTATTTGGATTTTAAGTAGATTTTATTCACTGAGCTATAGTTGTTAGCTCATACGATTCCCCTTCTAACATTTCAGACACTAGTCAACGTGGTGACTAAGCGAGATATACCGAAACTCCACCTCCACTTAGGATCTACCTTATTTATGTTTCAATTCTACTGGTCTTTATGTTTTAAACTATCTATTAAATCGATTTGCTTAAAGACACATTAGTAGTGAAATTGGTTATTTTCATTGGATTAAATTTATTATAATTAGATTTTCATATGGATTCTAGTTATTGTGGGCTTAGATACTTATTTTTAGGTTTCCTGTATTTCAAGTATATTGAGGTACATGGTCGGCCATGATTCTGATTTTGGGTCGTTGTCACGACTCGAAATAGGAATCATGACCGGCTATGCATCTCAATATGCTTGAGATACACGAAGCCTTATTAATACTTTCTACGTGTACGATGGCAAAATAAATAAATAAGAATGAAAATTTGCTTTATTAAATTTAAAATTAATTGCAAAAAAATATAAAACAATGTTAATGTTTTTGAGTCTCTAAACTAAATAAATAAAGCTTATAATCTAAAGCATAAAATCCCAAAAAAACGGAAAAGTAAATAGGTGAATCCTAAGTGGAGGTGGAGTCCGGGTACATCTCGCTCAGTCGTCCCGCTGACTATTACCTGAAATAGATAAATAAATACAAAAAAAAAGAATCCATGAGCTAACAACTATAGCTCAGTGAGTGGAATCCACTCGAAAACTAAATAAATTCTAAATTATATTAATGTTGAATAAGATTAAACTAAAAGCAACAATATTCATAACAATATGCAATAAACATGCTCTTTAAATAATAACAAAAATAACAATAGAGAGAGTCATAACTTGTAACCTTGCACGGTTTCAACATGTTAACATCTTTACAATATTTATACTGTCATATGTCTCAATGGGTCTAAACCCTGTGGATCCACATCAACTAGAAGTCACCTCGAGATGACGCTCGGGACTTTTCTTCATAGTTGATCCAGTTAAGGTCATCAGATAGTATCACTATGTGATCAACACACTCTGTCTTTTCCACAAACTGTCGAGAGAAGTTAGAGTCACCTAGGAAATTTCTCATTCATCCTACGACTGTTCTCTAACCCCGCCAGAGTTACCTAAGAAAGTGATCTAATTTAGGACTTTCCCCTGGACTACCAGATAGACTTGAGTCACCACGAAAAATCGCAAGCGATTTATATCGGGACTATTCTCTAAGTCGTACCAATACTAGTCTCATTCTTCTTTTCACTAAATTTAATAATTGCACAAAGTATGATGATGCACAGAGTATAATGATTAAATGCACACAGAAAATATGATTAAATGCACACAAAAATTATAACAATTAAATTTTTGCACGTAAGGGTGAAATAAATAATTTGCACACAAAAAATTTACATAGTCTGACGAAAGTACGAAATATAATAAATAAATAAATATATGAGTGAACCCACTCACCTAAGTCTAGGCAAGACAGCTGAATTTTAAATCCCTAGCTCACGTGCTAAAAATCACCACCTTTAATAATAAATAACAATAATATTTTTAATTAAAATATATATATATATATATTCCTACAATTTAACTAAAAAAAGTTAATAATCTGGGCCAAAATAAGCCCAAATCAGTTGGGCTGGGCTACAATTGGCCCGCAACCCAACCAAACCACACTTAAATAGATTGGGCCCAAGGCCCAATCCAATTAACTAATGGAACCGGGTTGGGTTCCTTGGATTCGGATCCAACCCGACCCGAATCCAATCACTTGATAGGAGAAGGCCAGACTCGGGTTGCCCGAGTCTGTCTTCTCCAAGACGAAGAGAGAGAGAGAAAAAGAGAAAGGAAAAGAGAGAGAGGAAAAGAGAAAGAAAAAAAAGAAAGAGGAAGACGCCAGCGGCCACCGCGGCGACGCTTCGCCGGCCGCACCCTCAGCTCCCCAACACCCACACAGTGCCACCATCCTCGCGAGGTGGAGAACCCGCTAACGGCGATCAATCCCAAGGCCGACGGCGACCGGAGCCACGAGGGCTCCAACGGTGAACGCCCACAACACGAGGCCAATGGCAAGATGCTTCCAGATGGAGCGGCAGCGACCCGAAGCCGCCGGCCGGCCTAATTTGCCGGTGAAGCTGAAGAACCCCCAAATTTAGATATTTCTAATTTACTCTATTAAACTTTAATTAAAATTTATGGTGAGAGAGGGCCTACCAACGAGTCGTATGGTGGTCTTTGATTGCTCCGGCGGCGCTCCGGCGATCCAATTCCACAGCGATGACTCCGACGGTGAGGGGATTAAGGGGAGAGAGAGAGGATTAGGGTTTTAATTTATAGATTAAGAAAAATCTAGATCTAATCCGATCCGGATTAGGCGCAATTTCTCTCTCTGCGCCTCGTCGCGTGCCGGAGAGGGAGAGGGGAGGGGTTGCACATGCAGAGCACGTGCACCCTCTTCTCTCAACCCCCCAAATTTTTTTTTTCTGATTCTGACAGTCGTGACAATAAAAGCAAAACAAGCATTAGCTATAGAACTACATTCCACATTTTGCAGTACTAAGGTAACAAAGACAAGTAGCCAACAATTCAACATTTAGCAACAACAAAATATTTACATCTCTTACAGGAAATGGTAAATATAAAAAGTAACCAACAAATTTTACCGAGAACAAGGTACATAGAAGCTGGAACTCCAGTTATGGCTCCTGTTGGATCAACCTCCCATGTCGCTACAGCCTTCCATCCTAGAAGAACATCTTCCTGTTACTATGTCAATAGGAGGTGGACCATATTACTGTGGGAAAACATACCATGATTACAAAAATCAATTCCTGGGAGAAGACCCTCAACCCAAACATGCTCCATATTTCTCAAGTTGGAAGTCTTATTGTCACAGCTGTGCTCCACCAGAATGGAAGTATCCTAAAAGAAAACCAAATATCATCAACTTACTCTTAGGAAAGCACAAAAAATTGTTGTGTAACAAAATATTCTCAAATTTTTGGGTTGGCAAGGGACCCTGCCAACCATGTTTAGATCCAGATGATTTATTAGGCTTGGATATTTAAGAACATGCAAGATTAGTTATTATGGAGACATGGCAAATATCTTGCTTCAGATCTAATCCATTAAATCATCCAACATGAATTCAGATCCTACATAGTCAAGGCCACTATAACCTGTTAAAGAATGACAATGAAAAGCTGCACTATACAGACTGCTGACAGAAGATAAAAGGCAGAATAAGGAAATAATAAAAGAAAATTTATTAGGAAATTAGAACCTCTCCAGATGCTTCACTAGGAACTTTAATTTTGTAGGCACAAGAATCACTATCATGGCTCGAGGAACTATGGTCTTGCTTGTCTGATGATTCAGGAAATACATAAAAATGTGGAAATGGTATGTTCAAAGCTCTAGTCCAGAATATGGAATTTGCCCTGCAGTAGTGCAGATAAGTGAGACAAATTTGAAAATAATAGGAAAATACAGTACATAATGGAAAAAAGAGATTATGAGCAAGGATTGTCATGTCAACTGGCATGCCTCATGCCAACCGACATGTATTGTGCCGATGGGGTATCAGCATGAGGCATGAGAACATGCTGATATTGATCCAAAATGAGCAAAATTTTGGGGGAAAAAATCATAATATAACGTCTTAATTATAGTAAGATTCATATAGATCTATATATTGGTCAATCACAACTTGATCTTTGCAATTATTAGTTGAGATTTGAGCCGCAAATACAAGATATGGGTTTTCCTCAAATTTTGTGCATAACTAGTGACTTCAAGAAATCCAAACAAATAGCCTAGAAATCATTAAATTGGAATCTAATAGGTGTATGATTTAGCTAGATCTACCTTCTAGGTGTTGATCTACTTTGAATTACGATAACAATTTCTTCTAATTTGAATTAAATGTGCATGCAATTTATAGCTTCAAGATAATTTCTGTGCCTTCACGACAAATTATATAAATATTTCTACACAAATCGCATTTGTTACACCAACATCTAGGGCTAAATGTCTTCAATTTAGCCATTGAAACTATCTGTCAGCCAAAAACCCAAAAAGCGTGTTATAGGGCATGTCAACGTGCTAGTGGCATGCCCTAGGACTGCCACACTCAATTCTACAATCCTTTTTAAAAAATCCTCTTGTGAACCCAATCAGGACATGAAGATAAGCAACAATTGCCAAGACTTTAACCTTTACTCATAAAATATTTGCATAATTTTTCTCCCCACTCCCTCCCTCTCTCTCCCTCAGCATTCTTTTGAAGAAATGTTTACATAGATGTCTCCCAACTGAATATCAAAATTGGATATGCCACCCTTTCTCATTAAGACATTTAAGTGGTGGATAAGTAACAAATCACAAAGGATGGCATGAAAGTACTGATTTGATGCATCGCATCATATCCCCTATAGGTATTTCAGTAAAATGGTAAATCTCCTTTCCAATTTTTTAACTAGACTCGCAGTCCTCTTGATTCTCAATTGTTTAAATTTTCAAGCTAGCTAAAGATATATCTTATATCTATACAACTTCCCACTGCCATATGAATATATGATATATTTAAAGCTAATAATTATATTCACCAAAGTATGGTCCTCACACTAGGACAACATTTCCATTAGAAAGAACATTCAAAATTTTAAGAGTTTTGGAGATATTTGTAGATCGTGCTTTTATCATCTTTATACTTAATAATCATTTCAAGTTGAGCCCTTTAATTGATCAATCAAAGAATTGTTAGAATATAAAATATAAAATCCACCATTCTCTAAGAGCTTAAACTTTTAGAGCAGTTGGTGAGTTAATATAATACCAAAGCAGAGGACTTAGGTTCAAATTCTATTGGACATATCTATTATTTAAAATATAAAATCACTACAAGTTAATATCAAGTCCACCATTGGGTCTATTGAAATGTCTCAGCCCAAAATGCGGAAGAGTGTTAGAATATGAAATATAAAAATCATCATTCTCTAACGGCTAAAGTTTTTAGAGTAGTTGATGAGTTAAGCCTCATTTACTTTAGGAATAAAGTTAATTCTAAAATAGGCATTCCTCTTTGTTATTCCTAAAATAAGGTCTTTATTCTAGGAATAACTATTCTTATGTTCATTTGTATTCTGAAATAAGGATGAAATAATTATCTTTAATGTGGTATAAAGTGAAAGAAAAGATGTAATTACTATGAATACCCTTTAATTTGATATAAAGTAGGTTGATGAGATAAATATCAAAGGTAAATTAGTAATTTGGTTAGCGTGTGATATAAAATATAATTTTGATGAATAGTATTTAAATTCTAGAATGGAATTATTATAATGTTTAGCTGTTATTCTGGAATAAAGAGTTGTATTCCAGAATTTTAAAAAAAAACTTATTCCTAAAGTGAACGACAACTTAAGAAAAATACTTCTAGTTTTGATGATTATCATAATTTTTAGAAATGACTAATTTTGTTAAGCAATTGGAAGATTAAAATTATGAGTGGATGAAATGATAGATTGGCTTTCGATAATAATGCTGACATGACATTTTTCAATTTAAGCTCAAGAATTTGTTTGCTTTCGGTGAAGTCAACATTCCCCAAAATGTAAGTTAATAGGGCTCCTAATCTATAATTTAATATTTGGATCTTAAATAAATGGTGCTATATAGTTAAGTCAACTTTTGATATATTTGACAGTTCGAGAAACTTCTTAAAATTACAGGAGAAAAGAAGGGACTTCAACTGAAATCAAAGGAAATCATATATCCATTCTTGTATAAGGTTGTATCTTGCTATATCTTTTCTAAATCTGCAACAAATAGCTTCCCTTCTTCCCTATCTTTTTTTGTCTTGACACAAAACCTTGGCAAACTCCTGTTAGAGACAAATCTTCGCATACTTCTGCAGTTCTGCACCATGCAGGTAACTTTTGCACCTATCTCATCCTGGTTAAGTACAATGCAACTCCGAGAAGTATGATTTTTGATGATCAAGATGTAGAGATACATTGGAGGAATCAAGAAAAGGTTTGTAAAGATTTACACCTCTATATAATACCAACACTTTGAATCACAAATGTTTGTCTATATTTTATAACTTACATGCCAAGACATCAAATCTTGCCTAATTCATTATTTCGCAAAGGACCCAACTCTCTAGTATTCCAACAAATGCTTTTGTGTCATCAAGCTAACTGATGCGAACCTCTTCCTCTATCCAAGCTTAGAACAGATCTAGAAATGAAAATAAACTGCAAAAAAAGCATAGAGGTAGTTGCAAAGTTATGAGCAGATGGACTTCAAAATCGTCTGATAGGTGAAAAGGTAGAACCCATTCTGAGAAACTTGTCTACCAAGAAGCCTTGTATCATGTACTCGGACCAAAATGGACTGCTACTTGCATATTGTTCCCATAAGAACTATCTATAGTTTTTTGATGTCTTCAGATGTCCTAGCATAAACTCACATTCAAGATTTACTCATCAACTTCAAGAAAAACTTCCATAAAAAGTAGAATACTACAGCAGTACAGCACAAGTTGATGCTTATGCTTTGCTTAGTAGTCCTACATAAGTATTAATCTTTTATGGACGATTATCTGATTAAGAAAACAAAGATTCAATGTTACACATCAAGCATACAATAGAAAATGCACATACCAAAGGAAGTCTTCATATTGTATTTCCCTCGTGCTGCCAAAGTACAAATAAGATTCATGAGATGTCAGTGTCAAACACATGTTTGGAACATAGGAAACAAAATATTTAGCACAATTAGATGAAAGGAACCCAATAACAAAAACTAAAATGAGATTACAATTTTGTTTGTGCCATGCCTCATAAGTATAACAATATCACAGCCTATGTCAAAAATAAGAAAACCACGGCATTCTAGAACTATCATAATCAAGGTTCCAAGTATCGGAATCAAGATCGAGATCAGGATCGGCTATCCAGAAAACGATACGTATCAGCAGTATTGGCTGTCCGTATCGATTTATATTTTAAAATAATTTTTAAAATGCAAAAATATTCTAAAATTTTTTTAAAAAATCATATATAAATCTAAAACTTAAAAAATAAATATTATTTTCTTAATCATTATCTCTCTTTTTACTACTCACACTCTCCCTCTCATACAAATAAAAAAAAATCTTACTCTCTCAGTAACTCTTTCTCTCACTCCTCTCTCTCTCCTCCCTCACCGACTCCCTTCTCTCGATCTCTCCCTCTTTCTTTCTCCCACTAACTCTCCCTCTCCCTCACCAACTCCCTTCTCTCTCAGTCTTTTTCTCTCCGATTATTCTCTAGCAATGCTTCTCCAAAGAGCTCCGACGAGGTATTTTCTATTTTTCTCTCTCACTCCGACGAGCTCTCTTTATCTCTCTCATTTTCCTCTCTTTCTCTTTTTTTTTCTTACTCTCCTCCCTCTCTTTTTCCCTTTCTCTCTCCCAATTTTGATTGGAAACGGATCCAGTATCAGCCAATCTGGCCGAAACTTGGAACCATGATCATAATGTCACACAAAATGTCAAAAGACTTGTGAAAATAATTTATACTTATTGTGATAAAAGACAGTCACATCATTTTCTAGGTTATGACCATACTATCTCTTTAAATTGAAAAGGCTATAGGTTCATTAGGAAGCTACTTATACTTTCTACACATCTTGCCAACTAGAAGTCATATAATTTAACCTAGGGATTTGTACCTATAATGCACATATGGTACAGCCATTGTAAATAGAAACAGACAATGTGCACTTGTGCAGAGTCACACAGGATCACAAAATGCCATGGCATTACAGAACCCAATGCAATGTATCAGTACAAAACCTAGCATCATGTCAATTGTGTTGTTGCCAAAATGACAGTATAAACAAGCATGTCACAGACACAATTCTCAGAAGCCATGAGATTTTGATGCAAACAAGATAACAATAGAATAATTTGTTCATGAAGTTAAACAGACAAGAAAAAAAATCCATTAAAATGAACTTTCATTGTGAAGGGCAGGTGCAATCACAATGTGCAAATAAGAGAAAATGTAGTGTACCATGTGATATGAAATGGCATCCAGCAAGAGAGAGAAATTCATATATTTACATTGACTATAGTATTCTTTATAATGGAACACAAAATGATACAAGTTCTAGAAAACTTCATAGAAATGATTGCTAGTAGTAAAAAGGGGCAGATTTACATAGCACAATTAGACCATTGAAGTAGCCATTTATGAGAAACTACCAAAACCGATTTATTGCATTTAAACGTAGCAGGTATGACACTCATTTAAAGCAACAGGAAATATCTATCATCATGTTTTGGTGCTAAAACATCCACAAGTTTGAGCTTTACGAAAAGAAAGGGATATCTGGGAGAGGCAAAATAGTCCAAAAGATCCAAAGATGCTTACAAAGGCAGAAAAGCAGAATGCTTATATATTGCAAATTTTCTCTGCATATTTAACAACTGAAAGAGAAAATTTTGGTAAAAATTTAAGAAGTACTTACTCTTCACTAAATGATGATAATCTAAGTATCTAACATTACTAATATGCATTTCTCAAGAAATTTAATCTTTCTATCAGCAGTTTAGGCTTATGCAAGTCTGGAGAGCAATCCAAGGTCCCCTAGACATGAGAATGGTCCAAAACGAGAGGAAGATAACAATTTCTAATTTAGGATTCATTTATGCCTACCTAGGAAGCACCACGACTTCAAAGTTCAAATAGCATGCCGTGTCGATACCGACACTTGTCAAACATTCATTGGACATATAAATTTCAAATAAATTTATCCAGTCATAAAATCAATTGACCATATAATTTTCAAATAATTTGACTAGTTGAGCCTAGTCTACCCACCATTGCAACTCATTCGAACATAAAAGCTCCTCAATCAGACCCTTCATCTTATCTCTGAATAGATCTTCCAATGATTTTCTCTGTAAAAAAAGCTCCAACTTACATTAGATAAATGACATAAGGCATACTTATAACTTATAAAATCTTTGTCAAGTTCCAATACTGAAATGCCGCTAGGAAATATATACCTGCAATACAGTGGCACGGTGAAGCGTTGTACCTTTCAATGCAGAAAGTTCATCTTCTGTAAACCAAAGGGGGCTCCCAAAGGTGCTTGGAAGCATGTCCAAATACCTACATGAAGACCATAGAAGGCATGTTTTGTAACTTAAGAGGATGTTCCCTTATTACATGGTATGTAGGAGAAGACCTCTACAAAATGATAACAAAGAATCTATGAAAAGCAAGGATATTTCCTAACCTAGAGTCAGCCAAAGTTCATCTCAATCGTCCCTATTGGTGGTAAGTGATTCATTAGTTTAACAAAACATAGAACTTCTAAGATATTTGGATAAGATTGGAGGTGTCAGAGCAAGACATGCCAGGATAATCCCATTTATTATCCCTTACTTCCATTTTCTTCTTTTAGTCTATTTCTACTATGATTCAGAGACCAAGGCACTGCTATCACTTTTACTCATTTTACTAGAAGTAGCAGGGCTTTGAACATTATCTTTGTCAGCTACACTATAAATACAGTAGCTAAAGTTACATCCACAAGCCTTTGGTTAAGTAACTTCCTATTTAACTATGAAATAGATTCTACGGCCAGTAGATTCTCCTTAATATTACAGCCCTGATTGGACGAGATTTTTTTCATATATTTGGGGCCTTTCTTCCCTTTATCATGTAGAGGCATTTCATCTACCCCCATTCACCACTATACGGACAAATTTTTCAACTTCTTGAGAAGAATTCTTACGGCTTCCAAAGCGAATCGGGGCGCAGGCGCTCCACGATCAAGAAGAGCATCACGAGAAAGCGGTCGTCGACATCGCCCTCCTCAAACAAGGCCCGGCACCTGGGTCCCACGGTTGGGTCTTGCAGGACCCTCATGGGAGTGATGGCGAGATCGAGCGGCACCACCATTACAACACCTGGGAAAGACCCAAGTATTGATGATTGCAAGAACCAATTTTGGCTAGTTCTTTATACAAGATACGAACGAATAGAAGCAATAAGAACCATGGAAAAGAAGCTCACCGTTGTTATCGATTCCGGAGGGGGCCTCTGTGAGAAAGACACCAAATCCTTTGTTGGGTCCACAGCATCGGATGCTACAACCCCGAAGCTCCGCACCGTTGGCCTAGAGTTCCATAGGAAGCGACCATGCCATGGGTTTAAAGAGGGTGGGAGAGAGAGAGAGAGAGAGAGAGAGAGAGAGAGAGAGAGAGAGACCTGTAGCCATTGGAGGAAGCGATCGAGCTTAGCTTCTTCGGGTTCCATGGTAGCCGTTATTGGAAACAAGAAGCGCAGAGAAGAGGAGAATTTAGTGAAGGTGCTGAGGCACCATTAACAGTCGAAACTTGAAATTTTTGTTTTTCTTTTTCTTCGAAAAGATTTTTCTCAAAATAGTATTCCTGATTTCAAATTTAAGCAGGGTTAATTACATACTCACCCATTGATTAGTTGATTGCCTATTAGAGAGTTTTTGACCAAAATATTGGTATAGTAAAATATATTTCTCAAACTATAATATTATTCAAAGTATTTCTCAAAGTAGTCCGTCCAATAAGAAAATAGTTTTCTCGAACAGCGACTATCATTTGGCTAATCAACTAAATTCAATCTCTAAGTAATTGACAAAAATGATAAATGAATCACTTTACAAGAAAGTGATTAAGGAACCATTCTACGGAAAGCGATTAATGAACTCTATTCATCAACTTATTTGTAGCCACATAGCCTAATAAATAGCTTTTGAGAAAAGCAATTTAATAATCATTTTTCTAGAAAGCAATGTCACTAATGCAAAAAACCATCTGCTGAGCTAAACCCACAACACTTAGTCATTTTCACAACAAAAAAAAAACCTATCTTCTTCTTCTTCTCACACTCAAGCTAAAGTGAAGTCCTCTCTCTCCCTCTCACACTCGAGCTTGCTGACAGTTTGTCGACGACTGATACGATTCGGACTTCACCGACGTCGTCTCGAGCTTGGATTTACCTTAGGATAAGATTGAGTTTTAGGATAAGATTGAGTTTTAGGATAAGATTGTGTTTTAGGATAAGATTGAGTTTTAGGATAAGATTGTGTTTTAGGATAAGATTGAGTTGTTGGTTAGCCTATAAAAGTATGTGTAGGGCAACCAAAATTAAGAATTGAATATTGAGAATTGAGTTTGCCTTGCCTCCTTCATCTTCTTCGCTCCCGTTCCTCAATCTCCCCGGCGACGCCGCTTCTAATCTCCCTCGACAGCCAATCACCCTAGTCCCTTAGGAGTGGCCCTCTTCTCCCCCTTCTTCCAATTTATCCATCGCTATCCCTAACTTTTCCATCATCCATAACCCTTCCACCATCACTTTTACACCGGTGCCACCCCATCAACACCGGCCCTCCACAATCCACCATTACCCAGGATTTCGTGCCTTCATCCACGGAATCCAAAAACAGAGTATCCTGACGTTCGTCTACTAAACGAACGATATCTCGAGATCCCCAACTCCGATTCGCCTGAAACTAGATCCGTTGGAAAGCTCTTTTCCGGGCCTACAACATATCAAAATTTCACAGTGATCCAACGGCGGGATATTTCGGGATCTTATCTTAAAGTTCCGTGCAAGATCGTAATAATCTGGTATCAGAGCCATAGCACCAAAAGAGGGTTCGTATCAAGCTGGTATCAGAGCCTATAGCCGAGGAAGGATCGTACCAACGACAAGTGCAACATTTTCACAGCTTTCCTAACAATAGCACTTTTAGTACATTTCCACAATTTTCTTGACGATCGCTATGGCACTATAGCATTTTCTTCTCGACAGCGATCACTACGGCATTTCCTTCCCTCTCTCGTGCTCTCTTTCTCTTTTAGTGAAAACACTCTCTCGCTTGACTTCATTCTCTCCGTCTCGCTGCCATCTCCCTCTCTCAATCTCTCTCATAGTCGATCTCTCAATATTGTTTTTACAGTGTGCTACAGATTATAAGGGCTCATAGATAATCGTTATTTTGATGTGGACAATGAAATTCACTAAAGGTCTTTCATAATGTAGTCGCAAGATTTGTTCTCTTGTTAGAAGAAATAGTCGGAATTGAAATCAATCGATTTTTTTTTGTTTCATCTTGTCACTATTTGATCATTTTCTCTTCAAATCCTTCTATTGGTTCAGCTAGTCCTATGACTCACAGTTATGAAGAAATTTGTCATTAGGAAGTCAGTTGTAGTTCACGTACTTTGGTTAGCATGAGATTGTAATATGTTTTAATGTTAACCTAAGAAGGGGATTTAAGGACTTCATACAGCTTGACTATGAATCATAATACCAGCACTATTTGTTTATCTTCATAAAATTCTCTTCATAATAAATCTTTCGAGATGGAAATAGATACAAATAAACATAATGAAGATTTGATACTTTAAAAAAAAATTATATTGCTAATTCTTTAAAAAAAAACCTAGTCTGAAAGTTTGACTATATGTTCTTCATTTTTGGACATTATACTACATTTATCTTATATTATATGTTCTTCAATTTTAGGCATTATACTATGTCAAATTTAATATATTTAATAAATTGTGATATTTTAGGAAGTCCTCACAATTCTTCAATTAAATATTTGGCATATTTTTTTTTATTATTTTTCATATAAAATACAGCTCTGAAATTAATGCCTATCGCTTGTTATTAGAGTGGCCCAATTACGAGGGGGCCTAGTGGCGTTAATATATGATGGTGGAATAATAAGATTTATTAGAGTGGATAAGAGATCAACATATGAGGACTTATTCGATAAAATATCGATACTCACTAGTCTATAGTATGGGGTCAATGAAATTTAGAATTGCATTGTAGAATATGTAACATTGGTGGTGAGTTCAATACGATGTCAATTGTTGATGATGAAAGTATGGATGTAATACTTGATTTGCGTGAACAAAGTGGTGGTTTAGTGGAATTATTTGTAGAGTCTATGCCAAATGATAAAGTATATGGTGGTTTCATAGAATCCATTACTCTACTCACACAACTTAATAAACAAGTGATATCTCAACCAATAGTAAATTTGAATTTTTATGAACAATATTATGTAGACCTAAGTCAACAAAGTTTTAACTACGTTAACACAGTGATATCTCAAGCATCAGTTGATCTGAATTATCATAAACAATATTATGCATATCCAAGTCAGTCAAGTTTTAATAATTAATAATGTGAGCCCTTAGATTTTTCAATCACCAATACATATAAATAGTAATGAAGAATAATATTGTAACACTCACAACCCTGAACACGTGCATGGCATGAGCCCACATGGCACGTGCGTGGCATCTGACCAATTGCTTAGTTACTAACAGTCAAATAATCCCGTATTAACATCATAAATTATTCACAACATCTAAACTAAGAATAAAACAAGTTTAACTGTCAACAACACACGGATAACCCTACTTGGGCTCCACACAGGCCACAACACATCATCAAGATCTTTTCACCATAATATACACACAACGGTGGTATATACATTATTATACAAGTACAAAGTCACCTGCTAGAATATAAGACAAGGATAAAGACATACTTGTAGGATGTCTACTAATACATCAAATAAGAGAACTCATCTAGCGCAAAACACTAACCACACACTACTCTTCACTCACTCGCAAGGTCTCTAAGAGAGTATCTTGCTCCACTCGCTCACTTGGATTTTTGAAAAAGAGAAAACAAAGAGTCATGAGCTAAAGGCTCAATGATTAGACCTTACCCCAAATCAGTGATGCCAAACAGAGAGTAAATCATGTACTGGATAATATGAATCAAAAAGTAACATGATATCATGTATGAACATGATCCTCAATGACATATATATGAATGAAATCAATTCTTATGAATGAGCATATTATATCATCAACTAAAAATATATCACATGATGAAATTACCATATAACATCACCGAATATAACGACATATCATGTATAATAATTATGATCCAATGAAACTAGTCACATCAATGATGATGCATGATGCATGCCAACCACTAGATAATCGTATATGTCAAAGCAAGATATAGTCCACATATCTCTCACTATCACAATCAACCATCTCAACTCTGAATATCATCAACTATGCTGAACTACGGTACCCAGCCCCAAACTCGATACACATCATGTCACAAGCTCGAGCTTACCCCTGTCATACGCAAGAGTATCTCTGAAGATAAATCATACCCTGCCATACGCTAAGGGTATCTCTGTAGATAAATCATACCCTGCCATACGCTAAGGGTAACTCAGAAGAAAGTAATCATACCCTGCTATACGCTAAGGGTATATCAATGATAGTTGTAACCTGTCATACGCTAAGAGTACAACCATCAGCCATCACCATACTCTGCCATACGCTAAGAATATGTCCAGTACCAGTCCAAACCAGATACCGTTCCAGCCATCACATCATATCACATCATATCACATCACATCACATATACATGTACTTTTATGATTTCCTATACATGATAAATTATATGCATATATCTAGTACGACAACAGATCATGCAACTCAGGAATTTAAGTGGTAAAGAAGCCAAGAGAAAAATGATGCAATGCCGACTCTAACCATGTATACTTTTGCTAGTCTATCACATACATACTCATGATAGAGATCATCCCGACATAAAAATCATAACAGTATAATCATCTCTATATATCACCAATGTACTCATATCTCAGATTAGCCTAATCAAATATATGATAAAATATGCTTGACTGAAATCATCCCTAGATAAAATCATATAATCATGCTGGAGGTCAAAACATGCGTGTACATAAGATATAATATATCATAATTTGAGAAAGGCGTCTACGGGATAAGACTACTTACCGCTACTGCAAATACCAAACAACCACTCGCTCACGTTGCTACGACAACGATCAAGCCTCGATAGCTAGGTCCACAGGGTCTTGAACAGGGGGGGGTCGGGATCTGAAATTATTTATAACAAATAATGTCAGTCTTTCTATTCATTAAAATTAACCCGACAAGAAAGATAGTTTTCTGGTTGTAATTATGTACTCTTTATTTCTATATTTGTTTTGTTATTTATTAATCATAATCATATTATTTAATAGTGTATTTACAATATAATTTAATCTGTCTATTATTCTCCTTGATAATTAAGAAAAATAAGAATTAAGTTATTGTAAATAATTACGTAAGAATATACATACATAACCCTAATAATTAGTATTACCTACTTAGGATTAAAATAGTAATTTATATTGCAGGTATTTTGCTAAACATGGTATAATTAGAATTATATACTAACTATGAGATAATTATATTTAATTTGTATAAACTAAATACATTAAATTTATTAAGCTAAACTAATTGTGCAGCACCATGCACAGTAGGGCGCTGAGCCGAGCCCAGTGCATGGCGCTGCAAGGGCGCTGGGTCGAGCCTAGCACCACTTGCAAGGTGCAGTCAGAGGAGAGAAGGGAAGGAGGAGGAAAGGAAGAAGAAGAAGAAGAAGAAGAAGAAGAAGAAGAAGAAGAAGAAGAAGAAGAAGAAGAGGAAAGAAGAAGGAAGAAGAGGGTTGGGCCATGGGGGAGGGTGCGGCCGCTGGTGGCCACTCAGCGGCCAACCTCTCGCCGACAGCTCAATCCTTTGGCAGTCCCGAGAGGAAGCCGAGAGAGAGAGAGAGAGAAAGAGAGAGAGAGATGGAGGGAGGGGGAGGGAGGCTCACCGTAGCTAGTGGAGGTGGCTGCAACAGTGGGTAGAGAGAGAAAGAGTGTTTGAGAGAGAGAGAAAGAGAGAGGTGAGAAAGAACCTGAAAGAAGAAAGAGAGAGAGAGAGAGAGGAAGAAAAGGGAGAGAGGCGGTGGGGAGGGAGTCTTCAGCGATGGCGGCGCCGGCGGGGGCCCACCGCACCAGCTGGCTCGGCCAGGTTGGCCAGGTCAGCGCTTGGGGCGCGTGGCGCCCATTCTAGCTGCAACTGCATGGCACGAGCTGTCGTGCCATGCAATGTAGAATTTTTTTTTTTTGGTTGTTATAAATATAATATAAGTCCAAGTCAACGAAGTGATAGGCTTGATATCACACATATAGTAGATATTATTCATGGTGTAGAACCAAATGATGATTATATTTTCACATCTAATGAAAATATTGATCAATAACTAGATGCTGATCAAGATCATTTTGTGACACATTTATTTGAACCTTCATCAGAGTAGTGTAATGTAGATTAGGCACCTCATATGGTTACTAGTAACAAAGTATAAGGTATATCAGTTGATTCGTAGAATATTAGTGGGGATTCACGTGTCGATCTATTATTTAAAAGAAAAGACGAGCGGCAAATGTATTAATAAAATGGTTAATTACAGATACACCCCCTAAAGTTTACCCGATTTTTACAGGGACCCCCTAAACTTTTCTTGGTTACGGTGTCCCCCCTAAACTTTGGATCTAAGTGAGAAGGTAAACAGCAGTGGTGGAATAAGCTATGACTATTATACCCTATTAATATATCATAATTTTATTAATTTTTAATAAAAATGAATTAAAATAGCAAATTGCATCATTACTCTCAAATAAATTAACCTCCCTTCTCTCTCCAGTCTCCACTCGTCTTTTACCTTGCATCAGGCAGCGGCAGTGTCACGTGGCGTGAGGCAGATGGTAGTGGCGTGTGAGCGAGATGGCGACGACAGTGACGTGTGAGCAAGATGGCGACGACAGTGGTGGCAACGCGTGAGCAGGAGGGTAACGGTAACGAGCTCGTCGTCGCCTCCCTAGCCCATGTTGCGCAACAACAAGCTCCCTGCCTCCCAAGCCCACGCAATGCCACAGCGAGCTCACCGCCGACGCAGTAGTGAGCTCTCCGCCGCCTCCCCGTTCAATGTGGCATGGTAGCGAGTTCCTCACTGCCTCCCCATCCTACACGGCATGATCCCCGTGCTGCTCCCTCAGGGATTCTATCACAATGGAATCCTGCAGGCACCCTCACTCATCGGGGCGACAAGCCTCGCCGTGGGCAAAAGCGTCGTCGGGAAGGGGCTGCAATCCGGTCGAGCCAAGCCCGACGAACTTCAAGCTGGTGCACAGGCATCGCTCCTTCGACCCAACCTAGGTCGCGATCCGGTCAAGCCAAGCCCGACAAACTTCAAGCTAGTGCATGTGATGGTGTATTTATGCTACTGGCTACGTAGTGAGGGCGCGCTGCGTCATGCGTACATGATGAAGGTGGTGGTGATGGAGTACAGCAAAGGAGGGATGTCGTCAGCGGTAGAGGAGGTGGTGGCGGTGAAGGCAATGAAGGAGGAGAGGATAGGAAGGGAAGAATGAAGATGAGGGAAGGGAGAGAATGGGGGAGAGAATGGGGAGAGAAGAATGAAGATGAGGGTATATTTGTCCATTATTATTAAACTAAAATAACATTAAGTTCTCTTCTCTCCAAAAAGGGGGTATTTAAGTTATTTTATAGCTGATATATCCTGAGATGATTGTCACATAAATTGACTAACTCAATTTTTTTAATGGTACACTAATAGAAGGGTGATATTAAAAAAATTTCAAAGTTTAGGGGATTTTCATAAAAACTGGGTATACTTGAGGTGGTGTAGCTATATTTAACACTTTAAAAACATGCAATTACCTCACGCCACACATATGAGTTAAATATTATAGTCCTATCAGTTTATATGTGAAGAGTCAATAAGATAATATTTGTCAATAGGGAGTACGAGCATATATTTGCAATAGTAATAAGATGTGCAAAATAATAAAATACATTACCCCTCATACTTATCTCAACCCTTCACTAAATGCAGACCATCATCAATTAGATATCAAATTTGTGGCTCATGAACTTACAAATTTTGCGAGAAATAATATAAATATAAAAATAGTTAGTCTCCAATAAAAGATTATCCATACTTATCATTATCAGGTTTCATACTAAAAGGTGTGGAGAGCAAAACAAAATATTATGATAAATCTATTTGGTGGTTGGGCAAAAACATGTAAGCTATTGCATTCATATATAATGGAAGTTAAATGCAAAAATGTTGATATAGTGATTCAGTAGGATAAAGTCAAATTGGATGGCCCGAATATGAAGATGTTTAGGAATGTTTTTTTGGTCCTTTGGAGCTTCAATTTATGGATTCAAACATTGTAGGCTTATAATAAGTATTGACGACACAGATCTAAATGGCCAATTTAAAGGTGTCTTAATTATTGCTACAAGCATTGATGAAAATGAACAAATATTTTCTATTATATTTGTTATTGTAGAGAGCAAGAATGCACCAAGTTGGGGTTGATTTCTTGTATTTTGCGTTATCTTATTGTGCATCAAAGATAAAAAAAAAAAATTAATTTCAGATCAGCATGTTGGGATATTAACAGCTATGAATGACTCCAGTAATAATTCAAAGGAGCTAATGACTTATCACCACATTTATTTGCGTCATATAGTTAGCAATTTTAATAAACATTTTTATAATACTATTTTAAATAATTTTGTTTATCAAACTGCTATGGAAAATCAAATTCGAAAGTTTGACTTTTGGATTTCACGAATTAAGTGGTTACATCAAGCTTAATGAGATCCCAATTGAAAAGTGGGCTCTAGCTCACGATGGTGGACATCGTTATGGACTCATGACTACTAATGTAGGTGTTGCAAACAATAAGGACATAATCAACGAACTTGACATGTTACAAATAAAGAGTTAAATACTGACACTATTTCAAATGTAACTATTTTGCACTTTCTTGAATATTTAGCATGTTTACTATCTTATGTGTCATGTTACTTTTTTTATGGCATGGTCTTTAGTATACTTATGAATGTAATTTTATATGATTATGAACAGATGATTGCACGTGAGGATCCAAACCCTCTAGATGGAGATGTTTTGAGGTTACAAAAATAACATATATCTAATGCTATTTGGAGAGATGAGGTAAGAGTTATCATTATTATATAATTAAATTTACTATAATGTTTAGTTCATATGACATACTTATTTTTGTTTTTGTATATTGCAGGATTCAGGTACCCTCACTTGTCTACATTATTTTACACAAATCTTGAGACAATGGGTGCCACATTCAAGATTTTACACAAATCTTGTTCAAAGCGAATTCTACTTTTTCTATAGAGTAGCAAATATTACTATTGATTGATTATTGATTACAACTCTAGTTGAGCAATAGAGGCTAGAGACACATATTTCATCCCGTAGTCATGAAGGCTGCCATGACTCTGAAGGATATGGTGATACTTATGGGTTTATGTATCCATGATCTAGCTATCACTAGTAACATAGATTACATCTGGCTTTCAGTTATGTTTAGAGATTTTATGAATTACGCCACCTTAGACTACTATGCGAGGTTCATCAATCCAAATGCAATGGTTGCGTGACACATTTACGATGCTACATATTGATACCTATGATCAAACTATATAGAGATATGCTAGAGATATATTGTATCACTTTTGGGTGGCTGCATTTTGTCTGACAAGTTAGGAGCTACGGTCTAATTGATGTATTTACCTCTACTACGGGACTTGTAATACTCTAGCAATATTAGCTAGGGCGATGTCGCACTAGTAGTACTTTATAGAGAGTAGTACCACCCCAATCCGTAGAGGCTCAAGAGCTCTTGTAGTATCACCATATCAGCCCCACCCATAAAGGTCCAAGATCTCTTGTAGTACCACCCCCACTCGTATAGGCCAAGGAGACAGATCCGCTTAGTGCAAAATGGCACTGTCGCTTGACTTATGAGCATAATCTAATGCCATATGTATTGCGATACTATAGAGATCAGCTAGATGAACAAAGAGATGATCAAGTAGTTGATAGTTAATAATAGAATGTATGTAACACCCAAAATTTTAAAAAATAAAAAAATAAAAAAATAGAGGGGGCACGTGCCGAGCGCATCCATGCATCCCAGCACCCTGCCACCCCGTCCTCCCCTTCTCTCTTTCTTATTCTTCTTCTTCTTCTTCTTCTTCTTCTTCTTCTTCTTCTTCTTCTTCTTCTTCTTCTTCTTCTTCTCTTGCCGTGCACACAACATCCCTAGCCTCCCCTATTTCTTCTCCACCGCGCCATCTCTCTCTCCCTATCCTCTCTCTCGGGTTGTTGACGCCGGAGATGAAGCCCCGGAGCCGACGGCCGACGAAGCCAATCGCGCGACCCACCCCTCAGTAAACCTTTTCTTTTGTTATTATCGTTGATTCCCTTCCTTCCCGATACTCATCCCTCTCGGCCGCGTGGCAGCGCCGCTGGCGCCGTCAATTGTGAGTCACCGCACCTCTCTCTCTCTCTCCCCTCGATTTCTCCTCTCCTTTTCCTCCCCTTCCCTCCAGCAAGCCACCCACCCCGGGTGAGGGCCGCGGGCCGTCGACCGCTGACGTCAAGGGTGGGCTGCCGGCGATGTGGGCCACCGGCAGCGTCAGGCCCTTCTCTCCCCTCCCTCTGTCTCCTTCCTATTAGCGGCCTACACTTGAGGGTAGAGTGTATCTTATATGACTATACTATTAGCAGCCTACACTTGAGGTCGGGAGCCTGTGTGGCATTCGGGTAATTATACTGCATAGTCATGACTAGATTATAATGATAAATAATATTATTGTGAGGTGGAGATATATCTCTAGCGGTACCCGACGACGTAGGGTTAGCACATTCGTTGATGAGCTGAGGGCTCCCGATTTTCGCGCTGAGGGCGGTGATGATTTAGATAGAGTGAGATATGGGCTTATGACCGGGGTCCTTAGTCTGATGGCCACAGATAACCGATCGAATGTAGTGTCGCCATACATGTGTAGGTGGCATTACTGCTAGATGTGTATATATCCCCTTGATGTATGAGATGATGAATGATTTTCTTGAGAGTATTTACCTTGTGTGGTGAATAGCTCAGTGAGCTATGATAAATATGATTAATGCCTTAGTGGGCATGATATGACTAGATTACTCTTTTATTGTTATGCATAATATGTAAACACTATAATTGAAATTTGTATGAATGAAAGATTGTATTAAGCATGATATCTGTGTGGACTTATCCTGATACGTTTAGGAACTGGCATGTTCTAGGATAGTGACGTGTAATCCTTATTGATTGTATTGATTTAGTAACTCATGATAAGTCATTTAAACAAGCGTATGGTTATTGCTAGCAACTATAGGCATGCATTGGATATGTACTTGTGATTTTATTATTATAGATTATATGGATCCTACTCGCTGGGCTGTGTGCTCACCATCTCTTGGTAGCATTATTTCAGAGCTAGGGGATGCAGGTGCGAGTAGCGAGGAGTAGCTGCCTTTTTATTTCAGTATGTCTATTTGTTGTATTGTGCCCCTACGAGGGAGTTATGATTGACGTTGTATTTTGGACTTTAGAGTTGTATTTTGGATGTGTATCTTGAAGGCTTGTTGTGGCCTATGGAACTTGTATCCAGACTCTTATGGTTGAGTTTATTTATGGTATGAACTTGTGTTGTTATGTGCTTTGTGAAATTCTATTACTGACAGGTCATGTGATGCACAACGTGAGGGGATTTACCCACGCAGTTTACATGTGTATTTGGAGGTTTGGGTGTTTCAACTTGGTATCAGAGCATATGTTCATCATAAATCCGGCAAGTCTTTCTAGATACCATCCAAATACATAGGAAAGTGATAATAATAATGAATAACTAGGAGTAATGAATAATAGAGTCACGTACGACTTTTGACATACTTGTGAATTAAGAACTAAAACTGCGTTGAACTTACCAGGAATGCCGCCTAGACGTGCTCGGTCTATTCGTGCGACTGTTCATGGACGAGCTTTAGCCTCCGTTGACAAACTAGTTGTCGGTACTTCAGCCAGCATCGAGGCCCTAGGACAGCTTGTCATAGAGCAAGAGAGGCTCATCGAAGAATTAGTTTGGGAGAGCACGGCGACTATGTCTGGGATGCACATACCGAGAGAGCCGTCAGAGCATATTACTCCAGCCGAGCAGATTGGAGGTGGGTCCGCCTGGTCACTGAACCGGTTCATGCAGCTCAACCCCCCTTTGTTCAGCGGCACGACGGACCCCATGGAGGCTAGTAGGTGGATTGTGGATGTGAGGAAGATCCTAACCACTTTTGAGTGCCTAGAGAGTCGTCAGGTGACCTTTGCCACTTTCCTTCTCTACGGAGAAGCGAAAGAGTGGTGGAGGGCCACTGAGCGCATGATGTCAGATCGCCTTGCTAGGGAGTACATCACTTGGAGGGCATTTTCGAATTCCTTTGACTAGAAATATTTCCCTCTATCCCTCCGTTCTGAGCTTACGAGGGAGTTTACCCAATTGAGGTAGGGAATATGACAGTGGCACAGTATGAGGACAGATTCAATGCCTTATCCCGCTTTTGCCCCAGAGTCATAGTTGATGATGCTGCTAGAGCTGACCAGTTCAAAATGGGCCTCCGGATTGAGATCTGCTAGCAGGTGAACATGGTGAAGAACCTGACCTACGCAGAGCTGATAGAGGATGCAGGGATAGCAAAGAGGGACCTACTTAAGGAGCGCTCACAGCATCAGGAGCAGGTAGCGGGTCGTACCAGCCGCTTTGATAGGCATCCTCGTGGAGGTCATTCTGGTGGGACCTTTCTACGACCGAGGTGTCACCCCTATGTTGGTGGTGTAGGTTCTAGTGCTACCCCGAGTAGACCTAGCCCTCAGGGTTCAGGCGGGTCGAGTAGGGCTCGACCTTCTATTAGTGGTGGAAGGTCAGCAGCAGTTTCGAGCAGTTTAGGCAGTGGTGGTTCTGCACGGCCGTCTACCCCTGAGGGTCGGACCTATTTTACTTGCGGCAAAAGGGGTCACATATCTCGTGACTGCCTCAGTGCTCGCGTTACCTACCTCCAGTTTGGAGAGTCTAGGCAGGTCCGCACATAGTATCTCCTGTTGGTCAGAGCGCCATCCACTCCTACCACGCCTTATATATTTGGAGCATCGGGAGCCAGTACTACTGCGAGTAGGGGTCGCAGTGGCGCACGATCGGGACCTCCTAGCAGAGGCGAGGCGGACGTACCGGCTAAGTTTTTGCTATGACCCTGTAGGATGCTGAAGAGTCCAATGAGGTGGCCATAGGTAACTGAGTAAATTAATCATGTTATTTAAGTTTTACGTATGTCCTACTCATATATGATATTAGATCCTCCTTCCTAACCCCGTGCAAATTTGCATAATGTGAAAATTGTGTTTTTCTTATTTTAGTTAAGACTCATATACGCAATAGCGTGTACTATGACATTATTTGCACACACCACTAGGATTTTGTTTGACCTTAGGGCCACCCATTCTTTTATTTCTACATCTTTTCTGGAATATGCGAATGTGGCGCCGGGACCTCTTGTCGAACCCTTGGTCATAGCCACCCCACTTGGTGGCTTTTTGGAACTTCGCCATGTTTATCGATCTTGCACCTTAACTTTTGGTGAGTGAGATTTCAAGGCAGACCGACCTCCTACCCCTCCAGATGCAGGACTTTGATCTAATCCTGAGGATGGATTGGTTAATCGCCTACCATGCTAGTATTAACTGTTACAGCAAAGATGTTATCTTGCAGCTTAATGATGGCATTGAGTGTCGATTGTGTAAGGATTGACAGGTGGACCGTTCGCAGTTAGTGACAATCATGTCCATCGAGTCAGCTGGGACCCAAACCCTGACTGACTTGCCAGTGGTACGGGAGTTTCTAGATGTTTTTCCTGAGGACATTCGGGGGCTTCCTCCAGACAGGGGAGTTGAGTTCACCATCGACCTGATTCTAGGGGCAGGACTAGTCTCCAAGGCACCTTACCGTATAGCTTCGAAGGAAATGGAAGAACTGAGAGAGCAGATTGATGACTTGCTAAGTAGGGAACTCATCTTGCCTAGCTCATCCCCTTGGGGCGCTCCAGTCTTGTTTGTGAAGAAGAAAGATGGTACCCTCCGCCTTTGCATTGACTATCGACAATTAAACCAGCTGACTGTGAAGAACTAGTACCCCTTGCCTCGCATTGAGGACATGTTTGATCAATTACGTGGGGCGCGCGTCTTCTCGAAGATTGATCTGAGATTTGGGTATCATCAATTAAGGATTGGGAAAGCAGATGTCCTAAAAACCGCTTTTCGTACCCAGTATGGGTTGTATGAGTTTCTAGTTATGCCTTTCGGCTTAACTAATGCACCAGCTATCTTCATGGACTTGATACCGAGTCTTTCGCCGTTTTTTGGATCGGTTCGTAGTGGTCTTCATTGATGATATCTTGATTTACTTGGCCTCAGAACAGGAGCATGAAGAGCATCTTCGGTTGGTACTACAAGTGCTAAGGAGAGAAAAGTTATTTGCTAAATTCTCCAAGTGTGAATTTTGGCTGGAGGAAGTGGTGTTTCTTGGGCATGTGGCCTCGGGAGAGGGCATACGGGTTGATCAATCCAAGATCATCGTTGTGCTCAATTGGAGGCAATCGAGTACTGTCTCGGAGGTCCATAGTTTCTTGGGTTTGGCCGGGTATTACCGGCGTTTTGTGGAAAGGCTTTCAAAAATTGCCAGTCTCCTTACTAGGCTGACCCGGAAGGATCAGTGTTTTGTATGGACAGATGATTATGAGAAGAGCTTCCAAGAGCTGAAGATGAGACTTACATCTGCACCTATCCTTATAGTTCCTCGTAGTGGAGGGGGCTACCAGGTCTACTATGATGCTTTATACTCGGGCTTGGGCTGTGTTCTAATGCAGAAGGGCAGAATTGTCGCTTATGCATCGACAGCTCAAGAACCATGAGCGGAACTGCCCTACCCACGACTTGGAGCTAACAGCGGTAGTATTCACTCTGAAGATTTGGAGGCATTATCTCTACGGGGAGAAGTGCGAGATTTTCACGGACCACAAAAGTTTGAAGTACCTATTCACCTAGAGGGAGTTGAACATGAGACAGCGCAGGTAGCTTAAGCTGGTGAATGATTATGACTGCACTATTAACTACCGCCTTGGAAGGCAAATGTGGTGGCTGATGCCTTGAGCAGGAAGTCGATGGGAGATTTGGCTAGTTTGATTACTCAGCAGTAGGAAATCTTGCGAGATCTGCAGAAGATGGACATGCAGATCATAGCCAAAGATATGGGTCCTGGACTGCTGGCCCAGTTAACTGTGGGGCTGACTCTAGTGGAGAGGATCCGAGTTGCACAGGCAGAAGACCCACATTTACTACAAGTCCTCCAGCAAGTTCGAGACTCATGTAAAAAGGGTTTTTGCCTTGATGGATAGGGAACCCTAAAGTTTGGAGATAGATTCTATGTACGTGACGTGGGCGAACTCCATCGGGAGATTTTGGAGGAAGCTCATCAGACCTCTTACAGTGTGCACCCTAGGGAGACGAAGATGTACCATGATGTTTGTAGATACTTCTAGTGGCCGGGACTGAAGAAAAGCATTGTAGAATTTGTAGCTTGATGCTTGATTTGTCAGCAGGTCAAGATTGAACATCAGAGACTGACTGAGACACTCAGGCCCTTACCCATTCCTGAGTGAAAGTGGGAGCATATCACTATAGACCTTGAAGAAAAAGGGCTCTATATGGGTGATTGTGGATCGATTGACCAAGTCAGCTCACTTCCTCCGAGTCAGTACCATTGATTCTATGGATCATCGAGCCACTTTATTCTAGGATGAGATTTTTGCCCGCCATGGGGCACCAGTTTCTATAACTTCTGACCGTGACCCCAGGTTCACCTCTAGGCTGTGGCATAATTTTGCTAAGTCATTGGGTACCAAATTGTAATTTAGCACTGCCTATCATCCTCAAACTAACGGTTAGTCGGAGCGAGCGATCTTGACTTTAGAGGATATATTACGTGCTTCAGTTGCAGACTTCGGACTCAGTTGGGACCGACACCTTCCCTTAATTGAGTTCGCCTATAATAATAGTCATCACTCCAGCATTGGGATGCCCACTTATGAAGCTTTATATGGACAGAAATGTCGGACACATGTCAGTTGGGACGAAGTGGGGGAACGGAACATAGAGAGCTCAGAGCTGATCCATGAGACCGTGGACAAGGTACGAAAGATGCGGGAACATTTGCAGGTTGCCCAAAGTCAATAGAAGAGCTATGCTGACCGTCGACATCGAGATTTGGAGTTTCAGGTCGGGGACAAAGTCTTTCTCAAGGTCTCGCCGTGGAAAGGGGTAGTTCGGTTTGGGAAGAAGGGCAAGTTGAGCCCTCAATATATAGGCCCTTATGAGATCTTGGCACGGATAGGACCGGTTGCTTATCAAGTGGATTTGCCATCGGAGCTGTCTCAAATTCATAATGTGTTCCATGTGTCGGTGTTGAGAAAGTATCCATATGACCCGTTACATGTTTTGAGGGAAGAACCTATCCAGTTGAGAAAAGACTTGTCCTATGAGGAGCAACTAGTGTGGATCATTGATAGATGTGTGAAGATGCTCCAAAGAAGAGCCGTACATTTGGTCAAGGTTCTTTGGCGACACCATGGAGTAGAAGAAGTTACATGGGAGCCCAAGGAGGAGATCCAGTCTACTTACCCTCATTTATTTACCGACTCAAGTGCGTAATTTCGAGGATGACTGCGGCTTAGACCGCAACCTATGAGGCTTGTGGGCTGCAGTTTGAATCGCAGCCCATAAGGCTAAATGGATTGCGGTTTAGACCGCAGCCCATGAAGCCCCAAGCTCTCCATTGGTGGTGGGATGTGTGCTCACCACCTCTTGGTGGTATTATTTCAGAGCTAAGGGACGCAGGTGCGGGTAGCGAGGAGTAGCTATCTTTTTATTTCAATATATCTATTTGTTGTATTGAGCTCTTGCGAGGGAGTTATAATTAACGTTGTATTTTGGACTTTAGAGTTGTATTTTGGATGGTATCTTAAAGGCTTGTTGTGGCCTATGAAACTTATATCCGGACTCTTATGGTTGAGTTTATTTATGGTATGAACTTGTGTTGTTATGTGCCTTGTGAAATCCTATTATTGATAGGTCATGTGATTCACTGCGTGGGGGGATTTACCCATGCGGTTTACACATGTATTTGGAGGTTTTGGTGTTTCAATGTAAACATCTCTTATTTTTCACTAATTATTTTATTGTAATGCAGATGATATAGGAGCCATATACTGAGGATGTCATGGCTACTTTACTAGTCATCTGTACATCAGATAGTTACATATAGAGGACTAGAGCTCCCTACATATACTTTGATGTGGTGGAGTGGCATTTTTTTTTATTGTGTTATGTGACAATTTGGTCGCATACAACAAATTCCAGTTTCATATAATACAAAAGATGCATTTCGTGAGGTCTATAAGTGTGAAAAAAGCAGTTATTACCGCCAGATGCATCATGCAAGATACATTAATATGTGGGAGCAGTGAATAAATAGATTTGTAAATAAGGCCTCACATATTTGATTGATAAGATTCAGCGACCCCTATATGGAGTAGTACAGAACGATTACCCGACAATTTGTTTTTTCTTTATTTGATTAACCCCTATGCAATTTCATCTATCTGGTAGCATCATTGAGACTATGGTAGTGTACTTTTTTACAACGATATTTACTATTTCTAGTATTATGTAAATTTAACTTGTGGTTTACTCGTCGGTTCATATTTTGACAGATATTCACACTAAAGGTATGAATGCACTATGGATGTAGCGTAGTGATAGGGGGCATCTTACGATGACGGAGATGTGTGAGTATGTGTGACAGTATTAAACATAATTGATGGAGTCACAACGTCTTGCTGCAAATCTAGCTCATGAGGACTCTACAACTCTAGCTCATGAGGACACTACAGCTCCAGCTCACGAGGACGCTGTCCTAGATTGAGGTCTCCACATTCCAGTTGGTGCAAGAGCTATCTACACGAGGGAGAGAACGTGGCAGACGTACGACGAAGTATAGGAAGATGACGAGAAGATTCTTTTAGACCAGGACACAAGGGATTAAATATTCATCCTAAGAATAAGGTCCCTCCCAAGATTGAGGTCTCTTGAGACGTATAGGCTCCTCAAATAAAGGTTCCCATTTCTCAGCTAACTTAAGAGTCATCTACACGAGGAGTTACTATATACGAGAGAAATAAACCATCACACATTCATTTTTATGTACCAGGAGGATAGTCAATAATACTTATTTCATTTTTAGTTTTAGTCTATTCTTGTAAAAGTTTGGGGAGTTATGATGTGTTTTGATTTTCTTAAACTTTTTTGCTAAATATTTTTTTGTTTTGTGGCAAGTTTCATATGTTGGGAGTTTCATATAATGTTAAGTTTCCAAATTTCATTAGCAGGTGTTTTGTTAGTTGACTCAGATTGTTAAGTTGTCAAATTGACTCATTTTCTTTGAATCTGAATTTTGTTTTCTAAATTTCAGTTTCTAGTGCAAAGTGTGACTCAATTTTTAGCATACAGTTTTGTTTCAGTTTTAGATATATTTTTTTAGTTTCTGAGAAACAGTGTGTATCATAAACGCTTTTCGGAAGAATGATTTAGTATTGAATCGCTTTCTCGGAGGGTAGTTAATGAATTGCTTTCTCAAAGAGCTATTCATATATTCATTTAACCAAAGAGTGATTCACTAATAGCTCTAACTTGATTGGAGTAGTTTAACAATAACTTAGAGTTATTTATGAATCGTTTTCTCATAGAGTGATTCATTAATCATTTTTCTCAATTACTTAGGGATAAGACTTAGTTGATTAGGCAAACGAGAGTCGCTATATGAGAAAGTGATTTTCTTATTGTACTACTTTGAAAAATACTTTGAATAATATTATAGTTTGAGAAATATATTTTACTGTACGAGTACTTTGGTCAAAAACTAGCCTAATGCATATTTAAATTATATTGGATCCCTAAAGAATAATTATATACAATTTATCTCTTAACTATTAAAAATTTAACAATTCCAACCCAACAACGGAAAGAATACAAAATTTATTGTAATCATAAAAAAAATTTATTCTATTAGTTAAATATAATTAATCATAATTAAATCTAAACTTAAACTTTGAGAAGACTATTTTGCCCTTGCAACATTGGTCCAAATAGTTTAAAAATTATCTAATATTACCCAATGTCATTTTATAGAAAGAACATCTTTTTAATAAAACAACCAATCATTGGTAAATATTTTACGACCAACTCCCGAGAAACTTTTGTATGGATTTAGTCTACCAACTAAACTTATCACCAAAGAGAGCATGAATATAAACCACTAAAAAGTTAAATATTTTTACGAACGATGAAATCGTTGAACAGTTTGACGGCTTATTTTTAGTCTCCATATAAGTGAAAAAAAAATATTTCTCACATTTCTATCTTAGTTACTCAAGAGAAACACTTTGTTTAGTGCTTTCATTACCTTCTATATAACCAACTAAGCAGTGTGAATTTCAGTTTAGCTAGCTAAAATAAACCTCTTTATAATAAGTTTAGGTGGTAGACTAGAATGACAAATAATTTGTTAAGGAGGCCAATTTTGGTCAAAAACGACTACATTTTACACTTTAAATGTTAAGAAAGAAGATTATTTTAGTTATTTATATGTCTTTATTAATTTTAACGCTAACTGCTAAGGATATTTTGTTAAAAGCTAACCTATATGTGACAATTATGATAGTTTAAAAAATATTGTAGCAATTATGATATTTTATAACTTTTAGTAGCTATTATGTCAAAAACCCTATAATATTAGGACACAGTGCATAAATGTAAAAGAATGTAATTAATATTATAACTAAGATAAAAACAATAAACTATTTTATCAAGTGGTTGTGTAGCAGATACAGTAAAATATGAGCAAAACCAATAGCATAGGTTAATGCTTGCAATCTCAAACATTTCTATACCATCAAAAGTTTTTTCTTTTCCCCTCCATTAACCACAACAGTTTGAATAATGTCATACTGTATATTTTAGAAGTCAACGTCAACCAATATTATTTCTGTTAAAGAAGATGATATATATTGTTAATCTTCTAAAAAGATGGACATGAACCTCGTTAAGCCCCATTTAATCTCTATCTTTGGAGATGCGGCGTGTCATCTTATCTATCACACTAAAGGCATGATAAAAAAGGGTACTGAATAAAGGAGTCTAGCAATCCAAACAGAACACATACATCATATGATCATAACCATTAATTATTTTATTGGTAGAAAAGGAGTCAGTCTGTGTGATACATCATACAATGCCATAGCAGCACTCCAATTTCTACTGAAGATCGAAATCTACATACTACACTCTTCCTTCACTCTTTCAGCATGTCCTGGAAGCTAGATATTAAACATCACCTTGATGGCATCACCGCCACGGGCGCTGACCTCAAAAGCTTCCTCCACCTCCTTCTGAGAGAACCCAAACCTGTGAGTTATTAATGGCTTTACGTCGATCTTTCCAGATCTGAGGAACTCAAGGCACAAAGGCCAAGTGTCTTTGTAGCGAAAGATGCCAACGATATCAACCTCTCTGTCCAAGAGAATAACAAGAGGATTCTCTAAATTATTGCATTACATCAAGATAAAAAAATTTAACTTGAAGATCAGAAAGAGAAGGTATGAAAGTAATAGAAACTTAATACCTTGCTGCAGCTGGAGTAAGGGGAACTGTCATCTCGTTGTGGCCCATTCCTACGAGGCAAACTTTACCACCAGGACTAGTAGCATTGAGAGCAGTTGACATGGTTTTGCTAAAACCAGCACAATCAAAGCTCACATCAATCTCAGCATCCATTGCTTTTTGTATATGAATGACATCCTCATCAATGTCCTACAGAATGAACTACTAAATCAACCATAATAGAATTATGTCTCTAACGATAAAGATCATCAGTGGACTAAAATAATGCAATGTTCAAGAAAAGCAGATGGACTCAGAAGTCAGAAAACAAGAATTGACCAAAGAAATTAGTACTTAATCTTGTGGGGAAAGCTTCGCCTATCACATATTTTAAACGCAAAATATTTCTGTGTGAACTTTGTAGTACTTGAATATATCTTCAGCTCTTCTGGCATACACTACCAGAGAGTTTATATATTTACATGTTGTATAGTATTTTGATTGTCTCTGATGGCTCCCAATTCTCATGAATAAACGCCAATGTCTTTTAGAATAGCACAAGTGTGTTATGCTAGTTTGAGATTTAGTTCCAATACCAAGATATGTAGTTAGACATTCCTCATACCAAAGTAATTAAGGATCTGCAGAGATATGAGGCTTAAAGTACTCATAATCAACCCAATGGCCACTTCAGCATGGATCATGCTAGAAGGCCTAAAGGTTCTGGCGTATGTACCAAAGAAATTTAAGAGGGTACGCCAAATTTTTTGTGATTCATAGAAAAGTATACTACCAAACCCAAAAGGAAAATTTACAACCTCATAAGTAGTCCAATATCATAAATTGCCTTAGCTTCTACTTAAATTGCATATGTCAAACCCTAAAACATAGAACTAAGTTAGGGAAACAATAGTTGCAAGAGATGAGGAGATCAGCATAAAGGATGCATACAGCATGCTTGGTAAGACCCCCTTGAAAGATATTTGCTGAAGATATTTCTTCACAAGGATAATTCAAAGTGAAAAAGAGAATAACTTAAATGACTTAGTAGCATGCATAATATGATAAAGCTGATTCATTTTCTTATGTTTCCTTTCTGTGACTCGCATCTCATCAAGAGAAATTTTAGTCCGATAATTTCCTTTTCACACCTAATAATTGATAGCTTCTGCAATGAGTCCATTAAAATATCCCAATAATCATTAAAAGATTGAAATGCCAGATTATTATAAACTTGGGAAGTTCCATATACAAACTAAAGAAGAAAATTGTACGCCCAAAACTTTTCATCCCTCCTGCACAACTTTGTTTAACAACAATCCTCCTTCCATGAAAATCTCTTTAGGTAATCATATTTAACAAAATGAGAGCACAAAAGGTGAGCTCCTATCCACATCTTGCATCTTTCAATGGCTTCCAATCTAGGCATAATGCTGTGCATTTTCCTTCCTATAGATTTTAATTGAACTGATTATGACCACTTTCTTTGGTTGTCTAAGATTCTACATTGGGTCTCATATCTTCTTTTGTACAGATGGCCTCATTGATTAAGTCACAAAAATGGTCAGCCTATGTGGCTACCTATATTTCTTTTGTTTATTAACATTGTCTTGACAAAAAACGAAAGTTAATATCTTCAACCCTATTCAGTCTTCCAAGCATAGAAACTCTTGAAAAGTTCACTCACAATTCCACATGCGAGTACTATGCATAAGAACAACTTCCACACCACCCCAAACACCCCCATGACCATGTCTAACCCCAAACATCCAAGTATCAGTTTCCAGTATTAATTTCTTCAATTCATAACAAATTTATGAAAAATGTAAAGATCCTGATTTACTTCTGCAAACATAAACTAATTAATTTGATGAATGTTTCAGAATAAACTTATTACTAATATTGAAATATGATTAGCCAAGGAGAGAAACATGTCCATGAGATCGTACAGGCTCACATATTTGGTTTAATTTCATTTCAAACTTTAAGTTCAAAAAGTAATTTAATGAAAAAAAGGGTTGTAGAAGTAGAACAGATAAAGTGAGGCAGTATGAAAGATGTCCCCCATTTACTGTGACAATGCATGACGTTAAAATATTAAACAGATATCTTCTGTGATAAAGCATGATGTTACAAAATTAGACAAAAGTAACTATTGATAACTAGAAGTAGTAGAACCTGCATGCTCGTGGAAACTTTAACGATGTCATCTGCACCAAGAGATTTTGCAACTGACAGTCGATACTCATCCACATCCACAATAATAATTCTCGGGGAACCAAAGGCCCGAGCTGCTAGCAGTGTGACTAAGCCTATCGGCCCAGCACCCATAATTAGCACATTCTTCTCCGGGCCAATATCAGCACGACGGCAAGCATGGATTCCAACACTAAGAGGCTCACACATCGCACCTTCCTCCAAGCTCACATTATTAGGAAGCTTAAAACATAAATCAGCAGGATGAACCACCTAGCAAAAGGAACCTACCATTAACACTCATAATGACAGGAGTATCTAAAGTTTGCCAAAATAACAGAGAGCTCTGTTGAAGTCTGAACCTATAGCAAGGTTACATCTCATTTTGGAACAATCATAAATATCATAGGCGTATGAATGAGTATCAGAAAAGAAAAGCTTAAAGTTTAAGCCTGTTAAAACCTTATACAAAATGAGACATTAAGAATGAAAGAAACAGATCTAGGAGATTATCAAGCTTGCTCTATAATTATTCAATAAACAGGTCTTGAGAAAAAAAGATGTACGAATGCAGGGTTTGATAGTTGAGCAGTGATTAAATGCATACCAAATATTAGTTGAAAAAAAAAATCCTATTTGTTGATAAACCAAAGGGTATAACAAACAACTTTTTAGGGGGACTTGATTAATCGGTTAGTAATCCAAAATTTGAGCACTTTTTCAGGGCTAATCTAGGCAATCTAGAGCTTATGATTTAAATACAATATAAATTGAAATAAGACGATATATTACATTCTTGCGGGAAGATCTGATAGAGACATCAAGATTAGGCAGCGTGGGTGAAATTGAACTCCACATAAACAAAAGTTTAAGTGAAGATATAACTCACTGCAGAGGAAATGAAGAACTTAATGAAAACACTAATGGCGTTGTAGGAAATTAGCATGGATAGTTTGTTTTAATTCACGGGATGAGGGATCCATGTGAGGTACGAGAATAGACTATCTTACCTTAGAAAGATAAGGGATAAACGGTACTTCCGGTCATATATCTAGTGTATTATAGAATCTCAATCATTGTCTTGTTAGAAAACAAAACAAGACGCTTTCTCCTTTACATTGAAAGATGATGGGTGTTTTCCTGTTCAAATTCCTTTTTGTTTTCTTCTAAAAGAGTAGCAAGATAGTAATGCCACCTAAAACAAGATAGATGCATACCAAGATGGGACGAGTTAGTAAATTGCATCTGAATTTGAAATCATGACCTGCCTTAGTTACTATATCTAGTGACCATGATATTCTGGCAAATAAAAAAAGCAAAGATTAACTAGAGAAGAAAAAATCTATATTTTCAGAAACCTGATTTGCAAGGGAACCATGAACAGGAGGAGTGGCAAAAAACTTCATCTCAGAGCAGAGGTTGTAGCGGCCACCCTTGCAGTACTTGCAGCGCCAGCAGCTGATCCCGGGTTCTAGTGCTACACGATCACCCACAACCAGTGACTTTACTTCGATGCCCACCTCTTCTACAACTCCAGCGCATTCATGCCCAATGACCATGGGCTCTTTGACGACAAAGTGGGCACACCTCATTGTCTGTCATATTAGAAAAAAGGGTTAGCCACTGAATCCAAATGAAATATCCATTGAACTATTATTGGAGAAGCAAAATGGAAAATTGATAAACAAGGAAACAACGAATAACCACTGAAAGGGGTAACAGTAGTTATTTCCCTGATCAATAATATGATCTGCACTTGATGATAGCCAAAGGTGGTGGTTACTGGCTAAGAGTATGCAGGAGAAGAAAGATAGAACCTTGAGGTAATGAACATCACTGCCGCAAATGCCAACAGCCTTCATCCTCACTCTAACGTCATGAGGGCCTACATAGAATTTAATTTCGTTCACAAGGGGTGAGTCATCAATTATGCAGAACTGAGTTGCTATAAGAAGAGTATCTAACAAATCAAGAATGCTATCATGTATGAATCCAAAAGTACGAACAGCATAGCAAATCAAATAATTCTTGATTTGAACCAAAAAAGTACAATTTTCCAAGATCTTATCTTAGCCTTAAACAGATTAAAGGGCATCAAAATCTAATCGCAGCATCTTCATCATCCTTTAAAAATCAGTTATATAAGAATAAATTTTAGAACAATATAAAAGGAGGAGGTGGTGGAGGAAAAGGGGAAGTACCAAGGGGTGGGAGTTCAAAAGGTTGGATCTTGAGGGTGTTAACGGACACCAGCCAAGCTGCCATGTTCACCTCTTTGCCATCCATTCCTCCTTCGCCACCTTTCCCCATTTCTCTGCTTCTGTAAGTGTGTGTGTGTGGGATTCTTAGGTATGGATGGCTATAGTAATATAGAAATGGAAGGGGACGGGAAGGCACTGGAACGGAGCCAAAGAAATTTATCAAGAAAATACACACAACTTGCTTTTATTATTATTTACACCCTAACGTTTCCATTCGGTTATTTCTCGTTCGACCCCCTGTGTGCTCGAAAACATTTAGTTATTTTATCCTAAGGATAGATAATATTCTATTACTTTTAAAAATAAAAAATAAAAAATAACTTAAAATACACCTTATTTTACTTTAAAAAATCTAGCTCTCCAATTTTTTTGCCCTAACCTCGAAAAACTTATTCGAGAATATTAAGAACATTTCTGAAATGTTTTAAGCAAAACACTGGGTCCAATAATAAATATCATGAAGGTAAGGGTGTGAATGATAATCAGAGAAAATGTATGGTGTTTTTTTATGAAATTTCCAAAAGAATTATTCCCCTTATCCGTGAGAGTAGATTATGTGGAGCACGATAGGAACTAGGAGGAACTTCCTAACCGTAGCTTCAAATGATGGAGAAGCATCCAATTACACCAAGCACTTAGCTAAAATTCGTGCAACCGTGGTTGTAGGTTAAGGATACAAGGTCTAAATGTCGAAAAATGATACCAGGACAAATAGTACCAACCATAAAATTAGTAGGTACCTTCCTCACGACTAAGGAGGTCATAGATTTGACTCCAACCTCAAATAATATTATGGAGAAATTGTTTAATGATTTGGTAGCTTGGCTTGCTTCATTTAATGGCTCAGCAGTACGGTTAACTTAAAAAAAAACAGTTCGGCAGTGCGACGGCTTGAAATAAATTTCGGCGACATTTGATTCAAAGTAATTGTTTCACGACGCATATGACTTGAAACCTAAACTAAATAGCTAAAAATTTAGTAGAGTCTAAATATCTTTGTATCTAAATAGGGTTGACTCTTTATCTAGCCCATATCTAATATTTAGGCTCATGAATAATAAAGAAAAAAAAAAACGAGGACAAAGGTTTTTGAAATGGAACCATGAATTTTTTTTTTTTTGTTGAAATGAACCTTTTTGTCCTAGACTTTTTTTTATTATATATATATATTAAAAAACGAGAACAAACGATTCCATTGAAAAAAAGAAAATAAAAGAGACAGGACATATGACTCATAATAAAACTTCATAATAAAATAAGAAATCTTAAAGTATTGAAAGAAATATAAAAGATGAAATATGTCTTTATTGATGGAAGCAATGACTCATCCAGCTTTGTGGATGCCCATAAGTATAATTGTAAGGATGAGTCATTGATTCTATCCAGATAGTGTACAATGTGGTTGCAAAGGGTTTGTAGATCTTTTTTTTTTTTAATTTTTTTTTATCGCTAATCTCAGTGATGCTTTGAGAGTTGCCACGCCAACCCCTGGCAAGGCAAGGCACTCTGTCAAGATGTTGGACCGACCATGAAGCCAACTCCTCTTGGTTCATTCTATTTAGTAAAGGAGTTTCTGTGTTGACTTTTAGCCATTTCAATGGTAATGACTCCCATCTAACCAGAACATTAGAGTGCAGTGATCCATAGGCATCACATACATCTCCTCAAAGTAATCATACATTAGATACAAGGCTTTGTCCCAAACCTACCATAAGAGCTCTCAAGAGAGTCCTCTTGCTGTTAGGGAGGGTACTGTCGACTTGAATCCAATTAAACAGAGCCTATTTATCGACTACGAGTGGTGACAAAACTACTCGTTGGTGACACCACATACTGGAGAGAGTGAGTTAGAACCATTGTGAAAGCTAGAGAGAACCAACATACCTTCTAATGGAACAATATGATTTTGGGCTCCACACATCCTCATCATCTATTGATTGCATGATATTTCGTCTAAGGTAATAGAATACCATTTTGGCAAAGGTAATGATGACACCACTAATTTTGGTTTATAATTAATTAAACACTCATGGCTTGTTTGGTTAGATGCGCTTCTAGGTGTTGCATCAATAGTTAACTCAAAATTATTATTTGGCTTGGTATACCCTACTCAAAAAGCAACGTCTTAAAATCTAATCTCACTTAGATGCAGCATTTTGACACTCAATTAAAGTGGATGTAAAAAGACTTCATCCGGCTAAGCTTTTACCAAAACCTAGCGGTTTTTGTCCCCAAGCCAAACCCAAAACCAAACCCATCTCCCTTCTCATCTTTTCTCATCTAGTCTCTTCTTATAACCTCCTCTTCTCTCCTCCATCATCGCGGCTCTGAGTGCTCGCCTTCTCCTCTTCACCGTCGTATCGCCGAGGTAACTGATCTCACTCTCACCCTCTATTAATAGCTTCTGTCCTTGGGTTTTTTGTTTGATTAATGATTAGGAAGGGATTTGGGCGTTTGAATTTTACTTTGTTTTCTTTTATTTGCTTCACTTGCTCTTATAATCTCTATCAACTTTGGTGGTGGTGGTAGTGGTAATGGAGGGCAATGGGTTTGATGGGATTAGTGCTAGTGGTGGTGGTGGAAAGCAATGGGTTTGGTGGTAGTGGTGGTGAGCAGTGAGATATTTGCTTGGTTAAAAATGGGATTTGGGTATTTGATTCTTGTTTTATTTTCTTTAAATTGCTCTTCTTTTCTCGTAATGTTGCTCCGACTTTGATAGAGCTGAGGTGTTTGCTTTTACTCTGCACAGCCTGTGTAGGTCAACATCTGATTAACAATATCTATCTGCTCAGACTTAGTTGAAGCTCCAATCTCTACTTTTGGATCTAATTTGGGTCAAAAACTAAAAAAGTCCAAATTCTATTGACCAACCTTGGAATCGTTGCTTAAGTTTTCTCTTGATTGCTCGATGGAGGAGGAAGAGGAAGAGTATCGGTCACCAAGAGGAAGAAGAAGAACTAGTGATCTTTTTTTTTTCTTTCTGAACCGTTGGTTATTTGAAGAGGGTTAGCGTGTAAAGAGAGTAGTGTTTGGAATTCGTGGTCGATGAAAATGGTGTATTTATGAGGGTAGGTCGATTGTATTGAGAGAAATGAGTAATGGAGGGTATAATTTGTATTAATGAGGGTGACTCCCATGAGTCATGTACTCATGTGTTCAACATTTAAGAGGGTTTTTGTACTATATATATACTTTTGAGCTTATGGAGCCTAGGCTAATGAGCTAGCTTCGGCTTAGGCTTATCTCGAAATTAATTTTGAACCCTATTTCTTACTTAGGCTCAGCTCAGCTCAATATGAGCCAAGCTTGGGCTGAGCCTCAACTGAGCCGAGCTTGACCCGAACTTAAGTAGCTCATTTATTTTGATAGTCCTAAATTTAAGTAATGTCAAGAGTAAAATTGGAATCATCTTGAATTTATATTGAAATCTTTATTCTATTTTCTTTTTATTTATAGAGGAGCAAACTTGTTTAAAAGTAAAAAAATGATAAAAAGATGTTTAGTTACTTGGCTAGGAGTCCCTCCCCTCAACTCAAAGCAAACAAGGTTAAAGAGATTGAGCAAGTACTTGGAGGAAGCTCTCTACAAGCGTCTTGTTAACGGTTGGAGACTAGGAGCTTCAAGCATGGAAGCCAAATGTAGACACGGTGAGGTCCCACATTTGATCCTTTCTATTTTTGAAATCACTCTTGAATAAAGGAACAAAGAGTTGGAATTTGACGAGATTTGCTTTTACCTTGCCAGGTATGTCAGCTTCCCTCGTTCTTCATATCGTTTCGTCTCATGATTTTGGACATTTATCATCTATCTAGAGAATGACATCTCACTTGAGCCTGTGATGCCATGACAACTTCTGAGGTATCTTTGCTTGATCATTGGAAAAGATTGGTTCCCTAGACAAAGTCCACCTCATTGATCTAGTAGATGAAACCCATATGAATTCGAATTAATATTAAATATGACTAGTTTGACTTGAGGGAGGTGTTGGCAGAGTTGTTTAGATAGTGGAGAAATTGGAATTTCAATTGTGGGTTGTAGTCTCTGACCTCAGTCTCAAGGGTTATCTTAATCTTGAACTTTCACTTGGTGAGTGGAATGTGATTACAATATATATTGCTCCTTTATCCCTAATTTCTGCAAAAAGATTGCTGCCACTTCTCTCTCGAGGAATCTCAATAAGTTTTTATAAATCGAAGAACATTTCTTATGCTATATTTTGCAGTGATTTTCATTATTTAAATATCTGACTTTTATATCTTTTTTTGGGAGCATGTTATAGAAATGCCAACCCATTCAACTAAATTAGAAACCATTGGAACCTCCAAAATTTTCAATTGTACAGAAGCTAAAACTGAAATGCTGAACATTGGAAATAGGCTAAAACTGATATATTACAAATGGAAACCAATCAGAAAAAAACTTCACTTTTGGGGATATCAATCTATTTGATGAGTTTGAGTGGGTTTTGGTTGATAATAATGAGTTTTCTTTGAGTCTCAGTAAATATTCTTGAACTTCTATGCATTATCTGAAGTAGTTTTTGTTGCGATTTGAGAATTATGCTGTCCTTTGTGAGTTTTAATTTGTGACTGTGGATGTGCAGAAATGCACTTCTCTAGCTGAAAACTATTGATGCATATTTACAACATTTCAATCCATACCTCTTACTCTGATTAAACACTTGATTTTTTGTTCTCTTTGTTTTTAAGTTACCTGTAGTTTTCCCCTCTATTCCAAATGTTCTCGAAAGTTATGTATATATGGCATGTTTCTTAGCCATTGTACCACACAAGTGTCAGAATTGAATGCAAATGCTTATTCTATTCTCTGTTTGGTTAGAGGAAGAAACCAGAATAACATGCCATATAGAATTTTATGTCAGAGTTGACTTCCTTTTGCTTTTACTATGATACAGTGTACAATTGGGGAAGATGAAATTTGATGAACTTTTGCTTCATCTACATAATTAGCAAGTTAATTCTTTCAATATTAAATGCAATTTGACTGACTTGATTCTGTGTTCAGAAGGTTGTGCTATGAGCCTATGAGCATGCAAATTTTACAGTGACATGATTTTTAACATAGACTATGGAAGCATCATATTTTTAGTTGGATTTGATTACTTCAAAAGCAAAGTTGTTATCAGAATCATATCTTATTAATGAATAAGCTAGCATATTTTTCAAAATCATATATCACATTCTGTTGTTTTTTTTATTCCTCCAACCATTTTAGATGTTATTATTGACAGTTTATTGTGGCACCTTACCCATAGTTTTGATCCATCATAAGTGTCCACACATGGGTAGCACTCAAGTGGCACTTTGGTGTTATTATGTGACAAATCCTCCATCAGATTATTCTGAGGGAAGAAAATTGGTTTTGAGTGCTCTTTCTATTACACCTGCATTGCAAGTAAACTGCATGATCTACTTTCCTTGGCTTCTCTTGATCATTCTAACTAAGGCAATTTAAGAATGTCTTGTATATAGAGAATTCACTCACCAATACATGCATGCTTTCATTTACATGCAATTGTACAATATGGGGCTCAAGATTCTCTATTACAACCTGCTATTTTCTCTCTGGCATGATTTTGAGAAACTCTAAAGTAGAATTGATTTACAAAATTTGCTGGTATTGGGGAATTTCCCAACAGGCTTAACTGTATGTGGTGCTAGAGTTGCTTCAAGTGTTCAGTAACCACATATCCATTGGTTTAAAAGTTTCTATGCAACTTCTGCTCATTGTCAAATCAAATATTGTGATGTTGAAGTGCTATGTACTGTTGATATTTAATGTTATTACAAGATCCAAGTCTACATCTGGGCAATATTTCCACAGACTTGAGTTTAAGCTTGTAACACTTATAATTTACCTTGCAGATTTCCGTAAGGAGGGCTTTGATTTTACTCTGAGCTATGCTAAGTGAGTTCATTTCAGTAAATAGCTATAGTCAACAACATAATATACTGAAAAATACCAATGGATCAACTAGGATAAGAGACTAGGGTGGTTCTTGGACTTAAAACCAATGTAGACATTGTCTAGACATGGGTGATGGTTCTTCCATTTTGACAACTGAATTTGATCAGTATACGGTACCTTCTTGTTGCATTTCTTCAGTTATTCTGTTTTTATCTCACAAGTTTGTACTTGCTTTTTGATATTAGGGTTGTCTATTACTTCTGTTGTTTCACATTGCTGGTAGTGTTGTCTATTTATTGTTTTCTTATCCACTATATCACCATAATTCATGGTGTTATATACAATTCTACCTCCTGTTGGCCATGTAGGTAAAATGCAAAAAATTGTAAGTAGATCATTAACTAATAGATTAAGATGGAATGTTTGAACTACAGCAGAATGTACTACCATGTCTTCATGTAATTACTGTAGGCTTTTTCTTTCCTCTCTCTTATTTGAAGTTATCTGGTAACAAGTCTTCTTGGCCTAATGACTATCTTTTTCACTATAGCTTTCAGAAATTATGGCCAGAAGAGACATGAGTCCAACAGTGAGTGAAGATATGATAAACCGAGTGACAAAGACAACAAAATTAAATCCCACGTTTGTTTAGCAAACATACAATGCATGAAGATATGATAAATATCGTCCACATCCTCACCACGAATATCACATATTGGGCCATTACATAAGCCAATAGTTAATAAACAATATTTAGTAGGGAGCTTATCTATCATAATATCATGAACTTAACGTTTTTGAGCATTTTGACAAGTTTGCGACACTTTAACTTCTTTACAAGATGAAGTAAGTCTCGAAGTAAAGTAAAAAATGGAGAAAGTTTTCACTAGAGAAAGTAAAAAGAGAAATTTTTCACTAACACTTAGAGAGACAATATTGATGAAGATAAACTTCTATTTCATTTACTCAAATTTTAAATAAAATACAAATAATGGTTTAAGTCCATTATATAGGTAAAAAAATTTAGCTACTAACTTACACTAATAAATATCTTTCATAGATATTTAGAAGGGAAAAGATAAGATCGATGAGGTGTCATCCTTTTGTCTTTATATATCCAGCAGTGGATAAACTTGAGGCATGCCTAGTAATGAGATAAGATTGAGTTGCTGAATTACTGTAGTGTCCATGGGGTCTAGTTTAACCATTTGTATTGCATATGCCTTTAGCACTGCAATTTCGACCAACTTTGATGGGGCATAACAAGGAGCTTCCATAAAAAATATTTTATACGAGAGGCAATATAGAGGCCCCAAATCATATTCCACTTCTTATCCACAATCGAGAGATCCTTGAGTTGCCTTCCAAAATAAAATTATAGGCAGACTTCACAGTAATCTTACCATTAGGATCATACCTCCATGCCCAGCTGTCCTTCACCTCACACATAGGCAGGTAAATTTCAGCAATTTGCTCTTCTAAGTTAGGCCCAAATCCAAGAACAAGTTCATCATCATTTCAATTTCCGTCTTTTATCAATCTAGCCACTTTCTTGGTTCCCATCCTAATTTCCATGTTGAGATAAGTGGGTTTCCAAGACAAAGTCATGGTGAAAATCCATGGGTCATTAATGACCTAGTTATCTCTATTTCAAACTGTTTACCTATTTACTACAGTTTTTTTGCCACGTTAGTAATCACGTAATTTCTTAAATAAATTGCTTCAGAAACTGGCTTATGGAGTCAGCCCACTCGACAGCCCACTCAATTTTCTTTTAAGGACTATGAAATATTCTTATTAAAATGACTGTTTTCTAAGATATACTACTGCATTAGTATTTGACTATCCCACTTGTATGTGATTGTTATATAATGCAATTATGGTACGTTGATAAAATAATTTAAAATTATAGTAAAATAATTAATTAACTTTTAGCAAGCTTAATTGGTACCGAATCCCCTTTTTTAAAATAAATAAAAAAATAATCTTTTATCATGATATTATTGGTAGGAACACACGCAGGTGGGCATAGCAAATGAGTTTTTTTCTAGATCTTTGCACTAAATATTATACAAATAAGTGTTATGATCTGACTACATGTGTTAAGTCGACTCAAGTTAATTAGTTAGCTTTATCTTATTGTTTAAATTTTAAATTAATCGGATAATTCGCTTGTGGATCTGATCTGTTAGAAATTTTTACTTCTATAAATAAGAGTGGATATCATTGAATGGAAATTTGTATTTAGCTAAGTTATTATTTTCGTCTTTATCTTTTATCATAACCGTTAGATCATCGTTATCTTTCTAGAAATAGATCATAACCATAAAAGCATCGCAACCTTTTAAACTCTAGCCATCTTCCTCCTCTAGCAGCCACCCTACCATATGACTATCCACCACCACCCTTAGTCGTACGCCACCCTCCGACGACCACCGCAATATTGAATATTTACCATTCTGATATTGCTCCATTATTTTAACCATAACTTTTCATTTAGATCTCTGATCGACTCCATTCCAAATCCATTAGAACCTTAACTTTAGATATTACTATCCCTTAAAATCTTAGGATCATCCAACGGACGAATCATTCCAAATCTGGTACATAATATTAGTATTGGAGCCAACATTCCTCGGATGATAGTTAACATGCGATCCAAGACGAACGAGAAAGGAGTGACCAAGGAGGGTCAGGAACTCATCTCCGTTCCTATAAGAGTATCTCTGACATCCCCTCCACCGTGAGCAACTATCGACGATGAGTCACTGGTGTGGGCAAAAGTATTTTTTTTAATAATTTTTGGCTGAGTCGAAGGAGAACGCGAAGGAGATCCAAACTGCCCTCAAGGACTCTATCTAGGCCTTGACAAAGGCCTTACTAGCCGCCCTCCACCGACTTGTGCCACCGGTGTCGCTGGCCACAATGGAATCCGGCCAACCGCGGCTAGAAAACTCAAACTGTGAGGGTGGTCGAGGAGCCCCAAACCGCGGCAACCACGACTCCTTTGACCGCGAGGGAGGCCCATCCATCATTGCAAGCACCCACTGCCTCCGGTGTCATGTTAGATATGCCGCTAGTGCAAGGGCCGCGGTCATCTTCCTCGCATGCGGTGGAAGCTAGGGCTGAAAACCCTAGCTTCCCACCATCGGAGATCCAGCCCCCACCGGCCCCAACTGCCACGTCTACTCGCTTCATCAGACCAACCGCACTCGAGACGTGGCCTCCATTCACGCCAACAGCTGCCGGAAGATCGCCGACAATAACGACTATCGCTGTAGCAAACTTGCGGCCGGTGGTTGTGGGTTTGACACTCCCACGACCATCGGCGGCCACGACTGGCTTCCTTGGGCCGACCGCCAGCCAGCGGTGGCCACCGTAGCCGCCGCCGACCATCGAGTGGTCGAACCCGACAACCAGGACCGTAGGAAGCTACCCTTATGTCGGGGTTGCTTCGCTGCGACTACACCCATGTAGTGGGGCCACGGGCTCCTTCCGTAGCCGCCGGGGGTCGGTGGACCCACCGACAATATGCCATGGCCACCATTGCAGCCACTTGAACCCAAGCTTGATAATTGGTTTCCACTATCGCTTGCAACTATTTTGCCGTCGCGAGGACCAACCAAGAGCCGACTGCTGGCGACCTACGACTGAACCCAACCGTCGCCACGCCATATGTAACCTATGGCGGCACCCCTAAGCTAAATTTTAAATTTAGCCCTAGGGTTAGGATTACGTTATTTGAATGAAGGTGATGAAGTGCACGATTTCTGAGGCATGCCAAATTTTCGCGAACCGGTTCAACCACCTTATGTGAACTAGTTTGGAACATATGAACATGACTCCAAGCACGAGTACGAGCCCGAGGATGAATAATGGAATGATTCGGTGGGCCCGTGTCAATAGACTAAGCCGAACCCTTGTACAGCTTGGGTGCGACATGAGCCAAACTCGTGGGCCTATGACCCACGAGACCAGCCTCTACCTTGAGGTCACTTCGTCTGCGATGACAGATTACATTTTGGGATCCAAGCTTGGACCGTCAAGCTTGATTTTCCAAAATTATTTAAAGGAGACTTGCTAGATTGGACCTATCTAGTGGAGCAGTTTTTCACATACCATGGCACGCCCGACAACCAGAAGGTCCAGCTAGTCTCATTCCACTTGGAGGGCATGGCGATTAGGTAATACCAGTTGGCTGAGCGGAATTGACCATTCGAGTCTTGGCAGAACTTTGCAGATGCGATTTGTGCTCGATTCGGTTCGACCCATTACGAGGACTTTCGGGCTATGTTGACTAAGCTGACCCAGTCAACCACAGTTCGAGCTTACCAAAAGGAGTACAAGCGGATATGCAACCGACTCACTAACTGGTCTGGCTCGGCCTTGAAGAGTACCTTTATTAGTGGGTTTAGGCTTGACATTCAGGCTAAGGTCAAGGCTTTGAGGCCCACTACTTTTGACGATACCTTCTCCTTAGCTGTTCTGATGGAATCTAAGTTGGATCAGTTGAACCAGATCTGCAAGGAGAGAAGAAAGACGATCCAAGCCCACGGTCCACTAGAGACAGCATTTGCCTCGACTCAACCTGCACCTTCGGCTTAGCCTAACCGACAGATGATCACGCGCCGCTTTGTATCCAAGAAAAGACTTGTGTTTTTATTGTGATGACCGATTTACCCCCGATCATAAATGCAAGCACCAACCAACCCACGTCATGTTTCTAGGTAGACTCGAGGAAGACGAACTTGAATCCACTGATTGGCACGACAAGTTGTATAAGGACATGAAAGACTAGTCACCTTGAGGACAATGTGTCAAAAACGTGGTAGATTGTTACGATTCGACTACATGGGTTAAGTCGAGTCAAGTTGAGTCAAGTCGAGTCAAATTAGTTAGTTAGTTTTATCTTATTGTTTGAATTTCAAATAAATCGAATAATCCGCATATGGATCTGATTCGCTAGGAATTTTTACTCCTATAAATAGGAGTGGACATATGTCAATAATTATCATTGAAGGGAATCCGAGTTTAGCCAATATCATATCCATTAGATTGTCGTTATCTTTCTAGGAGTAGATTATAATCGTAGAAGCATCTCAACCTTCTAAACTCTAGCCTCCAGCAGCCACCCTACCCTATGGCCGTCCACCACCACTCTGTCACTCTCTGATGACTGCCGCAATATCGAATATTTATCGTTCTGCTTCGTTCTGACATTGCTCTACTATTTTAATCATAACTTTTCATTTGAATATCTAATTGATTTCATTCCAAATCCATTAGAACCTTAATTTTCGAGATTACTTAAAATCTTAGGATCATCCAACAGACGGATTGTTCGAGATGGGGTACAATAACAATAGGCAAGTTATAAATTTATTTATTTGATTAAATGACTTTTAATCCATATAAGAAGAATCGATTTTTGAGATAGTATTTTTGTTCAATAAAATTTGTTAACTCGATGAGTGATCTTTTATGATCCTAGCAAGTTAAAGATTTTCTTTTGGAAGTAAAAATTAAAGATTAGTAGCTAATCCGTGAAGCGATTTACTATCTTTCTATCTATGCATATCTAATCCATGGAGCGATTAACTCAGCCAATGGTTTTTGCACACGTGTATTATTATCTTACCCACCGTACGTACACTATCAAAACTTAATTAATTCCTATAAATTGGCTCAATTTCACAAAACTAGTAATTAACCGTATTGACTAAAGGTACAATTTATTATTATTTTATTATATTTAATTAAATTAGATATTATATTTAAATATCCTCGTTAGAGATAAAATTAGAGAGACATCTAAAATAAATTCAAATCATATTTTATTTATTAAATTTTGTTAATAGATATAATTTTAAATACGTTTATAATCCTCTGTAACTTTGTATCCAGTTATTTAAATTCGACCTCTAATTTAATTAAATATAATAAAAAATTTTGTTTTACAAATTATATTTTATATTCTATAGAATTTATAATTCGACTTCTTATTTTTTCTATAATTCTAATTTAACACTCTAATATTATTTTTAACTAACGTCAACTAAATTATTAAAATATTATTATAATTTTTTCTCATTTGTTATATCAATCTATTATTTTTTTTTCATCTATCTTCTCTATCGTTGCGGAGAATAAAAAAAAAAGGATGAACTAAAAATTGAGTTACAATTACCTACGAAACTTTTTGTAAAATATAGTTTTATTAAAAAAATAAAAAATTCTCCTCAATGCAAATCCCGATGCAGAGCATGAGGACGAGTAGCATGTCAGAGTGGAAGCATAAGGCGACGACACCGAGGGAGACGTATGACAGCGAGGGTAAGAGATTTGACATCAACATGTGGGCCCACCAGTCAATCCAGATTACATCATGAGTCTTTGACCAAAATAGCCTCCTCACAAACTTATATACCCCAAGTAGTCCATCACCAAAAGGTGCGACACGTCACCTGCCACCTGGTAGTCTTCGATTTTTTTTTTTTAAAATAATTCAACAGTGTGTTATTTCATTAATAATTTGTGCTCAAGTACATTGACTCGCTCCTTATTTTACGATATTTCCCTCAATTATTGGATGAGCAAAAGGAGAGGGAAAGAAAGAAATCCACACTAGAAGAATTAGTTATAAGAATGTCATTCTCGTACCATTGCTATCAACCTCTTTAAAACCCACTATTAATAGATTTAGTCCATAAATTTTTTGACCAAAGTTTGTGATACGGATTGGCACGAAATTCCTGTCAAAGAGGGTCGAATTTGGCCACTAAGGCTTATTTTGATTGGCGGACAACTGACGTTATGTTTATCCCCAAGTTCAAGTTCATAGTTTGTTGAGATATGAATAATTCAAAAAAATAATATATTTTATTTTTATATATACTTGTATATTATTTTTAATGTATTTTAAAATGATGGTGTAATAATTAACTTTGATGTAATATAAAATGAAGGGAAAGATTTGAAAAAGATATATTATATGGATGTCTTTGGAGATAGATATCAAGGGTAAATTAGTAATTTAGTTGATATGCAGTATAAAATATAATTGCGATGAATAATATTTGTATTATAGAAATAGATTATTATGATGTAGATGTATCTCGGAAAAAAAAATTATTTCTAAAAACACAGTGAGAATAGTTCTATTAAAGAATTAGTTACAATACTTAAATTCTTGTTAATATCCTTAAAAAAGTTCTAATGCCAAGGGAACATAAAATCAGAATCATATTTTAAGATAAGGAAGGATTATTTTAGGTATTTAAATTTTTTATTTGCAAGAGTAATTAAGAGAATAGGTTAACTAAATGAGAGTGTTTTGAGATATTAAAAATAAAATATATTTATATGTATTTAATACATTTCCCTAAAAATTTTCCTTATATTAAAAGGGAGATTGTTTGGCTATATGTTTAATGTTTGTTGACCCTAATTGTTGATAAAATTATAAAAATTTAGTCCTAAAGGCAAAAGAATGGGGTAGGTGCAGGTTCCATTTCCCTCCTTCCTCACAATATACTCATGTAATATGTGATACTAATTGTTCATATGAATATTACATTCATATTTGACTATTTAACTAGAATCATAAGACATGCTACATAAAATATATAACTAGGTGTTACCTGATAAAATACTGAACTGATCAGGGTTTTACTTTGAGCTAAGTTAGAGCAGATAAAAATGCTTAACAGTTTAGTATTTTATTTAGAGCTATAGTAAAATAGAGATATACCTTTTAATATTAAGTTTAGAGTCCAAGCCATTTTGGTAAAAAAAAAAAAAAAAGATAATAAAAAACTGGGATAGTTTGGTTAAAAAATAAAAACTCGCACTGGAGAAATCCAAAACTGGGATGAAGGATTGATTAACCAGCAAAGCCTCCAAAATAGAACAGAAAAAGAAGCACTTGCACGACAACTACTAAGTAGCAACAAATCTGGATCAAAACGCGAGGATATAAATAGAGACACCCAAAGCCACCGCCTCTCTCCTAGCCCAACGTTCTCACCTATTTTTGTGGCTCTCTCTCTCTCTCTCTCTTGTTCACGGGTGGATTTTGCGAATCAATTCGTTCCGGTTCTTGCTTTCGTATCTCTCGGTAGTTTTGGTTCAGTCCAATCGGAAGATATTTTGGCCTTCTCACTTATCTCTCTCATTGATCCGACGAGAGAAGCGAGCGGGGAGAAGCATCAAGAGCTCGGGCTACTAAGGATTCCTCGCCGGTAAGGACTCCTCTTCTTCATAGGTTATGTAGATGGATGCTTGTGTATTTTCTTTTGGCGTGAGAACTGGTTACTAGACCGGATTTGGTTTGTTAGGGAGCAATTCTTTTTTTTTTTTATAGCTTTTCTAATGTTTATGAAGGATTTGTGCCTTCATACTCGATATATCGTTTGAGTAGGCAATGTGGGAGTTTGATCACTGACGTCGTTTTGGTTGGCCGATTTGGGTGTTCTATAGTTCTACTAATTATCTGCTGACATAGTTTTATGTTTTTTGTCTGCTGCTCTTGCCGATGGGATGATAGAAATATATTTACATAAATTTCCGAATTGTAATCTCATTTTATTGTCTAGTGGGCAAGTTGGATAATTTTTCTACAAAAATTGGATCTGTGCATACCTTCACTAGAGATTAAAAGACTACACGTGCTTTTTTATCCTTGACATTTTTTTATTCCTCGATAGCAAGAAGGGGAGTTGTGTATGGTGGACAATTTTTTAATGTTGGAGCGTTCTTAGGATGGTCTCTGTTTTGCAATAGGCCTAACGCTACCTTTGTAGCGCAAGAGGATAATTGTATCAGCCTGAAGAAGTGATGGAAAGATTCTTAATTTTCAATATTTCTTCAGGTGCTTCTTCTAGCTGTCCTGCATGGACTCTAGTTGCATGTAGATAAATCTTTTTTATTCTATTATGAGGGAGACATATGAGATTGAATGTCACCTGAACTTGAGATGGTGAAGCAATTACCTATTATTTTCTTCACTTGTGAAGTTGGATGCTGCATAAGTTTCATGAGAAAGTGGGCATCCATTGTATGTGCAATATGAAGTAGCAGTTCTGATAGTTTGATACTGGTCATGTATGTATATTCTTGTAACTTAATGCCGGCAGGAAAATGGTTGACCACATGACTGACTGATATAATTTTATGTCACGTCTTTCGAATCCAATTGATCCTACACTATTATTTTATAAAATAATTTAACTTATCTCTAACTACTGCAGAATTCTCCTGTTCGTTGAATTCATTAGCATACTGAATTCTTTCCTTTGAGATTACTGACAAAAAATTCCAGTGATAGGATTGTCATTGTAGCCTCCATTGGGAATTACCTATTAACCAAGTTATTGGAATCATTTTAGTCCAGATGCTCTATCATCTAGTTTAGGAGTTCATGGAATAGAAAGAGATCTTCTATTGTGCTAGTGATATATTTTGCATTTCAATACACTTTTTATGCTTTGTCATGCTTTATTATCTCTGATGTAACTTTGCATCAACTTGATATCAAAATGATTTGCATCTAAAGCATTTTAGAAAGAAATGATTCTGAGGAATGATGATAATGTTGTATGCTGCATCATGCTGTCTATTGCTCCACTAGTTTCTTGCATCCACCTGCTCTTCTACCTAAACCGATAATGCATTAGACATAAATATTTTGCACAATGATTAGCTCTTGTTCAAAACTAATATATTTTTATTGTTTGTTTTGCAGAAAATATTCAAAGCCAAGATGGTTAATTTTGGAAAGAAGTTAATGGCCGACCAGGTTCAAGAATGGAAAGGGTATGCTTTTTTCGTACTTCCAGAAGTTATATTATATAATTTAGAGTACAATTTACATTAGCAACTCTTTTAGCCAAAATAATTACCTCAAATCCAAATTACTTACTATGGATCTATATATATGTATATAGGTATGGTATATACTCCCCATTCTTTTGCACCATTCCGTGCTTTTCAAGATCTGCCTTATTCATATTTCTGTATCATGTTCTATCCATATGCCATATCTATGTCCTTGCTTCATAGATAATAACCTTCTACATATATCTGTCATTAGTGGATCTGTCTGACTTTGTTTTTCCAAAATATTCCATGGCCCTTTGAGAAGAAATAGAACATAAAGAAAATAAGAAAGAAGAAATATGAATATCTTTAGTAAAGAATGGGACATGAAGGCAGAGAAAGGGAAAACAATTTGACAATGTGGGAATTTGTACGGTTAGAATATGTAACCAATCATGCCAAACTGTAATTGATAGCTTAGTTAGAATATGTAGAGTTGGAACTTGGAAGAGGAAACTACAGTTAGAATAAGCGAAAATGGTCAAAGATACCCTAACAATTGATAGCTTAGTTATTACATTACCGTAGTGAATTTAGACTGGTTAGGGATCATAGAATTGATTCAAATTGCATCAGTAAAACTGTGACTGACTGCATCTCATCATGTTCATTAACAGCATGTTGATCATTGCTGGTTTGGGATTTTGTACAATTTCATAGGAAGGCAACATTTATACAAATATTTAAGCCTCAGGTATCATGTTAAAGAGTAAAGACCCATTTTATGCTCCTTCATTCATTATTTTCATACTTAAAATTTTGAAAACTTCCTTGATTTCTGTTTTCCACACTTGATCAATTCTTTTGTCCAAACTCCAAATATTATGGATCAATGTTAGGTTTTAAGGTTGTCTCTTATTTATGTACACTTGTTGAAGGAGGATTCTTTCAGTGAACAATTGCCCGTCCTAACCCCTCCTTGAGGAGAATTTCCTCTGATTCATATTTTTGGGGCAACAAACAATTTTCAATTTTCTGTGAGTCTGAATTTCCTATCCACAAATTGCTTTTCAGGTTTCATAATGAAAGTCCTCTCTTGCCTTATTTTTTCCTATGGTTAAAAATTAAAAGATCTTTAAGATAATTTATAAAGACCAAAGGGTTGTTTTTTTTATTGTGCCCTATCATTTCAAGTCTTCTAAACTAAAAAGATTATATCGGGTAGCTTCAATCAACATAAGACCTATTAATTATGATGTTGCTTAGATTGATAGAAGACCTTTCTTTATCTTGTTTGGTGTCCGGGGGATAGAGAGCTTGGGTTAGATTTGCTACTTGAAGATGCAGATTTTATCTTCATCCAAGGGTGAATTTCTTTACGAAAAAAATGTAAGGTAGTAAGGTCATAGAGTGAACAGAGGAAATGGATTGATGTATAGGAATCAAATACTTGGGAATTAAGCTTGCTTATGGTTATCACTTTTGCGACTTTGATTTTGAGCCTTTATGATGATGGATTGATGGTACTATCAACTGTTTGGTTATTCATGCGTTTGCTATTATATGGTGGTCATAACAGACGTTCAAGTTGGACAGTTGGCTTTTGGGATGTTTATTGTTGTTCTTTACTACTCTCAGTTTTCATGCAAGTAATCTTTTCTTGTCTTTATATACAGTTACTATATTAACTACAAACTGATGAAGAAGAGAGTAAGGCAATATGCCCAACAAATTCAACAAGGTGTAAAAGATCGGCGTCAAGTTCTCAAAGACTTTTCAAAAATGCTTGATGACCAGGTACTTCGAAATATTCCTTCAATTTGATATAAGATAGATGATGATGGTGATTTAATCCTGTGCAAGCTTATAGCTGCTTGCATGCATGCATGGGTTGAGCTGCTTAATTTGCTGTCGTGTTCATTCATTTTTATGATATGTAAGAGTAGTAAGAAATAGTTGATATATGTTTGTTTCCATGTGTACACATACAAAGTCTCTTGCTTTCAGTTATAGTCAGATCTTAGAGCTCACATAAATTCTGGTTTAGCAATTTCTTTTCTAATTAGCAAAATGTTGATGAGTTAATAATTTAATATATATTCAACATAACTCTCAAATATTTTTAGGTGGTATTTCATAAAAGTTATGCCTTATATAGAGTTATAGACTACTGTCTACTGGTTTCCTTCAACTAAATCTTGTCGTGTTTTAAAGTTTTATTAAAATAAATTAATTTCAGCCTAAATACATCATTTTCAGTCAGAAGGCTGTTCTAAATCAAGACCAAGAACAGTCTTGTTGGTTTCAATCTTGAATAGCGAGTTTCAGCCATAAGAGTACCATTTTGCGCCAATATATGGGCAAAATAGACCCAAAACTTGAAGTGGTTTTTCCATGTTCCTGGATATACATAACCTGGTCACTTGCCTGCTAAACCTTCAGATGCTGATTATATAGTCCACCATCTAGTCTCCAACATAAAGGCATACATCCAATGTTGCAATGCTAATCTCTCTCTTTCACACATGCATATAAACATGATTATTCCCATTTGATCTCCATTCACTGATCGATTACCAATATTTGTATCATCCATTATTGGTTTGGCTATCTGGAATTTCCTACTGTTGTTACTGTGTTTATTAAACCTTCACTTTTCTGGTATTGTCTGGATTTTTTTTTAATATTAAAAAAGGCTAAAGCCAAAGCTGAAATAGGGAAAATGTCAGGAACTCGAAAATAATTTTTCTTTTTTTACCTAGGATTGAAATCAAAATCCAAACCAAACTTTGTATCATTGTTCCAATTTGTTGACTTTTACTGTCAGCCTCAGTTAATGATCCCACTAGCAAAGAGCTTTTACATTCTTAATTGTTTATGGTTTAGGGAAATGAAGAGGGAGATGTGAATGGGTTTTGCCTAGCACACCTCGTGCCTCTTGGCACACCTTGTGCTGTGACAAGGGAGAGAGATGTGAAAGGGAAGTGGAAGAGAGGTGGATCTGAAGGGGAAGTCAAAAGGAGAGGGGCAGATTACTGCGAAGGCGGAGAGAGAAGGCAACTTGAGAGGGATAGACAAGGGTGATGGCGTTTAGACGGCAGTAGAGAAGTATAGGTTGAAACATGTGGAAATAAGCAGAGAAGCAAACTTTTAGATGGATTTGGTCTAAGTATGTGTGATTTTCAGCCTACTAAAGGCATTTTTTATTAAGATATAAGCTGTAAGCTGTACCTGAAATAATCTATTTGATTCTGGAATTTTTCAACAAGATAATTAAATATTTGTTTCTCTTTTTCTAAAGCCTTCACAAAATTAGACTCTTATTTGACACAGATATTTGAAGAACAATACCCGCTTCAATATAATAAACAATAGTTGTTAGTGAGTTTTCGACATATTACCCTGTTGCTACTTGTTAGAAGCAATACTGGGTTCATTTTCATTTGAATGGATAAGAGTATTAAGGTGCCCCTCTTAATGCTGGAAGCCTCCTCCCACTCTTTCTTTTTCTTTGCTTCCGACATAATTCTTGTTCTATTTTAGCCTGCGATACTGTTAATCACACTGTTTCATTCTTCTCTTTCATCCTTATTGAAACTTAATTGCTAACTACATTGACCCACATTATTGCTGTCATTGTTGTCTTTTCTTGCTGCTCCTGTCATCAGCATCCTATATTCCTTAATCAGCCACATTGAATTCTACGTCTGGGAATGGGCTTACGCCCACTTGCATACATTCCTACGTCTCAAATGTTTCAGTGTTGCCAGCCAACATTTCTGTCTTTCCTCTGTGCTTCCTCAATTCTATTTATCTTACTATTTCTAGTCTATCAAAAATCTTTGACCTATTATGTAGGTCCTTATAATGACTACATAATTTTGCCCCTCCCTCTCCTACTTCTTCCATGCTGTCGGGAGGAACAACAAGTTCACAATGACTAATGTCCTGATTGTTGACTTGATTTTGATGATATGTTATATTTTAATCAGCTCTTTCCAAGAAGCAGCTCAAGATCCTTATTGGCCGCCATGTGATCTCGAGTTTGCCTCCGTGTTTTCAATGTTTACTACTGTGTGCCCTCTGAGATTGGAAAGTCTATGATCTTCCTTGTTATTTCGTAAACCTTGAAGGAATTGCTTTTGATCAAGAATTGCTGTGTCAGTCGATACACATCCGATTGGCACGATGCATGTTGATATGGTATCGACACATGGCACAAGGTGTGCTATACCCCCTACCATTAATTATTGAACTTGAATTGAGAAAAAAATAATGAAAGAAATGGAGCTTAATTATCATCAGATATTAGTAGATTTGATCTCGACCAATTGCAATTATAAATTGAAATTTTACCAGTAAATGCAAATTTTGGGTTTTCCAAAATTTCTGCCCTAATTTTAATGTTTTGTAATGAGAAAAATAGGAAGATAATCAAATTGGATTCTAAATGATGTAGAATCTAAAATGATCTTCTCCATATGGGTTATTTTCAACTACAGATATGTGGTTAAAATTTCAGTATAACTAACAAAATAAATGTTTTCCCTAGTGTTTTGCCACAACTTAGACAAATCTTAGAAAGAAATTTAAAGAAAACCATCAAATTGAACACTAATTAGTAATTATTATATGATACAAGTATATCTGCCTTCAAGCCATTTACCTACATCAAATTTTAATAATTTTGTCCTCTAACTTGAATTAAGCATGTATGCCGTTTATTCTAATTTTTACACATTGGATGTTTGATGGCAATATCTAGGGCTGGAAGATTTCCTTTTAGCTATTAAAAGTCATTTTATTCTAAAAAACCTAATTATCTATATGTGAGGTGAGCTTATACTCGAATGTGTCATCGGCATGACAATTCTTGGTACTTTTGATGAGTTTGTTGTCCTTAAAGTTCTTAACAACTTTTGATTAGGGATTGAAGGGGAGAGTAAAGGGTTTTTTGCAGCAGCTATAGGTTGATGAGAATTATAGAGAAAGTGACGAGGATTAGAAAAATAAACATGTTATATCAACAAGAAATTATCAGTAGTTATTTCAGGTACTATGGAATTCCAGAGGGAGGATGGTGATGTTAAATAGGATGCAGAAAGGGGGAGGATTGATAGCATGAGTGGTAGCTAAAGATGGAGAAATGGAGGTGAGATTCCCAGTGGGTGAAAAGAGAGAAGGTATATTATTGGATTGTTTTCCTTTCCTTTTTCTTCTCCTGTGTTGTGGGGGGGTGGGGGTGGTGGTGGTGGTGGTGGTGGTGGTGGTGGTGGTGGTGGTGGTGTGTGTGTGTGTGTGTGTTGATTAAACATAATTAATTAATGTCTTGAAAAGGATTAAAGGTAAAATGGATCATAAAAAATTGAAACAACTTTATGACAGGTAATGCAGTTGAGACTAATATGTAGGAGGTTTCGCTTTGAGGAGTATTTACAATGGGGAAATATGAATTTACCTACTTCTACAGGGGTTAAATGCAGAAGAATGCAGAAGGCAATAAAGTATTATATTTCTTTCTGGATCTGGATTTGCAAGAAATATAATACTCCACAAGAAATATCTTACTGGATTCGGATTCACAAGAAATATTAGGCAAAAAGAAACTTAAGTTCTGAATCCGCAACTTAAGTTTTATTCAAAATCGACCTGACTTGACCCACTCGAGTTATCTTCGTCCTCGAGCCAAGGGCTAGGGCATCCACGTGAGAGCGATCTATGCATTCATCGGCGACCTTAGGCCTGCAAGTGACGGGCGATGATGAGGTCGACGGTGATAGCGAGCGGCAACGACGACGATAAAGAGTGAAACGCTGCTAGTCTCCCTTTTCTTTTTCTTTCTCCCTCTTGCGCATGGCCAGTAAATGCTGTGGCACGTGTCATGCCGTGCCGGCCGGTAGTTGGCATGGGCCGTTGCATGGGACGACCATTCTTGGTTAGATATCTATAACTTAATGTTAATGCTTTGCATTGAATATCTGATAGACACACTTTTTAATTGTTGAGAAATTTTTATATGTTTGAAATGGCTATGAATTTAGGTTCATAACTTCATATATTGTGATATCTTTTTGAAAGATGCTTTCCTTACTAGAATTCATCTATGATCTATCGGAATTGGATGATTTTAGTCTCCCCTTTTAAAACTAAAATAAACTATACTTGTGATTTTAATGACATGTGGTTTTAAGGTAGAAAGAGGAATTCCTTTAGGTGTTCTTTTAAGGCCAATCATGTTGAACTGGATTCCTAGTGTTGATATTACAGATATATTGTTAACTACTTGTTAAGAAGATTTCATTCTTGTTCTCTGTTTTAGTTCAGATCGAGAAGATTGTCCTTTTTCTTTTGGAGCAACAAGGGCTTCTGGCAAGCAAGATAGAGAAGTTGGGAAAGCAGCGTGCGATTCTTTCAGAGCAACCGGATATATCTCGCATATCAGAGCTGCGAGAAGCTTATAGGGCAGTTGGGCAGGATCTTGTAAAGCTACTTAGATTCGTCGATCTAAATGCCACTGCTATTCGGAAGATTTTGAAGAAGTTTGATAAACGCTTCGGATATAGGTTTACTGATTATTATGTTACTAGTAGATCCAATCATCCATATTCTCAGCTGCAGCAGGTCTTCAAACATGTGGTAATGTGATTTCCATCGTGGTGTAAATGTCAGATGTTTTTACAGATTTAGGATTATAAAGGCTTGTTTAGTGTCTTCTCTTTGTTTCTATTTGTGGTCATATTTTTTGGTTCATATTTATTTTCATTCTTCTGTATGGATATTTGGTCACTCAGATTAACTTCATATTCTAAGACATTTTCTTTCCACAAACAGGGACTAGGGGCTGTTGTTGGGGCCTTGTCGCGCAACCTTGCAGATCTTCAAGAACGTCAAGGGAGCTATTTTTCCATTTATGATCAGCCATCTGCTGCTCCAAAGGTCTTATTTTGTTCATCATTAATTTTTCTGTTGGTTAACCTAAGACATCTATGAAGAATTTTCTGTCAACTATATTGTTTTGCATCTATTGCAGGACCCTGTTATTGAAATGATAAATGCTTCAATAGACAAGTTAACACATTCAACAAACTTCCTTCAATTTTTAGGACAACATGCCCTCATTACCCAAGAAGAGGTTCCAAGTGCTGTAGAGGAACAAATACAGGAGGAAAGATACCATTTTATGTCTCTGATTTTGAACTTGGTAAATACATTCCTATATATGGTCAACACGTACATTGTTGTGCCAACTGCGGATGACTACTCAGTGAGTCTTGGGGCTGCTGCCACAGTTTGTGGTGTTATTATTGGATCAATGGCTGTTGCACAAGTGTTCTCTTCAGTTTATTTTAGTGCATGGTCAAATAAGTCATACTTCAGACCACTTGTATTTAGTAGTGTTGCGCTTTTCTTGGGCAACATCTTATATGCTTCGGCGTATGATCTTAACTCCATTGCAGTTCTTCTTATTGGTCGTCTATTATGTGGGTAAGTCTTAATGACATTTCTAATATTTGGCATATTTTTTTAGTCGCCAACTCATGTTCCATTTCTGTTATTTTGTTTTGAATATCTTGTCATATTTTTATATACAAGTATCATATATACCTTTTCTTGTGCAGGAGGTCCATTATAGAACATTGTCCTTCTGGATCCATTAACAGTTATCATTAATAATTTTTTAACATATATCTGAAAGTTTCCATTGTACAAGTTACAAATGCCATACGATTGTCCTTCTGGATCCATGCAAAATTGTAATGTAAATGCACCACAAACCAGATGAATTAACGAGATCAGATGTTAGTTACTGTAATTGTTGGTTGTGACAGTGCTTGTTAAAATTCTTATTTTTGGATAAAATCTTAATTGTTTATTAAACATTTTGGTAAAACTGGTATACAATAGGAGACTTCTGTTATTGGCGATTGCTGTACTTGTTGGTATCTTCGATATTATAGAACAGCTTACTGATGAATGATTGGTTGTGAAATCTCAAGCAAGACGCATTCAATGGATAAAGAAGTGTTAAATCTACAAAAAAATTAGCATAATGTTTGGAGTCTTTTGTTGTGGTTATACTTAGTGAAAACTGGTGGCTGTATTGGTAGTGAAATAATGGAGGACAAATCCAAGATGCTTTTTTGAGCTTTTCATTATATCAATGTGTGATAGATGTATCACAAAGAGAGAAATAGTTCATATGCGATGTTTTCTATTTGCATCCCTAAATGAAAATTTAAGGGTTAAACTCTATTTGACTCTCTGCTTAACTGTGGTTCTAAGACAAAATCCTTGAAAGAATAAGTATCATGCTTTCTCCTTTATCTGGATTCCTTTCTTGTCCTTTTCAAAAGATTTAACATAAAGTTTGTCATTTGGACCTATTGCTATTTCTATTCTTTAGAGTTTGGATCATCCACCATGACGGTAAATGATGGCTACTTTGACCACGATGTTAAGGGACAAACCTAGAATTTTTTTTCTTGTTTATATCAATATGTGATATTTGTCATCTGCAAGATTTTTCAATTTATAACCCTAAATCACAATCTTAGGGTTAACCTTCAGCTGACTCTAGTTATCTTTTCTCTGGTGAAGAAATAATTAGCATAGTCCAACCTTATTAATACTCTTTTCTTGTTTGGAGACTGTTTGGGTTTTTCCTAGTTCACTAGCCCAAAGGCCCTAAACTGCAACAAGGAGCTAGTTAATCTTGACGTGAATCGGGTTAGATTAGATTGCATCATGAGGATATTGAGCTCAATAATTGAGTTTATTTATCTTTTAATTAATTCAAGTTTATCTCTTATGTAAACCCTTAAGACAAGTCTAGTTAAGTCATATAAGTCTTTAAGATAAGTTCAATTAAATCATGTAAACGACAAGTTCAATTAAGTTATATAAGTTTCTAAGGTAAGTCTTAGTTTGAGCCATATAAGCATTTAGGGCTAAGTTCGAGTATGACTCGTTATAATCGACCTCTATATATAAAGGAGATAAGCTTCTTTATTTATTAATCCAATCCAAGCATTGAGAATCAATTAAGTTTAGTTATTTTCTTATTATCATATTTATCATTTTATCGTAACCGTTAGATTGTCTTTACCTTTTTAGGAATAGATCATAGCCGTAGAACCTCCAAAGCTTTCAAACCCTAGTCATCACCTTCCTCCTCCAGCAGTCACCCTACTATACGGTTGTTCACCACCACCTTTAGCCGTTTGCCATCCTCCGACGACTACCACAATGTCAAATATTTATCGTTCTACCTCATTTTGACTTTGCTCCACTTTTTTATTAATATATTTTCATCCTGACCTCCGATTTATAACCCTAACTCACGAGGCTTCCACCACCTAAATTTTCATCATTTTCTTACATCCGGATCGGTCCAGATTTGGTTCGTAACAAATCTACTACGAATTGCTCCTGTATTCTTATAAAAGTTCTGCTATGTTTGATTTTTCTTTGTTTAGTAATTTGTACTAATTTCTGTTTCTGTTGTATATGAAGGTACTACTACATCATCTTTCAATGTTTTTCTTGATCTTTGACCTGAATAATACGTATTGGTTCTGTTTACACGTGGGCATGTTTTTAATGTTATAATTCATCATGAATCATGTTTATATGATCAATTATACTGGAATGTAGGATGGGTTCTGCGCGGGCAGTCAATCGCAGGTACATCAGTGATTGTGTTCCTGCTAAAATCCGGATGCAAGCTTCTGCAGGATTCGTTAGTGCAAGTGCTCTTGGCATGGCTTGTGGTCCTGCACTTGCTGGATTACTTCAATCTAATTTCAAGCTATATGTTTTTACTATTAATGCAAACACTTTACCTGGTTGGGTAATGGCTTTTGCTTGGCTTGCGTATTTAATTTGGTTGTGGATTTCATTCAAAGAGCCAGTTCGTGATAGTGAAGTGAACAATGTTGCAGAGGATTCAGCTTCTGGTATGTATAATTTACTATAACTATTCCGTTTCACTTTGCAGTATTCATGACTTGGGTTAATCAAAACTTGTGCTATCTTTCAATGTTAGATATAAAAGGAATCGATTTATGGTGTTTGATCTCCGAATCAAAAATCTTATACTCATGTCATCACTCATGCCTGTAGAAAAGAACAAAGAAATGGTTTTCCTAATGGTCAAGGCCATCATTCACTTACTCTTGTTAGTAATGGAATTCTCTTAGTATGCATTTCCTCTTTATATTTGTGTTCTATTTGTGCAAGATGCCGAACTTGTTTCTTATATAGGCTATACTGGTGTCATTCTTGTTGTGAATATTAGCTACTTCAAATTACAAGACATATCATATGGATGATCATCATGGCTCTAACTGATCATCTAAGTAGACCTGGGAGTACGTTCTTGGCTGCATAACATTTTAATGAGACTGATATGCTGTATATGCTGCATATACAGCATAACACATTTATCTTAGTCCTGTATAAATATAATTTGGTTAGTGAGCATTAAGTATATGATAAATGGAAGTCACCTTGATCAGTTCCCATAAACTATGGTGGCTACTCAAATTTGTGGAATTTGTACTTTGGTTCTCTTGATAAATGTATCTCTTATTGTTATCAAGGTTGTGAATGTGGCTGATAAGTCCCCGGACAGAGTTTTCCATCAACTTCCTAGACACTTATAGGCATTTAGGAATAACACTAAATGACTTATGCTTGTCGTCAAACTATCTAAAAGCAAACTTTGGAACAATTTCAGGAGCATAAATGAAGACCTTTTGTTTACCCAAATGGCCAAATCAATTATATAGTTACAAGTAATAATGATATGATGAACATAGCAACAATGGCCGTGCTGTGTCACCATCGGCATGTCACACCCCACGCATTTCTAATATTTATAATAAATTTTTAGGATATTTAGAGATGCTTTTGGATTTTCGATATGTCAATCTTTGGTTTATGGCTTAAATATATGTATTAAAATCTACATAATAGTACTTTATCTTTAGATTATTTTTGTAAATTATCTATTTTATTTAAGATAAAATAAAAGTTAAATATAAATATTATTCAACACATAATATGATTGAATACATTCATTAAAACTAATATTAATGATTGAACACTTTATAATATAATTAAATACTTTATTATATAATTGAACACATAATAATACTCAACACATAATATTAATTGATAATAGTTCAATAATTAAAATTAATATCTAGATATAGAATGATGAGGAGGATTAAAGACTTCATTTGTCGGTACAAGAATAACACGAGAATATTATATTAAATACTATCGATATTCTTCAAAACTCATCTACTGATAATATTGTTCATTATAATGTCACATAGTATTCATATAAATAAAAATTCTGTATTTCTCCTATGATATGATATGAATATTGAACATGCATGGGAACAACTGGCACCAGCACAAGTACATGTACATCGTAAGTATATGCAGATTGTGGATATAAAGTATAGTAAATATGTGGTTGATATGACGGTAATGATGATGAACTCATATTAACTCATATGAAATAAATCTAATATGTTCTTGTACTAATTCTCATCCAATTTCAATGAATTTGACATTAATTTGGATTTTTAAAATTTGGGAAAATCTAATTATGCAGAAATTTTAGCTAAATTTGTAAAATTTTGGTTCAAACCAACTAATATAGAGTTAATATAATCAAGGATGACCGTGCTGGTCGGCACTTGCCGTGCCGGCGGTGTACCGGCACGTGGCACTTCCTAATGCATCACCGCTCACCATCAACCTTGTCGTCGATCGCTACCCGCTGCTCGCCGCTCGCCGATCGCAACTTAAGTTTTTAACCCTCTCCCGATCTCTCTCTCTCTCTCGATCTCTCTGTCTCGATCTCTCTTCTCTCTTGGGGGCTAGGGCACGAAGCAGGCGGCGATCGGCGATCGGTGAACGATGGCGACGGCGACTACAATGGCAAAGGTGAGTATATCTTTCTCTCATTCTCTTACGGCACGGCCACGGCCACGGCCATCGTTGAATCTAATATGTTTCTACATCAATTTTGACCAATGAAAGACTAGGCTGCAGGTCAGCCTACAGCCCACAACTTACTATTAAAAGGTCGGGTCAGGTCTGCAATCCAGACCCGATCTCGAGAGAAGAAAAGGTTGGGCTCAGGTTGACCTGATGAGATCGATGAGGGAGAAAGAAGTATAAACATCAACAACTTTGAATTGGACCAGGAAGAGAGGGAGGAAAGGGAAGGGAGAGAGAAAATTGCCGGCGATCACTGTCGTTGGCAGTTTGCTGACCTCACCAAAGCCCTCCTCGTGACTATGCCGACTCCACGAGGTGGAGGAGAAGCCACCAGCGATGACCAACGGCCTAATTCCTTGGCCGGTGGCAATCTGAGCCATGAGAGCTCTCTATGAAGGTAGCAATGGCACGAGGCCATCGATGTGGAGCTCCTGTGCACGAGCGACAATGACCCGAGGCTACCGGTTGACCCGATTAGCCGATGAAGCTGCGATCTTGTAAGTTAGGTATTTCTATTTTAACCTATTAAACTTAAATTAAATTTGAGGGGTGGGAGAGGGCTTACCGAGGAGTCACGTGGTGGTCTCTGATTGCTCTGACGACGCTCTGGCAGTCTGATTCCACGACGACGATTCCGACGGGAAGAGGAGAGAGAGAGAGAGCAACGTATACTAGGGTTAGGGTTTTAATTTATAGTATATGTTTTTAAACCTATACTTGAGATCAAATTCGGATTTGGAGTGGCCAAAATCTGTTGGCCACTCCTTCGTCGCATAACTGTGAAGGAGAAGTGAGATGGTGTGCATTGTACGTGTGACCCCTTTTTTTTCTGTTCTTACATGTCCATTGCCTTGGCACTCATAACATTTGACTTGTTCTCCTCGAAGTTTGAAATTTGATTTAGGAGTAGGTGTAGTGGAGGAGTCATTTGAATTCTTTCCTTTTTAAGTGTGTTTTCCTTTTGTGTGACTTGCACTTAAATTAGAATTCTTAAAAACTTCTTAAATTTCTTCACTTTCAAGATCAATTTCATCTTCAAAATTTAAGCTTTCGTTTATGAGAAGAAAGAGACCTTTTATCGTTTTAGAAAGTCGTAGACTCTTAAGTTTGCAAATTATCTACCAATTGTTCTACTTGTATGGAGTTGACGTCTTGCTTTCTTCAATAGCCGTTACATCAATAGTCGTTACATTCTAATTGTTCATTGAGCTCTAGTTTCTAGCAATTAAACACACGCTTAGTGAAAGTAGATTGCCCTTAATTCGGCATGGATCACTCACTGAAAATAGTAGACATGTCCAATGATGTTTAGGCTCCTGCGCTGTTTCAATACATAGATGTCAATCTCCAAGCAATGGACAAAAGAAAACTTTCCTAAACGGTAGAAAATAAACTCTTTGAGGAAAGTAGAACTCTCAAATAATTGATCTTTGAACCTTTGAGTTTCTTTGAGTTGTTCTAGCCTCTGATATCCTTTTATAATTGTGGAAGAATATCTCTATTTCATAGTAGGAGAATCACCAAAAGAAACAACCAAGTTTTATAGATTTCAAATTTTCTATAGTTGTTCTGCATAATCAGTTCTAACCGAACTGAAGTTCTTCAGCAGTTCTGAATGAAATATATCGATTTGATCCTATTATGCAAAACTGTTGAATTTAACTTGATTTTAAATATGTTCTTTGATATCTTTGCATGTACAAGTCTTCCATAAATAGTATGAGTTGATTGTATATAAAATCTTAGATTGTATATCATATTCACTAGTGTTTTGTGTTCATGAATTTGCCATTACAAAATATTGCACTTCCAAATTCCAATGGGTAACTAGTTCCGTTATGCCTTGATATAAAAAAGTATGAGGGTCTGATGAGTCTTTACGCATGACTGGTCTAATTCCAAGTTTGCTTTGGAATCCCTTTCCTTTATTCATTGGATCATCCTCTTTTTCCTTGTAACTTTGCTCTTCTTTCTAGAGATATGATCAAACAAAATGTTTACTAATTGAACCTTAGAATCTATAAAGAAAGAGATGTTTTGGCCAAAGCACTCTTTTGCTCCTACGCAGCTAGCACAGCAGCCCTGCCTCATTATTCTATAAAAGAGATGCTTATTGTTATGTTGGGCTACTCATGACTGCCAGATTTAAGTCGATCCATTCTCATCATCAGGAGTTACTGTTGATGGTTAAAAGTGGAGTATTTTATTGTGGAATCCTTGGATCTTTGAATAGAGCATCACTTAGTGTGGCAGTACAGCTTGTCCCTTGCATCTAAGAGGTCATGGTTGAAGTCAGAAAACGACCTTCTTGGGAATAATGCTAAGGCTGCGTACATCTTCTCTTTGACAACCCTAGTTATGCACTAGCCTCATGTGCTGAGGCATCCTCTGATCTTAGAACCATACATTGATGCCAATCAACACGATCAGCATGGGGTAATACATCTTGTGCTAGTGAGTTAACAGCACCATTATAGGGGGAGCATCTCGATACTCTCTCATCCCCATGGCCATCCATGTCGGTGTGTGCCACTAGAAATTGAGCATATCTTATTTCAAACAATTCTACTTTGAGGTCTCTTTCATTCTTTTTGATACTCTTTGTACAAAGTAACAAGTGGAGAAATAAGTCAATAACCGAAGAATATTTACAACATACTACAGTGGAATCCTTACATTTTTTTACATATATATTTTACCATATAATAAAATTTCGATGAACATATGATTAGATTACCTTATTTATGTCACTACCCTACCTTAGTTGATCTAGTTTTTATGAAAGCTATTATACTGTGAAATTGATATAAATGAAAGTTCAACTTAAGATAGATATGTATTTATAGTATATGACTTCGATGAGAAAATGTAGGCAAGTGATGTTAATCAATTTTATTATTCAGCATCCTCATATGTGGCTAGGCAATGAACATTGCAATCAAACTAGTGGAATGGAAAAGTAATCTCATAAATACTATTATGCAAATATGTAGCAAGCATAATTGGTTGATCGTTGAGTTGATGCGAGATGTTTTGGTTTCTTGCATTATCTAGGAGCTTGTTAGAATTTAATCAAAATGTCAAATAAGCAATGTGGGATAAGCTTTCAGAATATGATGTTGTTCATCAGCGTTGTTAACATTCAGTAGTAGTATTATTCTTGGTAAATTATTTTGAGATGATAATAAGTTAGTGATGCTTTAGTAATGATATTTAGATGCCTAATCAAGTTGGCCCTACTTTGAAATAAACAGGACAAGCTGAAAATGAGGAACTCGAAAATGGTCTCGTGCAGCCTTTGCTCTTGACTTCAAAAAATAAACAGAATGAGGATGAAGACCAAGATTGTGATGATAGTGAAGAAGCCTCAGAAGACTCACGCAAACCTGCAACTTCAATTAGCTCAGCCTACAGATTGCTTACACCATCAGTAAAGGTTTGAGATGCTACCTTAAGCACGAGTGAATGGATTGACATATGATTTTGTGTAAGCAATGTATAGTACATCTAATTGTTGCGCATTGGGTAGATATTCCAGAGTGCAAAAATTTGGATAATGGCTTGGACGTCAATGAGAACCAAACCTTTAGTCCCAACTATTTTTGGCCCATCTGCTTACGATCTTAATACTGTTCCAATTTAAATATAATGATCATCCCTACTTGAGATTGAAGCTACTGTAGAGTAACAATGCAGAACTTCTAAATGTCATCTCTAATCTATGCAGATTAAAGTTATATTTCAATTCCTAAATTTTTCACTTACTATTACATGTTCTATAATCAAGAATTAGAAAATTTCTGATCTCCCAAACCATTCTAGGAGGCTCTTCCAAATTCTGATGCCTTATGCTGATTATCTTATTTGTTGCTTTTAATAACATTTAATGTAAAATATGGACGATATCATTTATCTGGACCAAATTTGTTGGGTTTCTGGAACGCTTCAACTATCGAGGCAATGATTGCATTTACAACAAAATATCCTTATTTCTCTCTCTCTCTCTCTCTCACTCTCTCTCTTACCTGTATCACTGTCAAATTTGTTTTTATCTTTTTGATTATATGACAATTCTCATGCAGCAAGTTGTCGGCATGATATGTGCAACCCAGCATGCAATGGCTTATCAGGCAGAGAATTAGCTATATATTATGCATGTTTTTACAAGTATTGCTTCAACTTGTATTAAACCTACTTGTATTAGTTCCGCAGACATCCAATATCCATATTTCTGTGGTGGTAGGACTTAGGATTAGGAAGAATTTATGATTTCTTTCTTAAATGTATTGAACAAGCTTTTTGGGTTCTTCCACTTGTTTGAGCTCATTCTACATGGGAAAAAGAAGAATGACAAGAGTTCCAATCTTCATTTGCCTTTCAAAATTATCAAGTACCCAGTCTCATTATTTTTCAACTTGGTAATAGTTTCTCTTATTCATTCAAGTTAATAAAATTTTCTTTAATAAATGTTTGTAATTTATTTTAACCTATTATTTTGGGTTAATAAATCTTACAAGGCCTCAAATTCTATTAGCTAAGTTTAAATAAATTAAAGTTTAAAGCTTCTTTATTGAACTTAGTAGATTTAAATTTCCTTGGGTGGTTAATGTGATAGTTGCAAGTGGAAATGCTTATATTGTAAATTTTCTTGGACATGTTCTTTTGAACTTCATAAAATTGGAGATATTCTTCTCATTCAAGTAGATTAGCAGACTTCTGTTAAGATATTTCTTAGAAAAAGGAAAGAACAGTCTAGAAAACTGTGCTATGAACTTGAAAAGGGGCACAGTTATCCTTGGGCCCATGAGTATCATTTTGTGAGCTTTGATGTAAGTTCTTTTATTATTTGAATGAGATGGTATTCTAAACAAAATGTGCCATCTTGTGAACGACATGGGCCTATATTCAATTTGAGAAATCTTTAACTGTGCACATCATCAGTTCAGTAAATGATAAGCTAACTCCCATTATGTGCATATGTGAATGGGACTTGTGTGATTCTGTACACACAATGTATTCAACTTCTATAGCCAGCTAGTTGAACTTTGCAATAACAATATGGTAGTTGATGATAACATCATGGTCAAGCACAAGATTGCAATCTGCCTGTTCTTAATTTTCTGATTCCTATTTTGTGAGGTAATTTTTGTTCTAGGATGAAAAACAGTTCTGTTTTACTACATCTTAACTGTTGTAGCAAGAAGTTAGCAACCTTTTTCCTTTGTGTGGTTTATCAAATTAATTTCTTTCACTCTTTTAGGTCCAGCTGTTAATATATTTCATGCTCAAATATGCCATGGAGATTTTACTTTCTGAATCAAGTGTCATTACCACCTACTACTTCAATTGGACTACAAGTTCAGTGGCTATATTTCTAGCAATTCTTGGGCTAACAGTTCTTCCTGTTAATGCTGTTGTTGGAACTTACATCAGCAACATGTTTGAGGATAGGTAGGAAACATGTTATACTTCTTTACTGCTACTAAGATAATAATCTTTTTACATTTTTAAATGACCATTATAATCACTGTTTGGTTTACTGTTGTTTTAGACATATTTTGAAGTATACCTTCTTTCAAATGTTTGCATAAGGTAGTCTAGTCAGATACAGCCTCCTATTTCTCGTTCTTACTTTTGTTAACAGAATATACTCCATAAAACTGTATCACTGCATATGTAAATTCTTCTCTTCCTGTAAGGTGTACGCAACCTATTGAGAATCTCAAATCGATGCTATTAGAAAAAAGATACATATACTTGGCTTATCCCACTTAAGTTGTGCACATCAAGATATCTTTTGAGAATTTTATTCTCTCTTACATGACAGGGTATGACTTCTACATTTCTCAAAACATATGTCAGTAGAAAATCTCCTCGACATTAATTTCTGAGTCTTTTGTATGAAATCTATTGTCTTCAAACCGAATGATTGTTTTTCAGTCACCAAGATCTAAGAGCCTTTTGCAACTGTATGGAGTAATAGTACAAGTGAATTATCTCATATAGCTTGCACACCAGTGAGGACTGGCATTTGGTGATTGGTATAAATGTTAAAACTAGTTTATAACTTTATATGTTTTAGACTCAGTCAAAAGCTGGTAGCCTTCTACCTAATGCTAGAGGAAATCATGCCTTTGGAAACTTTTAGCATCTTTTAAGAACTTTATGTCTAACTGTCTTTCTTACTTCCAAAGTTCTCCCATTTGGCCTGAGAAAATGAAAAATCTTGGTTTCCTAAATAGACTTGTTAAATATTGTTGAAACATAACACTTAGGTTAGGGGGCACAAAAGTGGTTTGATATTATCTTTAATTAGTTTAGCTGTTTAAGAAGCAAGAAAACAATTGATTAGTTAATTTCCTGCAAGTGAGGATTTTGAGGTTGTCTTGGGCACTAATTTATAGATTCTAGATAGATGGTTATCACAAGTCACAACATGATATCGAAGCCAGATATCTAGAGGCAGTAGGTTAAATACTCTTGGTAGTCAGAGAACTATCAAATTTTCAAGGATCACATGGTTTTATCCTTAATGCCATAACCCAAGAGAAGAAACAGGCTTCTTGTTATGTCTTTAAACCATCCTTTCTTAGATAGGGATTGTGTCTTATTTATTATACCATCCTACAATATCTCATGTCTAAAATGGATAGTCACACATTAATTTTGCACCATATGTGGAAAAGATTTGGACAACTGTTTTGAGCTATTTTATGCTGCTATATTCCCATTAATTAAGCATCTAATTCAAAAAATATATTGGACATTATTTCTTCCCATTTTAATTCAATATACTCTCCGACATTGTAATGAACCTTGTAGCTTTTGATAACTTGTTGTATTTCACAATATCTATAGGAGTAGTTCTTGCTTGCTTTCACTTCTGATCAATATTTTGCAGGCAAATATTGCTAGCATCTGAGATACTGGTCCTAGTTGGAATTGTCTTAAGCTTTCGCGTAACAAGCTCATACACAGTTCCACAGTATGTTTCCTCGGCGCTTATTACATTTGTATCTGCTGAAGTTCTTGAAGGTAAACTGTGAATGCTTTGGTATTCATAAAATTGTACCTTTCCATGTCTAGGTTTGACTGCTGAACTGTCTTTTCTTCCTTTTTGTTGTGTAAGTTTATAACTAGGAATTTTACTGCCTATTTCCTTTGTTGCTGATTTACTATAAATAGGAAGACCACTAGACATGTATCTTCTAACAATCAACAAAGCTTGACAACAGTGGTTCTAGATAGCATGGATGGCCGTGCTGGTCAGCACACATTGTGTCGAGCCATACTGAATCATGCCGACTGGCACAGGTGTGTGCCATTCCGCACACATGCCGTGTTGAGCCATGCCGGACTGGCGCAGCCGTGTGTCGTCCAGCACGGCTGTGTGCCAATCATTGTGCCATGTAGAGCTATTTTTATAATTTTTTTTATATTTTTATCAATCATTATCAATTATTATCAAATTAACTGATGAATAGATCATTTAGAAGGGTTAGATAAAATTGATAATAATGAAACTAGAGATAATAATGATGATGGTGATGGTAATGGTAATAATAACGAGACTTAGTTTGGTGGCGGTGATAATAGAGATGAGACATGCATCCATATTACACAACATTCTTAAGAGGTATTATTTTTATAAAGGAATTGAGTTTATAGGTAGTAGGACATCAGGAGATGTGCACCCACACGATGATATGAGTTTATTATAATTACCATCATATCAATCACACTCATCAGAGCCAAAACACCATTATTACACTCTATATCCATAATTTGTATATGCTTATGGTGTGTCTATGTTTGTGCTGGTGCTATTCGTTCCATGTATGTTCAATATCCGTATCATATCATAGGAGAATTATAAAATTTTTATTCGTATGAAGGCTATGTGAGACTTTAGAATGAATGAGTTTTGAAAAATATTGGCAATATTTAATACAACATTCTCATATTATTTTTGTGCCGGCAAATAAAGTCTTTGATCATTCTCATCATTTTATATTCAACTAGATATTACTTTTAATTATTAAACTATTATCAATTAACATTATATGTTCAATTATATTATAGAGTGTTTAATCATTAATATTAGTTTTAATGAATGTCTTCAATCATAGTATGTGTTGAATAATATTTATATTTAACTGTTATCTAATCTTTAATAAAATATGTCATTTACAAAAAATAATTTAAAGATAAAATATTATAATGTAGGTTGTAAACTATTAGTATATATTTTAAATCAAACTAAAAATTGCCATATCGAAGACCAAAAAATATCTTTAAATATCCTAAAAAGTTTATTAAAAATATTATAAATGTGTGCTAGTGGCACGGCATGACTCATGCCACTAGCACGGCCATCGTTGCTAGATAGTATGGTTGTCTTTCTTTGTTTGAAGATGTGAGATAAGTGATATTTCTCTATTATTAGAAGAAAACGCTCTTTTTTTATTCATTTCTATATCATTCTTTAGATATCATAAGTTATAACTAACAGAAGAAATTTGGAGCCTAGTGGAAGGGTTTATTCATTACTAGAAAGGATCGCGTGCTTTGAGAAACTTGACTATAGAAGTAGATAAATTGAGTAAAGAACAATCTTTCTTGATCTAATCATTGCCAATTATGCACAATAAGACCTTTTGGTCTTTTTGACTTTGTAAGACCACAAGGTTTTCTTACATTGAAAAAAAAAGGAAGTGATGTGGCCTATGGACATGAATATATTCCGATATAGGAAAACATAAGGAGGTACCATGATTCGTCCCAAGAAAAAATGATAGGGCATCTATGAATCTCTTTATCTATCCAAGTAACTTTTTCTTTATCTGTCCAAGTAACTTTTTCATACTAGCATAGCTAGATAGATAGGAAAGATAGAAAATAACCCATCAAATCGTAGATGCACCTAAATTGTGGTGGCAGAGGGGGTGTGGTATCTACTACAAAAGAGAGGAGAGGAAATAGGAGAAAAAGAGGAAGCAGAATGGAAAGAGGGATAAATATGGAATCCTCCACAACAATATCATTTCTCAATTTTTCATTTTTTATTGGATTCCCATCATCTCTATATATAGAGATGGCGAGATTACATCAAATTACAAATTGATCTTATTCCAGTCTATCCTAATATAATATATAAATAAACTAGGACTCTTTTAATTTAAAAAATAATCAAATCTTAACAAAACCTACATCAAAACAAACCAACAATCAAATCTTCTAGATTTTTAGGAATTTGAACTAAATTAGGCACTCTAAACTCAAATCTAGTTTTTAGATAGTAGTACATTCAAAAATAAAAAAATAAGTAAAAATCTAATTCCCATAATTTGATTCTGTTGCACCAATCTTATCTTGAGATTATCTTCACAATTTGCATTTTTGGATCTTTCTTCATAAGATTATTAGATTATTATGTACTCAATTTTTATATTTGTGAATTAGATTTCCTTCATGATCGGTTCCGTCGAATATAAACTTGCTCTGAACTAAATTGATGTGGACTAAGGGGGAGAAACCATGCCAATACGAAAAAAGGTAGAAGGTACCTAGATTCACCCTAACTAGAAAAGATAGGCCTTTGTAAATGTTTTTATCTGCCTCCAAGTACTGTTTTTATAATAGCATAGCTAAATGGATAGGAAAGATAGAAGATAATCTACTAAGTCATGGAGGAAAGAAGATTAAACTCACCTAGATTGGAAAAGCAAGTGTGGTATCCACCACGAAAGAGAGGAGAGGAGGGGAATATAGATAATTGTGAATACTCCACAAAAAATTTATTCTCAAAATTTGCAAAATTTTTCTGTGTTTTTTGGAATTCTCATCACCTCTGTTTATAGAGACAAGGAGATTACGTCAAATCATAAGTTGATCTTATTCAGATATTTCTTAATCTAATATATAACTATTCTAAGATTATTTTAATTGAAAAATTAATCAAATCATAATAAAACCTCAAAATAAGCTAATAATCAAATCACCTAGATTTTTAGGAGTTTTAACCAAATTAGACACCCTAAACTCAAATCTAGTTTTTAGATAAAAGTACATCTGAAAATAAAAAATAAAATCTAATTGCCATCAGGAAGAAGTTGATGCATTCTAGAGGTGCTTATTCACTTGAGAGGAAAATATTTTATACATCAACTGAAAATCTCTTTTTCCAAAGCAAATCAACTTCCATTCTTCTATGATCCACAAAATTTCTAGTTCTATTGTAACTGAAACGAGAAGTAATTGAAACCCAAAATAGGTTTGAAGAGAAGAGAGGATTTTGGTGAAAATATTTTCCTTGAAAACGATAAAGGACCTTAGCCCTATTTATACAAGTCATCATATATGTAAATAAATAAATGAAATATAACATAATAACTATAATACCCCCTTCAAACTCAAGGCAGATCATAAATCGAGAGTTTGCTAACTAGATACTTAAAATGCGAAACAGGAAGCGGCTTTGTGAAGAAGTCGGCAATTTGCTCCTTAGTGCTGCGGCGATGAAAAGAAATGATGTCAGCTCAGTACTCCTGGAGAGTGTAGTGTATATTGACCTTAATGTGCTTCGTTCTTTCATAAAAAATAAGATGTTCAACGAGCTTTTTAGCACTATCATTGTAGACATAAAGATGAGTTGAGAAGATCAAAGGAACACCCATATCACTAAGGAGGCGATGGAGCCAAACAATCTCCTTAGTCACTGCACATATTGTAGATACTCTGACTCAATATTGGAGAGAAACACCACATTCTACTTCTTGTAGTGCTAGAAAATTAGAGTCTCCCAGAAAAATGCAGAAGCTAGTAGTAGACTTTCAATCAGATTTATCACCAGTATAGTTTGCATTGAAATAAGCCCGCAGAGCCAAGATGAAAGTCGATAGTATGAAGAAAAAGTGGGTGATGATGTCACGAAGATATCAAAGAATACGCATAAGAGCAACATAATGGGTAGTTTGAGGAGCCTGTATGAACTGAGTGACAAGACCAATTGCATTAAAGATATTAGGTCGATTAATGGTCAAGAAGATGAGTGCCCCAACTAGCTAACGATGTCGCATCTGGAAGCAGCTGATCGTCATCGAGCTGAAGCTTTACATGAAGCTCAACTGAATTAGCAACTAGGACAGCAAAAAGACCACGGGATAACTGAGCAACTTCGATACAAAAGAGAACCAAGGTTCTTCATCTCAAACTGACTTTAAAGATGCTGCTGAAGGGAGCGGATCTGGACCATGTCAGCTTTGGTAATAATCATATCATCGACATACAAAATGAGGACCCAAACCTAAGCAGAAGATCGTAGAAATATAGATAGCTCAGAGGATAGACTGTGAGAAGACTACAAAATTGATCAAATTAAGCATGAGAGCCTGCTTGAGCCCATAGATAGCTTATCGCAATCGACAAATATGACCTGAGGGAAGAGAAAAATCGGGTGGAGGATCCATATACACTTCCTCATCAAGAAGACCATAAAGAATCGCATTCTTTACATCCATATGATGAAGTAGTGACTAAAAGCAACAGTAAGAATAGTACGAATAGAGGTTATCCAAGTAACAGGAGCAGAAGTCTCCTCATAGTCTATCCTATATTCCTAAGTAAAATCCTGAGCAATCAAACGAGCTTTGTATTTAGCAATGGATCCATCAAGTTGATGCTTGACCTTGAAGATCCATTTGCAACTAACAGACATGATGCTGGGTAGGCAAGGGACAACATCCTAAATATGCATCTATTCAAGGGCCTGAAGCTCATCTGCCATAGCCTGCTGCTACTCTAGAACCTGAACGGCCTCACGAGATGACTTTGGTTGGGGGATAGAGTGGATGGCTACAATGAATGTGTGAAACTAGTGAGAGTATGTGGCGTAAGACATAAGAAAATCATATCAGTCGAAAGGGTGACGTTCACACTCTGGATAACAAGGAGCAGGTGCAAGAGCCGTCATAATAGATGATGGGATGGTCGGAGGAATACTACTAGTATAAGAAGGCTCAGAAGTAGGAAGAGGATACAACTTGTGAGTGTAGAAATATGACAAGGTTATCATGGGAAAGGTACTCCTCTAGAAGAGCTAGAAACTTAGTGAGAGAATAGTCTGGAGGGGCAGAGGGAATTGATAGTAAATGAGTGTCCATGGATAGAGGAGTATTAAGCAAGTGGAGGGCAGATGGTCGGGCTGAGGTAGAGATATCTAAGGGGATGAAAGATAGGATAGGTGTAGGAAGATCCAAAAAGGATAAACTTGAGGGAAGTAGTATCTTTTTCAGAAAAGTGACATAGTGTGATATCCTAAGACGATGAGTAGATGCATCATAGTAACGATAGCCTTTATACTCATGACTATACCAGAAAGACACACTTAGCTTCTCAATCAGACAACTTGTTACGTTCACCAGAAAGAAGAAGAACAAAGAAAGTGCACTTAGAGACACAAAGATGACCATAAAATGGTGATCTACCAAAGATATGCTCGTACGGGGTCACACCATCAATGACTAATAATGGAGTTCGATTAATGAGGTAGAGAGCAATAAGAAGGGCCACAGCTCAATAAGAGCAAGGAACATAGGCCTCAAACAAAATAGCATGAGTTGTCTTAAGAAGATGACAATGCTTTTGTTTGGCAATTCCATTCTAAGCAGGGGTATAGGGATACGAGTGCTGAGGTAGGGTACCGATAGAGGCATGAATGGAACGAAACTCAGAGGAAAGGTATTCATGAGCACCATTCGACCGGAAGACCTTAATGGATCGACCAAACCGAGTTCGAACCATAGAAGAGAAATCACGATAGATCTGACATACCTCCAAGCATTGACGCATGAGGTAAACCTAAGTGAAATAAGAGAAACCATCAATATAACAAACATAATAGAGAAAACTAAAATTTGAAGATAGAGGAGCAAGGCTGCAAATATCAAAGTACACAAGGTGAAAGGGGGAATTAAAGATATTCTCACTAAGAGAAAAAGAAAAGGCTTGATGTTTTGCCAATTTACAGTTAGTACAAGGAGGCAAAATAGAAAAACAATTACTGCCAAAGCACCCAAACCGGGACAAGGTCTTGAGATGCTGACTCGATACATGACCTAGATGTGATGCCAAATATTTGGAGAGAGAGGGGTGACTGGACAAGCACTAGGGCGAGGTGACAAAAGGTGAATTTGATCCAGGTAGTAAAGCTCATGAATCCTACTAATCCTGATCCTCTAGCCTGTAGATGGGTCTTGCACAACATAAGTAGAAGAGAAAGATATAGTGTAACTAGAGTTAGAAAGTTGAGTAATAGAAATAAAACTCATAGTTATACGAGAACAAACCAGGCATCAAATAAAGTAAGTCGACTCGTGGGGTCTATAATGGGTAATTTGACCAATATGAGAGATGGCGTAATGAGTCTCATCTACTGTGTGAATATGAGGAAGAGCAAGAGGGGCAGAGGTGAGGCTAGAAAAAATGGAGGAGTCAACAGTCATATAATGTGAGGCGCTAGAATAAAAAAATTTGGGTTTAATCATACCAGGGACAATAGAGGCAGAAGTAGAGGTGCTAGTAAAGCTAAGAGCGCTATGAATAAGCTGCTGAATCTATTGTAGTTGTGCACTGCTGAATGTGGAATTGGTAGAGTGATCAAATAGATTAGTACTCGGGACAACAGTTGAGGAAGTGAAGTGACGACTCTTGTCCTTGCTTGATCCCTCTTTGTCGAAGTTGGGAACAAGCTCAAAATGAAGTCAATAGCAGTGAGCGACAAAATGACCAGGACGATCGCAATGAATGCACATAGGGCGCGATGAGTGATGGTCTCGTCCAGACACGAGTGGTGTGAACAATAGTTGAAATATCAAGTGTGACTGATATAAGAGCAGGGGCAGCATTGAGTACACTCTCTATGGCAAAAAAAGATGGTGTAGCGGTGGCCTGCTGAGAGGATAAGAGACGCTGCCTAAGCTCCTCAACTTGTAGCTTAGCAACAGCACTGTCTAGACTTGGGTGAGTGGAGCCATACAATAGATGATGAGTCAAATCCCTTAACTTTGGACTTAAAGTAGCTAGAAAGTCTATTAATCGATCCTCGTCACGGTGCGCTAAGCAATTGCCGAGTTAGAGGGAGAGAAAATAGGCTCCATTGACGTGAACTCATGCCATATGTCAGTCATGCGAACATAGAAGTTCTGGATAGATAACTAACCCGGTCTAGCCTCTTGAGCGTCACGACGAAGTTGAAAATGATGCATCAAACTTGACTGAACAAATCGACAATCGAGGTGATCCTAGACAGCCTAGGCTAAAAAATAATGTCGGAAGCTGAGGTCGAAATGATCGGTCGACCTGCGATATAAAATAAGTGCAGATCTCTATGTTCTGCAAAGCCCACTCGACATATTCAGGAGAAGGGACCTCAAACTGAATAGCTTTGGGCGTGCTAGACTTAGTAGAGGTTACAGTGGTAGTATGAATGACTGTGTGAGGGGGAGCACACCCTATAAAGATGCCGTCAATGTGCCCAACGAAACGTCGCCCGTGAAGAACTATCTTGATAGAAGATGTCCAAGTGATCCAATCACTCTGGGTGACAAGTAGAAAATCAACCAAAGACACTCTCATGACCAACCGAAACATAAGACGTCATTGGAGAAGATGTCAATTTGACAAACACCTTGAGGGCATTTTGAGAAGGACAAAGAAAATTTTCTCAAACCTTTTGGCAAACAGAGCAGAGTCTTAATTTTCAATGAGGCTTTTTGTTGAACAGCATGTGAGCCGCTCAAAGCTATAAGATGATTCTTGGCAGAGAAAGGGGCACTCGACCTCTTCGGTATAGTGGTGAAGAGAAGAGGAGTCGCAGTAGAAAAGCTCAAAGGCTTGGCAACCAGCGACAATCGAAGAGCTTGGGGATGGCGATCGATGAAGAAGCTCATGACAACTGGATTGACGCTGTGGTGAGAGAAGCTCACCAGGGAAAGCAGCGGAGTGTTTAGGCGTGGGTGCAGCAACAAAGGTTGAAGCCCAAGCGGAGTGCTCGTAGGAAGCTCTCTGTGCTGCCCAAACCGGGAGACGAGCACGGCACGGCGAAGATAGGAAGAAGAGTGTGGCTGAGGAAGACGAGGAAGCTCAACGCTCCTCTCTAATGGTGGCGCTCTCGATTGGAAGGGGCATGCGACAGGAGAGAATCCGTTGACAACTCAGGAAAAGGAGAGAAGGCAGAGATGTTGACAGGGACACGACGCAGCGAGCTAGAGAGGAGTTTCCGGTGACTCGATGGAGCTGGCGAGACGTCTCAGCCACAGAGAGATTTGGGAGGGAGAATGAGCAGGGAAGGTGGAAGATGAAGGCGATCCAGTGGCTGAGAAAGAATCCTAGAAATTGGATGGCTCTAATACCATAAAACGAGAAGAGATCCAAACCCAAAATAGGTTTGAATAGATGAGATGATTCTAGTGAAAAGTGTTTTCCTTGAAAATGATAGGGGACCTTGGCCCTATTTACTTAAGTCATCATTTATGTAAATAAACAAATGAAATATAACATAATAACTCTAAATAGTAACAAAAGGCCCAAATGAGTAATTACAATTACTCTCTATTCTTGTCACTTGCAGCAAAAACATTATTCGCCTGAAGGTTAAAAAAAGAGAATGTGGAGAGCTAGAGAGAGGGAGAGTCACAAAATTCAGCTCTATTTATCTAACATCTTCATACTTAACAAGAGAGAGAGAGACTTCATGAAATTTGCCATCTCAGGGTCAAGAACTCATCGCAAGGGTGAGAAAAGTATGAGTACTTTCTCTTTCTCTCTATCCTGGGTTGAACATTTTTGAATCTTAAAGACATATTAAGGGTACTGAGGTGCTAAAATTTGTTCAGAGGTTTAATGCAAAGTTTGTAATCCAATCCATGCTGCAAGTTCTGGGAGTTGCATAAAACTGCTTCAAACTTTGAGAGCATATAAGCAACTCACTTTTCTATACATGAAAAAGAGATGTTTTCAGAGATATTTAATTCTTATTCTGGATGCTCACGTTGAATTCTTTCTTTTTCTCAAGTAAATCACTTGTTGAATTTATTATTTGGACAGGTACTAAGTACGATTCTTCTTTTCCTCTGTTCTTTTCTTTTCTTCCTTGAGAAAAAGAAACACTATTTCCTCTCCTCTGTTCTTGGAAATATAATTGGTTGGCTTATGCAGGTGTAAACCTTTCACTTCTTTCAACTGTCATGTCCTCCCGCCTCGCACGTGGAACCTACAACGGCGGGCTTCTCTCGACGGAAGCTGGAACCTTGGCACGAGTGGTTGCGGATGGCACGATTACTCTGGCTGGTTACTTGGGTGAAGACAAGCTCCTCAATGTCACTTTGCTCCCTTCTCTGCTTATCTGTCTAACATCGATTGCCGCCACAATCCTTACCTACAACTCACTTTTTTAATAGAGCTGTCTATCTCTCTAGTTGGTGGATACGCTCAATTAAATTTATTCATGTCCAATGAAAGTTCAAATTAACATTTCCTACCTCTGTCGAGGAACTCTCTCTCCTAGTGTTTATTCTTTTGTAGAATTTATACATGATTGAATTGTGAAATAATCAATTCTCTCTTTTGACTCGTCATCTAGGAGCTGTGACAGACTCATAAGCAAGTTGCTGCTGGCTAGCTTGGATGTGAGTATTGTATTAGTAATTTTTTTCCCAATTTCCGTACTATTTTCTTGATGTTGTCAGAGAGTTGAATAAAAGATATAGTCCTTCACCTTTTCGCATCCAAATTTGATTATCGACCAGCTATCGGTCGTTAGAGCTCAATTAGTTAAATGGGCTTATTTATTCGAATCTTAGTAGTATCAATATATAATATTTAGTTGGACACTATTATGTTTTTTCTTATTTCAAGAAAAAAAGAGAAATTCGAATCAACATAAGAGGACCTTATTTGTTGGAGAAGAGTAAAGAGTTAATGACTAGGATGACAACTAATTAATATGCTAGAAAAACGAGCAGAGTCCGCAACGAGTTAAAAGGAAAAATTTTATTTGTTCATCAATCTCTTTAATGAAATCATTATTGGTGTAGATTCATAGATAGCGAAGAAAATTAAAATTTGGCTTCAAGGTGCATTCCCATTCACCTTCTTTAAAATCAAGATATTTGATGGTTTTTTGTGCATATAAACTCATATCTAAAATACCTCTCCCACATGGACAGAGATTAACCCTAAAAGTTGTCATATATCGAGATATAGCATGTTCGAGAAGGTGGTATATATGTCTAACGAATATTTTCTAATGCTTTAACCTGCACACTCCAAAATTCTCGTTTCTTTTATAAAAAAATAAATAAAAGTACACTTTAACTATGATACATGCTCCATCTATTGTTTAAAGATATATATATATATATATATATATATATATATATATATAATTTATTTTTTAGAAGAAAGAGTTGAACCCAGTTATATTAATAAGAACTAATTATAAGTTGGAGTATTGAGATTCTCTTTTTGACATGAAACACTATATTTAGATAGATGAATTACAAATTTATTTACATATGTCAAGAAGAATCAATGTCGGATATAGTAATTTTGCTCAATAAAAATTGCTAACTAGATAGAACGATTTTTGGCACGCTTAGCCAATTAAAGATTTGTTATAGAATCTACTGAACGATTTATATGGCAAATTAAGTTTTTATTTTCTCTAACTTTTAGGAAGCAGGAGGCCCACGTCGTTTCCATGTAGGAGGGGTCAAGGACGTCCGCTTGAAATGCCCAAAAGCGAGCATGAGATAGGAATATTACGACAGGATATGCCACCTTGAGACCCCTCTCACCTGCCACCTTTCTCCTTTACAAAGGAGAGATCTGGGAGATTAGAGCATATATTTCTCCTCTTCTACCCCTCCTCTCCCTTCTCAAGGTCAAGATCATGCTAAGAGGAATCACATACCATGGGAGGGGTCAGCTTTTGGAAGAGACCATAGAGGAAAAAGGTGAGTTGAAGATTTATTGAGAGGAGGATATCCATGGTATAACCCCTTGTCAACTCAAGTGGGATATCAGCATATGCCATATTGCCATGGCTTCATGGGCTTGTGCTACCTATCTTTCTGGCCCAAGAAGTCGCATTATAAGAAGCTCTAGAGGTAGTGAGAAGAGATCAGCAAGCAGGTGCATGGAAATTTCGAGGAGAAGTGGCGACGCGTCGCCGGCTTTCGGTTAAGCTGCGCAGTCGTAGGGCTCCTCCTCCTTTGGCAGGTGGTGGAGAGAGAGAGAGAGAGAGATGCAGTGGTTGTGTGCATAATTTGCTCACTCTCAAGTGGCCTGCCAAAGGAGAGTTGCCCTACGAATGTCTTCAGCTTAAAAAACATCATCTCACAGTAGCACAGCAGAAATAATAAGGTAATAAACCGTTTTGGTGATCTTGGAAATGTCTAAGTTTCTATCTGGAACTTGGGATTTAATCTGTCTGTTCTGAATTTATAACATCTTCTATAGCTACTTCAAGCTTTTCTGTTTCTTTTTATACTCTTCATGTTTTCTATTTTGTCAAATTAGGTTGCATCATTAGTTCTTTCTTATAGAGACCTCTGTAATCCAACAATGAAAAATATCTATCATGACAAGATTTGAAGATGGTATTTCTTTTCTTCTGAATTTTGAGTATTCTAATTCTTAATATATTTTTGCGTGGTCTTTGCACTAAATAATTAAACAAAACATACAAGGTTGAGGAGAGGAAGAATAAAGGTAATAAAAGATATCATATAGCTTAATGGTGCCTGCACTGGGCCTAATGTTGCCTCTTTGCTGCTTAGTTCTTGGTGATCAGAAGTGAGAAGAAGAAGAGGAAGGGAAGGATGAGGGGGGAAGATATATACAAGGACAAGTATGTAAATGAATCCTTTGTATCTTATTTCTAAGACAAGAAGGAAATTTTTGGAGTGCTTTTTACTGTCTTTTTAGATGCTAATCAGGAGTAAAATATCCTATGACTATGAGTAATAATGAGTAAGATGAGCAAAATTTGTAACAGACTGTAGATGCATCAAATATTGGATAATAAATTTAAAATTTTCCCACTACATATATCATTGAATTATTCTCATACATCTGCAGATTAGGAATTAGAACATAATCTCCATTCTACCACATCTAACCGATCAAGATCCCAATCAACTATGTTAGGCATTAGCATATCCTGCAAGATCTCAAGCAATTCAAACCTGTGCTTCGGTCACTAGCTATACTTATGAGTCAAACTTGAGCGAGCTAGTTCTAGCTCAGTCTTGACTCAACTCAACTCGACCTGAGCTCGAGCTCGAGCTCGAGCTGAGCTAGACTAAGCCCAACCCGAGCCCAAGCCCAAGTCTAAGCCTAATTAGGGGGGGAGGAGGAGGAGGATAAAGTGGTGGTGGCTTGCCAATGGAGATGGAGGATGTCGATGGAGGAGGAGGAGGAGGAGGTTGGTCGAACAGATGTGTAAATGAGCTAGACCAAGCCTAAGCCCAAGCCTAAGCCCAAGCCGAACTCGAGCCCGAGTCTAAGCCTAATTGGACAAGGAGGAGGTGGTGGTGGCTTGCCGATGGAGAAGGAGGATGTTGATGGAGGAGGTTGATGGAAGAGGAAGAGGAGGAGAAGGAGGCCGATGGAATAGAGGAGGAAGAGGCTAAAAGAGGTGGAGGCAGTCAAAAGAGGTCACTGAAGGAGGTCGGAGGAGGAGGTGAACGAGGAGGTCCGTAGTGGAGGAGGAGGATGTTGATTTTGTTAGGGAGAATATTATTAGACTTAGGTTTAAATTGAAATCGGAGCAACTAGATCATATCAACATCTAAATGTTCTTATGACTTTGTGGAGACTTCTATTTGTAGGAAGGCAGACTGATTGCCACTTATCAAGTCTAATAGGACATTTTTCAATATCTTGCAAGATTCCAAAAAGATATTTTATTTCTTGACATAATATCTCTCATACTATCATATACGATCAATTAAGATTTCAAACAAAAATGTTAGGCATTAGAATATATGGTAAGATTCCTAAGCAAATTGTTTATGCCTTAAAATATCCTACTAATCAAGATCCCAATCAAGTGTTCTACTCCTTGTTTAGATATTTATTACTGATATCAATGCTCTCATAACGATCATACTTGTCTGTATATAAATATGTCATATAAAGCTTAATAGTTAAATACAATATAATTTCTATCTCATTTATATTAGTCATGGTATCAGAGCAATTTTTCATGCTGTTGTCCTCCCGGTTTTTTTTTCCAAGTGCTTCTTCTTCCATGTTTTTCTGAGTATTTTCACTCTTTCCTGCAATCATTTAACATTTGCTTGAAGAGTTGAAGTGATAGAGGGACTGTTATAATTTCATAAATTTGTGTTTTTATATTAATTGATTTAAATATAAATTTGGAAAATTGAGCTGAGCAAAAATTGATTTTTGAGACATGCATATAACTCATATTGTTAAGTGATATCTAATTGGACTTTTGAGCACTTGTTATTCTATAATGTGGTTGGGCGGTCCGGTGTAAGTCTTATTGGATTCAATGCAAGCTCATAATGAGTGGGCCCATTGATTTATTATATATATAAGAGAAATTTGTATACGTCACCCTACTTTATAATGTAATTATAGTTTACACTCTATATTTTTACTATTTATAAATCGAGTTATATGATTTAGTAAATATGTGTAAAAAAATACCATATATTATATTTGAACTAACAGCGTGAGAATATTCCGTTAAGTAGATACATTTTATTTCTAAATGACTAAAATGACCTTAGTATGACTTGGTTGAGGGTATTTTCATAATTATTTTAGTATAGTTAATTTCGATTTATAAATAATAAAAATGTATGGTATAAATTATAATTTTATTAAAAAATAAGGTATTATATATAAATTTTCCTATCAATATAAAGGCTAGGTCCCCTCACCACTCTATAACCTAATATTTTTGCCGTGTTGAAAGTCGTCTGTTGAACTGGAGTAGGAAAGGAAGACTTACCTAATCATCTATCTATAGGTTAGAAGGTGAACAAAGATGAACCATACATGTATGATTCTTATTTTAATCTGTATTCTAGATTTTGTATAGAAATTGATCCAGATTTTATCCAACACCGACCATATGATCAGTGACATCGAAATTTATATCAAAAGAAGAAGAAGGAGAAGAAGAAAGGTATACGCGTAGGCTATGGTTGTGGTGATAAAATACTACATGCATGATTAGCCGGGACCTGAGAGAGAGCATTAAGTTGTTGAAATTGCTCTTGGGTAATTGAAAGTTGTGGAGGATCATAAGGGAATAACCTTTGGTGTGGTAGCCTGGGGGATAACTACGAAATTTATATGGTATTTGTCAGTATTGTCACTAAATCCTAATGGTGAATCTGCATCTATTCGACTACATAGGCACTATATGCCTATCAAATTCTCTTTTTTCTTTCTATATGATATTTTTCTATTTCATGTCGTCTCATATTTTTACTTGACCACTGCTTCATTTAAGACCTTTCGACATGGAGGATAATTGGGATGAGTAAAAAATTTAGTGGGCTTTACCACTTGCTACATAACTCAACTAACCCAAACGGTAGAGTTGCTTCTATAGTTTCTACATCTCCAAACATCTGGCATTGCCGTCTTGCCATCTTTCACTCTCTTGTCTGGACTTGTTGACGCATTCTAATTCTACTATTTCGATTGCTCCCATGATTATATTTGTTTGCCCTTTGATTGTTGACTTTTTCTAGTATGTTTTGTTAAATCAAAACATGCTTTGATTTAAATCATGTTGACATTTTATGGTCGTTTTCTATCGCTTCCCATGATGGCTTTTAAAATTTTCCAACCACTGTGGATGGTCGTTTTCTATTCTTTAATCATTTTGTATACTTATTTATACTAAATTTAATTTGAATATCAAACAAGTGCACAGTGATAATGGCTATGAATTTAATATGCGAGATTTCTTTGATGAAAAGAAGATATTCATCAACAGCGCTGAGCTGCCTCAACACCCCAAACTAAAAAATAGTTTTGAATGCCAACACTAGTATATTCTCAACATTGCATGCTCTCTTCACTTCTAAGATAACATTTATCTTCATTTTTTGGGTGACTCCACTCTCACAGCTACATACCTTATTAGTCGCATCCTAACTCCTATTCTCTAAGGTAAGATATCTTATAACCTTTATTTTTTCCTCCAAACTATCTTATACTTATTTGCAGTATTTGGGTGTTTATGTTATGCTTCCACAAATACACAAAATAATTTCAAATTGATATCATGCTAGGCATGGTTATTTTTTTATGTTATATATATCCTTATGGTGTGAAAGGCTATAAATTCTTAACATGATATCTTCTTTATGATGTATCTTTATCTCTGATATGATTGTCTATCTTCTGTTCACCATGCTATTGCTCTAGTTATATCTTTCTCATGTCAAACATCACACGTTTAAGTAGGCCATCAAACATATGATCACTAGCATTGAAGTCATGATAACTGATTTAGATCATGATATATATATATACCAATTTCTCTATACGAGGAATTCTTCTATGCTCTAGTTTAAGACTTGAACCCAAAACTCTGCTTGTCATATAGTAATGCTTTATATAAAAATTTTCATCTGAAATCTAATTAGTATTACTTTACATGCATTAAAAAATTTATATATCTTCTACAATTTTGTCTAAGAATCTTTAAATTCAACTATTATATTAATAAAATATTATTGAAAAAAGTTTATTATTGCACTTTAGTCCATATCATAATAATATGTATAAGTATTTAGATTGAAAAACATATCCTTAGTCACACTTCTTCCTACACGGGCTATTCTGCTCATAAGTCCATCTAGAAGCTTGGTCTTATTTGTTTTGAGTTCAAGAAGGTTTTGAACTTGGTCGGAGACTCCTAATCTAGTTCAGTAATTAAATATTAAATTAAATTTTTTTCTTAATTATATTATGTCCTTAAATAAACAATAATATATAAAATTTAATATTCTTTCAAATTAATTTTATTTTTATTTTTAATAGTCTTGCCTGTCTCTTCTCTATTCTCTCCTCTCTTTTTTAAAATATTTATATTTTATATTATAAAATATGTCATGTTATATAGATATATCAAATCATATCCATTCGAATCACTTCTCTCTCCTCTCCTCTCTCTGCATTCACTAAGGACCTAAATTATTTTAAATATAATACACTTAAGCTCATAAATGTCTATTATAGACACCATATAAGCTAATAAATTTTTTCAAATATGCACTTAAGGTAGCAAATGCTTATTATAATATTATAATATTATAATATTCATATATTGTACTATCATAATATTCATAATATTTGTATATTATAAGATATCATATAATATTCACATATTATAATAATGACCGCCGTTTCCACATGAAAAATATATTTTCATAAATCAAATTTATGTATCATCCATTTCCCTCTAAAATAAATATTTTTTTACTTTTTCACATCACAAATAATAAATATATTTTTAACCTAACTCAAAATAAAATACCAAATTATTTTAGATTAGTTCAAGATACATAAATCAAGATTAAAAAATTATGTCAGCTAATCTAGTTAAAAGCTTAATCTCAAACCTCTACATTACCGATTTAGGAAAGGATATGTGAGTTTTTGACTATTTTAAGTTTCCTTATCAAACATTATACCAAAGTAAGTGAGTTCTAAACTTATTTATAGAACTAAGTGGCTATTAGTCCATGAAAATACCACGTAAGATAATTTTGACATTTATACAAAAATTGATATGGGTTAGTAATTGTATTTAAAAAAAAAATCTCTATGAACAACTTTAAATAGACAAATAAATTGCTTTTACATCGATATCTATTTTACTACGAGGGTAATAAAAATTGCTCATCTAGTTAGCTATAACAAAACTACTATCACGTACGTGACATCTATATAGACTAGAAGTCATAGTCTTACAGATATGTTTGAAATAGTTGCTTGATATATAGCATAACTAAAATGGTCTTGAATAATTCTCTCCACCTCTATCTCTCTTTCTTTCGAGATCAAGCTAAATGAGAATTAAAAACATAATAAATTAATGCCAACTCCAACGTCACATTGATTAAAACGAACTCAGAAATCAAGCAAGTTGTTATCCCTACGCATCTAACGAAATCTCTATAATTGCATGTCAGGTTACGTACTGTAGATGCTCTACTTTTTATCACTTTGGCCAGACTCAATCATCAGACTAATTATTTTATCTCCCTCTCATAAGTTCGAGTTGGGTGGTTGATACGCATCGCAATCTAGAATAGTTGATTGAGCTATTTCCGTGCATAAATTTGAGACAAAGAACACACACGCAAAAAATAATAATAATAATAATAACTTAACTCATTATTGACTATTTGGCATGGTTGTACGTCCTATGATAAAAACTATTAACACAACGGAGGATCCAGCTCAGGGTGGTCCAAATTTTATAATGAGTGAGAAGAGAGTAAGGAGGGCAAAATCTAACATTATTCTCCCTACTAGTGTAACATATACGTAAACTACGGTGAGAGTTTGTAGTACTCACAGCTACTACCTCCAATATATCCGATTGAGTAGTGCATGAGCCTGGCATCACTGTGCAAAACATCTCCATTACTCCCCTCCTGGACAACCATAAATAGCGGACTAATCCGCTTCTTGCCAAAGAGGAGGACATTCCAAGACTTCTATGAACAAAATTGGCTCAAGGGACCCGATATAATTATTATTATGGAGAACCCGCATGGCCCAACAATTTTTTGTATATTTTTTAATAGTAATTCTAAATACTATTGAATGCAATGTCGGTTTATCGGTTCTAGAACAATCAATGATTGATGAACTGGCGGATCCATTTCTCAAACAGTAGCAAGAAAAAGGCTACAATAGATTCATAGAATATTTCTAATTGCAGGCAGCTGAAATTAACACACACAAACATGTTAAATATATATATATATATGACTAAATTATTTATTATCATTAAAATAGACAGTGTTAAAAATATTTGTCAGTGATTTTCTTTTCTTGTACTATGAAACTAATAATTTTAGACAGTTTTTGAACCATTTTAGTTGTTCTTTTCTCATCTAAATTAATATTTGCTCGTATTTAGTTTTGTTTAGAATGACATTTTTAAAAGAACTCAATAATTTTGTCGGTAATTATAATATTAAAAAACATATGTAATAGTAAATGTTGTATTTTGAAACTATTTCCTTTTATCATGAAATGAACTGAGCACTTCGAATTTAGTAATATATGAATGTATCATACCCTCACCTACATTTTATTCTCTCTCAGGATTGGTCTGGTAGATTTGCAGAGAGTTATGTGATGGTCTACAATCCTTTCAATAGAAAGTATATATATATATATATATATGTTAACCATCAGGCAATATAACTTTTTAATTAGTTGCCACCTAAAAGGGAGAGTCGTTCTTTTGACCTAGCTAAAAAGGAAGAAAAAAATGATCGAAGGATTAGAAATATCATTAACTGCGATAATGAGAGAATGGCCACTGTTCTACTGCCTAGTTGCATGCCGAGTGATTAGTAGTTTACTTATCAATTAGGAATACATTAATTTATTACGGCTAGGGAAAGGATTTCTTGGAAAGGGAGAGCTTTTGATCTATCTATTAAGGAGGTTGTCATTTTGTTTCAACTTTCAAAGCAATGGATAGGATCATGCTTCTTATAATATCATAATTAATAGTCCATTTCTTTTCTCATTTTACACCTGCAGTATAGTTAACTTAACCACATGTTTAGTAAAGTTTAACTAATAAATCTAATAACTTAACCCACATATTTTCTGTATATATTTATTAAATTATGAAGCTCAATTTGTAAATAGTAAAAATATAATTGTAAACCGTAATTTTATTAAATGATAAGGTGTTATATACAAATTTCTCTTTTTTTTACATATAGATGCCTCTCAAATCTAATAAACTATTAAAATTTTATCAATTTAATTATAAAAAATTAAAAATATTTGTACTATTATTCGCTTACACAAGTACTTAAGGAACTTTGAAAGGATATACATGCAAAAAAATTCTGTTTTTAATTCAACTCTTGCAATTTAGTAAAGTGCGACATAAAATCACATAGGGCAAAGTTTTTTTTTTCCTGCAGTTATATAAAGGTTGAATTAAAAATAATCAAAGATCAGGTGTAAACTGCAAGAAGCATAGATGCAGTGTGTGAAATGGAAAAACCCCACCAATCAAATGTGTTTTCTTGTAATGAATTACAGTTCATTCCTCTCTAATTTGGTCTGGTCTTAACTTATCTGATTATATTTAAGCTTAAGTACTTAATCATTATTAAGGGGATATAAAATATTTAATTACCTCTATTAAAATATAGATAGTCTAATTTGATAATGGTAAGGGTGGTGTAGTTATTTAGCAACTTAGTTATGGCTGAAAAAATTGATGCCAATAATTGTAGGGGGGAGCTTAAAAATGGATGAAATATTTAACTGTTATAACTTGGTGAACGACAAGAAAGTGTGAATTGAAATCATATGAAGTATATATATAAATATAATTTGTCCTTTATGTCTTAGCATATTGATAGCAAACTTTGGAGTGAACTAAGCCTTTTAGATATATATTATTGACTTCTTTTCCAAAAAGAATGAAAGAGAAAGAGTACAAGTGCCACACAATGCTGCCGACTTGGTTTGTGAATATATAATACAGCATATTGTCTAATATAAGAAGACAATAACTCTAAAGTTTTAGTTGTTCTACGTATTAACAATGATAATAACTATGATAATAAATATCATGATCATCTCATCTCAAAAAGAAGAAACTAGTAAAGAATTACCATCCAGGTGTAAAGAACCAACCAACAACAACAACAATGATAATAAATATCATGATCATCTCATCTCAAAAAGAAGAAACTAGTAAAGAGTTACCATCCAGGTGTATGTGCATGGTTTTCACAAGCATGCCAGATATACTGTTAGTTTTGCATCACATCATTTTAAGTGGATCCAATTAACTCCACACGTGTCTATATATATATATATATATATATATATATATATATAACGAGTGTTTGTTAGGTGACTTCAATTGCACTATAAACTAATATCATATCACTCTAAGAAGAATACTGTGAGTGACAGAGGACGAGAAATATAGTGGCATTTTATAGAATTCATCATTATAAGTTTTTTTCAGTGGCAGTCGTAAAAATACCACTATAATATTTATAGTGGATTTTATATAACTGTAACTTATTATAAGGTGTTAAATGAATACTTTTTATCAAAAAATGATTGATTTTTTTTCTAGGAAAAAAATAATAAGGTGGATTTCAAATCATAAATTGTCTATAATAAATGATTTTATTTAAAAGTCATAGTTTTAGATTGATTATTATTATTATTATTTTTTAATGCTGGTAGTCACACTCAGAAAGACGCGCAGCCGTCCGCACCCAACTACCTCCATCAATTCGTCAAAATCCAACTACCTCATCTATAACGCAGATGCCGTCCGGGAATTGCTAGCCGTTATGAGCCATGCAGACACCGGCTCAAGCCGATGAATCGGCTGGGCTCATCTTGAGCAAGCCACGCATGAGCCGATGCCGTTGGATGCAATGATCAACGGCTCCCAAGAGTCAACTAAGAACGGCTTCTGTTATGCCATTGACTGTAACTTTCACCATTGGAAATCTAATAACCCCACTGGATATATCGTCACATAGAACTGCAATAAATAATGAGATGCATTATATTTCAAATAAATTACTTTCCAGAAGGAAATAATGTGGGAAATGTGAAGCTATTATATGAAAGTCGTTGAGACTTTTTTATAATAAAAAAATCTATTTTCCAACACAACAACCCAAAGTGGGGTATTTTGTATGATTTTAAAGGCAGAGCTACATCACTTAGCATTCGTAAGACACAATTTTAAACAAAACGAGGATTTAATTGGAAAACAGCACTGCAAGTTTTGGCCAAGCTAATAATGGAAAAGTAACTTCCTAAACTTTATAGTTAATTTGTCCCAATAAAAGATAAAGAATGGATAGAAGTTTTCATCAACTCAGCATTTTTCTCTATCTGAAATACGAAGAGTCGCAGTGGGGCCCTGCATTGGGATAGTTAAGACTTAATAAGAGACAACTACCTCTTCTCCTTCCCATTATAAACAAACAAGCATCCATCCACAAACTTCATCTGCATGTATCAACCCAATCCTCCTCCTCCACCTCCACCTCCTCCTATTCGATCTCAAATGGAAAACGCTCACCGAGACCATCTCCTCTCCTCTCTCCTCCATCTCCTCTCCCTCCTCTCCCTCTTCCTCTCTCTCTCCATTGAAACCTATATCTTTATCAACAAGCTCAACCCCACCTATCACCTCCTCCCTCTCCTCCTATCCCTCCTCCTCCACCACTTCCTTACTCCAAAAACTACCCAAACCCACCTCTTAGACTTCTCCTGCCTCAAACCCCAACCTAGGCTTCGAGTCCCCATCCCGGGCTTATTGGAGCACCTCTCCCTCATCAACTGCTTCGACTCCGATAGCGTCGCCTTTATGAAGAAAGTCATCACCTCCTCCGGGATGGGCAACGAGACCTACTTCCCCCCTTCTCTCCACTACATCCCTCCGTCGGCTACCTTTCATGACTCCGTCCAAGAAGCCCACATGCTCTTCTTCCCGACTTTGGACGACCTCTTTGCCAAGACCAACGTCTCGCCTTTGGATATTGATATCCTCGTAGTCAACTGCAGTGGCTTCTGCCCTTCTCCTTCCCTCTCCTCCATCGTGGTCAACCGCTACGCCATGCGAAGCGACGTCAAGAGCTTCAACCTCTCCGGCATGGGCTGCGCGGCTGGGGTCGTAGGCGTCGACGTGGCGAGGAGCCTACTAAAGCTCGGCAAATCCTCCTACGCCGTCGTCATAAGCACCGAGATCGTATCCACCGGGTGGTACAACGGGAAGGATCCAAGAAAGCTGGTGCTCAACTGCTTCTTTCGCATGGGTTGCTCCGCGGTGCTACTTACCAACAGACCCAAGAAGGGAAACCCCAACCCTAAGTATAAATTAGTGAAGCTAATGAGGACCCAGTTCGCCTATGACGACCGTGCGTACAAGTCGGCGTCGAGGGAGGAGGACGACGAAGGCATCACGGGGTTCTCCATCGAGCGCGACCTCCTGCGAGTCGCCGCCGAGTCGATCCGCTTGCACGTCGTCGCCCTCGGCCCGTCGATACTCCCGTGGCGCGAGAAGCTACGTTACGTACTCTTGCATGTAACAAAGAAGGCAAAGAGGATAGAGTTCGTGCCGGACTTCTCCGCCGTGATAAAGCACTACTGCCTACCGTCGTCGGGGAAGCCGATAATAAAGAAAATAGGAAAAGGGTTAGGGTTGGGGGAGAAGGAGATGGAGGCGGCGCTGATGACGTTCCACCGGTTCGGGAACCAGTCGTCGGCGTCGATGTGGTACCAGTTGGGTTACTTGGAGGCGAAGGGGAGGGTGAGGAAGGGGGATAGGGTTTGGCAGCTGGGGATGGGGAGTGGGCCCAAGTGTAACACGTTGATATGGGAGTCTGTGGGTGAGATAGACGGGGAGGAAGAAGGGAGGAAGGAGAAGAAGACGAAGAAGAAAGGGCCATGGATGGATTGCATCCATAGGTATCCCATTGATGATTGATAAAGAGCATCAGGATTTGTAGCTATGGGACTGTGTGGCAGATTTGTAATATAGACTATTGGCATAATTAATAGCTAATGCCTAATTTTGGATTACAATTTTTACCCTTGCTGATTATTATCACCTTTCTTTCTATTATAATAATTTTCTCTGCCACGTAGGACTACTCATTGAATTTGCATTTACTATCCTATTTTTTATTTATTTATAAATCGCACTGTTTTCTATAATATATCTTAGTGAACTACACATAACCAGACTCTTAAATTAAGTTACTAAAGACATACCAAAATGTTCTTACCCATTCTTAATTACCTCCTATCTTCTCACCTAAAAATTCCCATTTCGATTTGTAGAACGCGTTCATAGTGGATCCCTTGCTGTAGTTCCTCGCCGGCCGCTTTCCACGACAATATTTTTCTCCCTCTTGCTTTGTTATTTAGGCCAAAGAAAGAAAAAATTATCATCCTCTAGAAGAAGTAAGTATTTTTAATGGACAAACATATTGATCTTGATGGAATTAATATTTATTAATATTTTTATGCCATCCGCTCTAATAGTGTTAGCGTTAATCTAAACTAGGAGATTTCTACAAATAATTTGTGAAAATGCAAGGTATGATTTATAAATATTAAAATATAAGGTATAAATCATAATTATGTGAAAATATAGAATGTTGAATATAAATTGCTTTATTTAATTATTTTTTAATAGATCATGAGCCTTTGATATTATGTTCGATCCGTGGGTGTGATTAGGATGAAGGTGATGGGTGGTTTGATGATAGATTCTGATACGACTCAATCCATATTGACTCCACTCGCGACATTGGGTTCATTGAGATAACCTATTTATCTAATTGTTTTTTTTTAAGAAATAAATGGATTTTTGTCGAGGCACATTTGAACGCAGGGACCGCGTTCAAATGGGCCATGCGAACGCCTGCACATATTCACAAAAATAGAGAATGCAAATTGTGCGTTCGAACGGACTCGGGCTATTTGAGCACAATTGTTCGAAGAACGCCTACATATGTTTGTGACGATAGAGAATTATAATTCTGTGTTCGAACACAATCGGGCGCGTTCAAACACATATGTGAAGGAAACCCTAATTGGAGTTAAATTGGATAATTGAAAATGGCATTGTGCCTTTATCTCCTTCTCTGCTTGATTTAGCCATTGACGCCCTCTCCTACCTCCTTCCTTCCACCGCCCAAGTCTTTTGTTGGCTTTCTTTAACTCTTAATCCCTCTTTCTATAACAACTTCTCCCATTTCACATCAAGGAATTAACCTAGCACCAATCTAACCATTGAAGGGCTAACAAGCTAGGATTTATCTGACTTTCGGCCACTGTTCGACCCATATCTTAAGATTTAGTCATTCAAACCCTGCAATCTTGGATTCATTTGAAAGCTCTTTTTAATAGCAACAACATATTCAAAATTCAGGAAGATCCAATAGTTAGATTATTCAGCTTCTTTCGAAAGTGACATCCTTAATCTAGTCCAGAATCATTATGGATCGAATAAAGCAGATTCGTAACAGATTCGATGAGCAAGAGGAGAGAGAAGATGCAGCCAAACTTAATAGACAAGGTCGATATAATAGTCGAAGGAAGGAAAAGGATGATAACCTTAGCTTTAGAGAACGAGAGGAAGGAGATCGAAAGAGATGAGAGGTGGAAGAAGAGACAAATGCAATATTTATCAATGATTTCCTAGATTAGGTTGCTCTCTACATAAGTAGAGGCTAATACTAAACTAAATATAACATACAAAATAACTTTGTTCAGACTAAGATTGTGTCAGGCATTCAAACGACTCATCAAATATTTAAACAAGTTGATGAAGCACTATAAATAGGTGCTCTTAGGCTACAGCATTATGAAGCCATTCAAGTGAGGGCATTCAAATGGCCCATCCCGCGTTCAAATGCTTGAGCTTAAAACTAGAAATTCCTCAACAAAAAATAATAATAATAAACAAGTAAATCTAGATAGACGGTTCAATCCATCCAACCTAATATTCCCCCTTAAGATGATTCAATTAGGCTGGGATCTCATTAGCATCTAGGCTATTTATAGACTAAATAATATTCTAATCCTGTTGAATATATAAAGTTGGATTGCTTAGTCAATCATAGAGTCAGAATAAGTTTAAATCAGACGTCTATAGTGCTTTTATAAAAAAAATTCGTCACATATCAATCCTATCGTACGTAGAAGAAAATTAAACTCATAATCTTTATTGCTAGTAGAACTCAGCTGGTCTGCTAGTCTAAATATCCCTATTCTAAACAACACAAAGGACGCCAACACTGCAGTTTGTTTATGCTGTATTTAATATGGTGGGGTGGAGTATTGTACTTATATGGTTGCACTTTGAAACATCGACCTACTAGGCATATATAGCATGTCACCTCATATATTTGGATTTTATTAGACCTGATATCCGTCAACCTTCCAGCACTCATGACGCATGATATCCACTAATTTCAATTCATAGAAATATCTAAATCACCACTTGATTGTTTATTTTTAGTTTGCAGAAGTACTTAAATCGTTTTAGTCATGGTTGGTTGATTGTAATGAATAATGATGACTACCTTTGACTATTGGCTACTGAAATAGTAATTGAATACTGTTAACGAAACATTTGCTATTAAACATGTGCTTCTTATGCAGGGAGAACCCAAGTAATTACCACGTGACTTACTGATCAATATTTTAACACAATATATAAATGAAAATCTATATTTTTATAAATAAAATAAGTAAAAAAATCTATAACACCAAGACGACAGCAAACCCAAAATATATATCTATAAAAATATAAGTCAAAACTCATGCAAGAGTTACAAGCCATCTAACTTAATTTACATGAATAGAATAAAAATAAGAATTAGAAGACTAAAGGCCGGTCTTCGATCGCCAGATCCTCCATGGGCTCGAGGGTCATCTACTAATCTGAAAATATTCTACCAAACAGTGGTAAGCATAAAACCCGGCAAATATCCACTGTTATAGTCTAAAAGTAGTGCGATGAAAGATATAACAATAAGTAAATATGAATATGTGCATCATGATCAAATAGAATGCATCAGTACCACATACTCGTCATGCTCATCTGATGCGCACATGCATTAGCAATCGATAATCTACCATACATCATCTGAACTATCAACTATCAAGTCTTCAAGCTCAAGCTCACACTAAGCTCCGTCCATATTCATTAGCAATCGATAATCTACCATACATCATCTGAACTATCAACTATCAAGTCTTCAAGCTCAAGCTCACACTAAGCTCCGCCCATAGGCCAAGACAACACTTCACCATATAATAATCATCATCTCAAATTATCAAGTCTATAACATAGGCTCATATAGAGATATAGGTATGTAGGCCACATCATCATTTACACTTGATTGCATACATCCCCCAAGGGAGGGTAGACTCTAGCAATAGAATCACTAGCCTATCACCTGGTGAACAATATGACCAATTGTCCACAATCGTAGACTAAGGATCTCAATCGTAAGCCCATCACATACGTTAGTGTCACACATCGATACTAACATTCGAGCCCTCGGCTCCACACCATAGCATCACTATGCGAAAATCATAAGCCGTCGCTCATGGATGTCTTCACCCTACATCATCTAGTACCGCTAGGTCTACGTTATCCTACCATTCTCTCTCTCTATCTTAAATACTCTAAAGAGTATAACTCTCGTCAATCGATAGTAAATCGCTCATCGCCCGACGAAATAGCTACCTGATTGTCTATGATCAATAGATTAAGACGTCGGTGTGGGGACCTAATATATATAAGTATAATAGTATCCCCTGCCCCTAACCCTGGCCGGAGAGGTGTCGGGTACCGTCGAGACGCAACAATCACCCATTTTATGGTTGTGCACATATATAAGTGGCATGATATTATATAGCACAACAAATATAATACACACATAGTTATCATGTTTTGCATGCCAACACACATGTTCATGCCCAATAAATATAACTAGAAATAATAATATATGAAATCTTACCGAATAGCAAAATAAAATTACCATGCATGACGTGCAATAATAACGGTAAGGAAAATATATGTACACACATACTATAAGTGTGATGATGTTATAAGATAGGTTATTTCATTCTCTACACTACTCCTAGATTATAAAAGTTTCACTTGCCTGAGCTGCTTTCTTGATACTAACTGGCACTACGCCACGGGATCATCCTCATAGGGTACAGAGTCCACCTTGCTAAGAAAAATAATAAAAAATATAAACACAAATACCTCCCATTGATTAATTAAATAACTCTACTAACATTCACTATAGGCTTGGGTAGGTTCATCTACGGATTCTTATATTTATTAATTAGGTTGAGTTAGCATAGTTGTACTAGTGCCTAACATGTTATTAAAAGTAATTTAAAATAATTTACCTCAAAATTTTGTTCAACTAATTATTATTATTTAGGTAAATCACATAGGCAACACTAAGTTAATCTACTTCGTTAAATAAGATAATCTACTTAGTATAATTTCTCTAATATGATCTGTATTAATTCTTCGGTAAGAGCAAATAATACAGATACAACCAAATCACTGACTCATAAAGTCAATTTTACCGAAGTTAAAATCAACCATGCTAAACGCTACCTAGAACTAAATCCTATTAAAAGCAATTAATAAAATTAATCAAACCACTCTTTATCGATAATTAATATTAAGTCTCAAGTTGACAAAAATAAAGAATAAGATGACTAGCATAATTAAAATGATTATGATGCAACTAATTGGCTTGGCCAGCTCAAGGCCAAGCACAAACCCACAAAAATTGGGCCCAAAGCCTCAAGGTAACTAGGCCTAAAGGCCTCATGGACTAGGCCATAACCCAACTTACCAACAAACCTAGGTTGAGCTGCATCTAGCCTGACCCAACACACGGGCTGGGCTGCACCCAGCCTGAGATGGCACCTAGGCTGGCTGCACTCAGCCCCGAGTCCAAGACACCTCCCTCCCTCCTATCTTACCTTTACCAAAAAGAGGAAGGAAGGAAGGGTCATTGCCGGTGGCCACCGTCACCAGCAGCCGGGGCTGACAGACTAGTCAATGCCCCATTGGCGAAGGAAGGCACCCACGGTGCCTACTCGACTGGTGGGGAAGACGAGGACCACCCACTAGCAGGCAAGAACCCAATCGGTATAGGGGAGGGGAAGAGCTGTCGGCAAACCCGGCCGCCGGCAACCCAGCCAACCTTCCAACATGCTCCCCTCGATAAGAAGAAGCTAGCCGAGGGGAAGCCCAGCTACCAAAGGTGGCCGACAGCCAGGCAAGGGGCCGTCCGACTGCTCCGACCATGAGGGCGCTAAAAGAAACCACCGAGGGCATCCTCACAAAGAGGGGAAGCTCACCGGACTGACACAATAAGGCACGAGGCTGCCAACCGGCCAGATCACGGTGAGACCAAGAGGAGGGGAAAACCAAAGGAAATTCCTAATTAAATAACGAATTATAAATCAAACTTACCTAGAGGATAAGGGAGTTCTGACCCTTCGATCTGGGGGGGGCGGTGGTTCTAGCGGTGCTCTAGCACTGCAAGAAAAAGGAAAGGGGGAAAAGCTACAAGCTAGGAGAAGAAAGAAGAAAAAGAAAAAAAAAGGGAAAGAAAGAGAAGAAGAAAGAAAAGATAAGGGAAGAGAGGAAAAGGGGCGAGCGGTTTACCCTCATATTAATGTTTCTTTTAACTTAGCAACTCAATCACATTTGTTTCTAGAGAAGGCAAAGTAGAGGAAGGCCCTAATATATCTGGAGGATGAACATTGTTCTGTATGTCAGTCTTTATTGATTCATCTTCTGGCTTGAATAGGAAGAAATGAATGAGAGCAGCAGCCAGGATTTTTTTTTCTTTTGTTGAATTAAGGAGCTAGAGACCAGCTAAGAGTTACAAGGGAAACAAGGTCAATTTAGCGATAGCTATCTAAATCCTCTGGCAAGGGGGAATTCTCTCCCCACATTACAGTCTGGGCAACCTGCCGACTTAATCAAATCAACCAATCAGCCGCTTGATTGCACGAGAAGCAAATTCTTTCCTCAAGCAAATCGAGGATCTGTTGCACCATAGACTGAATAGTAGAGAGAAAAAAATAATATTCTATCCCTTAGTGAGTTAGCATGGGTAACAGAGGTTTTGTGTTTGAATTCTTCTATGTTCATCTGTCATTTAAATATTAAAAGTTAAATCTCTATCTATTTAAGTCAAGCTTACACTTTTAAGTATATCAAAATGTCTTGAGCTTCTTGTAGAGATGATCTTTAGGTGAGACAGGTTGAATTTGAGCTAGGCTTTTTGGGCTGACTAAGCTTCGACCACTGTTCGTTAACCTGCTCACCGATCACTTGAGCCAAGTCGGATTTAAGCCGAGCTAGAATATTTCAATCCTACTACCAACTAGCCCGTGAAATATCGAACTCAAATTAGGCGTAACAAGTCAAGCATATCAAAAATATTTTAGCAATATTATTAACGAGTCGAATGTATCAAATCAGGCATATCAAATAATTTTATTGTCTTCCATTTAGAAATACTTAATACTAGCCCTTGTACATCAAACATTTAATATGGAACTAAACAACCATAAAAACTCGGAAACGAGCATAATGGGCCGTGCTTTACGAAAATAAATAACTCAATTCTTTCAATTCCATTCTACGACTAGAAGAAGGCCAGCCAAAGGAGAGAGGCAGTTGATTTCTCTTCTGTCTTGCCCTAGTTTAGTTGAAGACAATCCTTGTTTCTATCCCATCAGTTAAATGAACAGTCTGTAACAATGTGAAAAGATACAGCAAGTGTCGTGACAATTTATAGCAATAAAATCAACATAAGTGAAATTCGACGATAATTATGACCTAAGGTAGAAGAGAAGTGACTCACTACAATCTATCGCTATTTGAGTTCCTACATGTTCAAATTACCACTTGAACAATCTCTCTATGCTTATGAACTTCGAACTGAGAAATCCAATAATTTGCAGATTTCTTGACAGCTTCCTAACCTTTCGGAAGTTGTTGTGTATATTAATGTTGAAAACCTCTTAGCCATGAAAATCCAAACAAACTGAAATGAAATACATAGAAATTACATCAGAATCAAAAAGGGAAACGTGAGCTATATGAAAAGAACTATTGATTTTAACTGTTTATGAGATGCTTGCACATTGGAAGAGACTCATTCCACGTATAGAATGAATCATGCAAAAATATACATAGAAGCTACTGCAGAGGAATACGTAAATGTAATCTTGCAAAAAGAATAAGCCATACTGAATCTGGCAGAGTCATGCTGATAAAGCAATTAGAAACAACAACCATTTATTAGATAAATCTTATATCACCTAGTTGTAATCACCTCTTATATCACCATTTTGTAGGCTACTGGCACAAGTCTCTGTCCTGCTAAAAACAAGCAAAGCTCCATGTAAGTCCAACAAGAACAAGGAGTATTTCCTCCCTCCAACATTCTTTATAATTTTTAACTTGATCCAAATTGTTGAATGTATAAGGAACTACAGTATACTAATCGCAGGAATAATTTCTCAAGGCAGCTACAAAATGAACATTCATTATTACCATGTGCATATGTATTGATACTGTGTGCTTTGAATAATAAATAATAAAAATCTGAATCATTTAATGCGATAGTTAAAGATGCTCATATTGTATGAGTGTTCCGATTCAAATTCTAAAAACATTGGTTTAATTGGGATATCGTTACAAAAAAGATCTGAATCACTTATATGAAGAATTCCGGCAATCTTTAAACTTATTGTCTCCAAGATTATTCCAAAGGCAGCTATAAAATGAACATACATTATTACCATGTGCATATGTATTGATACTGTATGCCTTGGAAGAATAAAAATCCAAAATCATTTAATTCGATAGTTAAAGATGCCAATGTTATACGAGTGTTTCCGATTCAAATATCTGTTACGAACCGAATTTTGGATGATCTGAACGTAAAAAAGTTATGAAAATTAAGGTGGTGGTAGCCTCGTGAATTAAGGTTCTAATAACTATTCATTTAAATTAGAGGTCGAAAAAAAAATATATAAATAAAAGAGTGGAACAAGATAAAAATAGGACAGAACGGTAAAGATCCGACGTTGTAGCGGTCGTCGGAGAGTGGCGAACGACCAAAAGGGGTGGTGAACACGTAAGGTAGGGTGATTACTAGAGGTGACAACGGCTATGAATTGGAGGTAAAATTAGGGTTCTAAGTTAGATCTACTCCTAAAAATTTAATGGCTATATTAATTTACTTATATTCCTAGATTATCTTACTCTTATTTCTAAGATAGTTTAAGACTAAAATATAATTCATAATTCTTCATTGGATGCTTGGATGAATAAATAAAAAAACTCAGCTTCTATATATAGAGAGGAGAGTACAATAAATTATATTCAGACTTAGCCCTAAAGACTTATACTACTCAAACTAGGACTTACCTTAGAGACTTACATGACTTAATTAAATTTGCCTTAGTGACTTATGTGACTTAATTGAACTTGTTTTAATAGCTTACATGACTTAACTATATTTATCTTAAGGACTTACATAAAAAATAAATATAAATTAATAAAAAGATGATAAATAAACTCAATCCATCGAGTCCAATATCCTTATGATACGACCCGGTTCGCATCAATACCAAGAACATTGGTTCAATTAGGACATCATTACAAAAAAGATCTGTATCGCTTAATCTTAAAACTCGTTACCGAGAAATCAAGCAATCTTTAAACTTATTGTCTCTAATATTTGAGGCACCATAAGTGGATATAATTAAGCTCCAGTTGCAAGTAATAGGAAAACCACTCAACTTCACATTAGTAGATCTATAGATCTTTAAGATCTTTCCAATATCAACCATTGCACTGACGGACTCATATGGAATCTTGAAAGAGATAAAATAAAAAAAAACTTCAGGTAACTCAATAGTTAAACGTTTCCAGAATATTAAAAATGTGTAAACTAATTTATCTAACGGTGTGCTCATTTCATATTGCTTACATTAGAGTTCAAAAGGATCAACCCCTTCTGAATCTAATCATCTTCCCCTTGCAGCAGAAGAGATCTATCTTATTCAGTAATTAGTATATCACACATTTGCAGACTAGTTGATGTTAGATGATAACTCTCTCACATGTATAACCTGAAGTATAAAATTCACACCTTTTATGTCTATGATTGAGATCAATAGAGATGCTTCCCTATTGGATAACTAAGACTCATATTCAATGTCATGATTTACTGAGTCCAGGATAAGTAACTCCAGCATTACCCAATGCACTAAGATGTCTCCGCAAGTCCACCAATTAATGTATTCTCCATAACATCCTTGCGGTGATTAAATAGGTTCTCAGTGCACTTCAATTCACAAACAATACTGTTTAAAACCCATTCCAATTGGTCAATCATATCCTCAGGCATCCCTTTTGCAGAAAACTCAAGAATTTTTCCATCAATTTCAATCATACTGCAACCAGGTGTAGTTTTCTTAATCCCATGGTCCTTCATATAAGATCTAATTTTTTTCACATCTGCAAACCTATTAGCCCTTGCATATATATCTGAAAGAATTACATATAACACATGATTGAGAGGATCCAACCCAATCAGATAACTGGCCACTCGCTCTCCTATTTCAACATTCCCGTGCATTCTGCAAGCACCAAGTAATGCCCCCCAAACAAATGAGTCTGGCTCCACAGGCATGCTGTTGATGAGGTGTTCGGCCTCTTCAAAAAGCCCTGCTCGCCCTAGCAAATCAACTATGCAAGCAAAATGCTGCTGTTGTGGCTCAATGTAGTAAACCCGTTTCATCACATCAAGACACCACCGACCTTTTTCCACGAGACCAGCATGAGCACAAGCACTTAGAAGAGCACCAAAAGTGACATGGTTTGGCCTCAATCCTTGCCTAACCATCTCCTCAAAAAGACCAAAAGCCTCCTCTGCAAGACCATGGGTGGCAAAGACGGAGATCATTGCGGTCCATGCCAAAACATCTCGCTCCGACAACTCCTCAAAGACCTCAACAGCTCTCTCCACGCACCCGCATTTCCCATACATGTCTATCAGTGCAGTCCCAATAACCACATCAAATTCCAGCATATGCCTCTTCAAGTAACCATGCACCCATCTCCCCTGATCCATTGCCCCCAAGGAAGCACAAGCTGCGACCACACTCGCAACAGTCACCTTATCCGGCTTAACACACCCATCAGACGCAAGCTGCATCTCATAAAACAAACACAGTGCCTCCCTCGCCCGTCCGCCCCGAACAAACCCCGTAATGATCGCATTCCACGTCCGAACATTCCTCTCCTTCATCTCTGAAAACACACTCATCGCTTCATCCAGCTTGCCACACCTCAAATTCCCAGTCAAAATCGAGTTCCAAGAAACTACATCTCTAACACGCATTTCATCGAACAACAACCGCGCGCAATCAATAAGTCCGCAGTTAGCATAAACAAACACCAAAGCATTTTGGACGAAGAGATCCTCGTCGAAACCCAATTCAAAGACATGGGTATGGAGGCATCGGGCTGTAGTTAGGTTGGAGTGGACAGAGCAGTGCTTGAGGAGGAAAGGGAAGGTGAGGTGGTCGGGGAGGATTCTGAGAGAGATCATCTGGGCATAGAAGAAGAGGGGGTTGAGGGGAGAGGAGGTAGAGGAATGGATTCGGATCATGGAGTTATAGGCGGAGAGGGAAGGGGAGGGGAGGTGGTAGAAGAGGGCGGAGGCGTAGGAGAGGGAGGAGGGAGAGGCGGTGGTGGTGGAGGAAGAGCAGGAGAAGAGGAGGCGTGTGAGGAGGGAGGCGGAGGTGGAAGGGGAGAGGTCGGGGGAGGTGACGATTTGGGCGTGGATTTGGTGGAGGTGATGAAGGGATTGGGAGCGGGCAATGAGGCGGGCGAGGACCCGCGAGCGCATCTCATATTTGGCGCAGAGGGAACTTCAAAAAAGTCAGGTAGAGGTGGAGGTGGAGGTGGAGCCGAGAAGGCTTACCAATTTGCCTAATCATGCATTTGCCTATCAAAGTAGGATGTCTTTTAATAAAAGAAAAAAAAAGGGAAAACTATAAACCTTTTAAGGCTTTTTTTGTTTCTCTGAACCGGTTTCGTAATCAAATATTTTTTTATTTATTTTTATATCTAATTAAGTTTACTTTTAAAAGAATCAAGACTAAAAAATGAGACTAACTAATTAAGTTTGGTCGAAATTAACACTTAATAGCTTATATAGTTAGTTTTTTTTTGTTTTTTGAGGATGATGAGAATGATTTTGATATTTTTGCAAGATGATTACTCTTCACTAGGGCTGTCAAGCTTGACGAGCGGCTTGGGCTCGGGCCCAACTCAGCTAAAGCTCGAGCTGCTGAAACTGGCTCGAAATTAATATCGAGCTAAGCCTGAGCTAGAGCCGGTTTGCTCAGGCTTGGCTCAATAGGCATTATTGCCTGACTCATCATCCTCACCCATCAGGCCATCACACTCACCCATCACCCTCACCCTCATCCACCAGGCCACCACTCATAGCCCTCACCCTACCCGACCGGCCCACCCTCGCCCCACCCTCACCCATCTGGCCTCCATCGGCAAGCTACCGCCACCTCCTCCCTTTTCGTTAGTCTCCATCGGCAAGCCGTCACCACGACGCCACCTCCTCTCCGTCAGCCTCCTCCTCCTCCTCCTCCATTGACCATCTCCTCTGGTCTCTTTCGGCGATCTCCTTCATCGACGTTGGGCTCGGCGTCGGCCTTCTCTTCTTCCTCCACTCCATCAACCTCCATCGACAAGCCACCGTCCTTGCCACTGTCCATGTCACTGTCCACGCCACCATCGCCTCCTCATTCTCTAATCAAGCTCGATCTTTGCTCAGGCTTGGTTAGGCTTAGCTCGAGCTCGAGTCGAGTTGAGCTAAGCCGAGCCTAAGCAAAATTATAAGGCTCGAAAGTAATTTCGAGTCGAGCCGGAGCCGGAGTTGGCTTGCTCAGGCTCGACTTGTTTACACCCCTACTCTTCAGAATGGTCATCTAGGACCTTCGAATCTTAGGATGACTAATTAAATTTTAGCTAATTTAGCGGCTTTCCTTTTTAATTATAAAAAATATTTATAATATATAAAGCTTACTGCATAATATTTTTTATTCTTGTTGTATTTTAATATTTTTTATATATTTATTTATCTATTTGGGTTTATTTATATAATTATTCCTAAAACCTTTCAAAATATCATAATAGCCATAACATTTTTAAAATATGAGAATGGCCATTAAAATATTTTGACTATTTTAGAATTGACATTGTAGTTAGTTTTAATATGATATTTCTAATAAATTATTATTAAAGTAAATACATATAAATGACTCAAATATTTTATTTAAAGTTTAGAATGTAAAATACTTATCAACAATTTTCATTGTGCATAAAAGAATATATATTTTTTGTTGCTAGGATAAACTAGGTTATCGTCATGATTTTCATTTAGTAGTAGCAATTTTTGGCTATGGTGTTCGAACGACACTAAACGTCATTCGAATGCCACAGCCTCGTCAAAGAATAAGTGCTCTTGGGTTTTGGCATTCGAATAATCTTAGTCTGTTATTCGAACACCACATTCTCGTTGAAGAATAAGTGATCTCGGGTTTTAGCGTTCGAACGACCACAGCCCGATGTTCAAACGTGAGACTACAGCCCAACAAATAATGTTCGAATGCCTGGCGTTGATGTCATTGTGTTAGGGTTAATTTGAATTTTTTAAATTTTGGTTAGCCTCTAAATATGTGGAAGGCGACCATTTTAAAATTAGAAAAGAATATGGATATTTCTATTGTCTCCTACCTCATTTCTCTCAATCTTCTCCGTCGATCCAAGGCCGATGCCGTCAAGCCGACGTCATTCTCTTCCCTCTCAACTACCGATCCCTCTAGTCCAGTAAGCCGGCCATTTTCTCCCTTCTCCCTCAGACCCTAACCGTCAGGTAGCTCTTCCCTCTTCATTCGTCGATCCCCTTTCTTCTTTAGGATTGACTATCTTTTCCCCTTTTTTCTTTTTAAATCATATATTTACCATGCATTATTATCATCTCCATTATCCTTTTCGCTCCCATCATATAGATTTCACCATCTTTTTTAATTCGATCACCAAATCGCCCTATTCATCACATCAAATAAATCACCTTAGCCTGGTACACAACAACTAGTATCAAAATGGTAGATTCTCGTACCGCCATGGTCACCACTAAATCCATGGCAGCACGGCATCTTGAGGAAACATCCATGATAGTCTTCAAAGGGAGAGAACCAAACCCAACTCATCAACGGTAGCCATGATAGTCCATCGATTTGGTCCAAATGATGAGATCGATGCAAGTGTCATTTTTGGATTCACATGCCTCGATTCTAGCATCACAATAGGCTCTACAGGCCTCAATCAAAGGGTAGATGCAAGTCATCATCGACTCAACTTTAGCCCAAGACATCGGAGATCCTCCTTCGCAAACAAACCCCACCACCACCTTCGCTACGCGATGGAGGATCATTGAGGCATACACCACCATCAATGGAGCCCTTGCTGCCCCACTAATAATGGGCGTCGACCGTAGGCCAGCAACTGCAGTTGCTCTAATCTGTGAAGCGTTTTGCCCACCTCCACTATCATTGGAATCTAAGGAGGATCTCGAGCAGACTAATGACCCTTACATCTAAGCCTAAACCTCCACCACACTTGAGCCACCTGGATTCAAAATAGTCTAGGGTCCTCTCAATCTTGGTCACATTGAAGATCCAAGAATATTTGCCAATAATGGATCTTCACCTCTTGGCTCCCTGAGAAGTGAATGTCATGCTTGGCACTCCATGGTTCTATAGTATGGGTCGAGTCATTTTTGACTTTGTGGAGATGTGGCTAGGCTATAAACAATCTTGGCTGACCATCTTCTCCCCTTATTCCTTTCTAAATTATAGATCTACCTCATGCTATCATCATCCCTATTATCCCTTTCACTCACATCCTATAGATTTCACCATCTCTATTAAATTGATCATCAAATCGCCCCATTCATCCCCATCAAATAAATCATCTTAGACTGATTCACAACAATAATCTTTTTAAATCTAAATTGTGTTTAATTATAATTAGTTAGATTTAACTAATAGAATGAAAACTTTGAAATAGCCCAATGATTTCAATAGCATCTATAATGTTTTAAAGAATGTAGTGGCGATTATGATTTTAAAACATTTCAGTGGCAACAATATAAAAATTGTTAACTATGTAGGTAGGTTTGAGAGATTATGTAACACCCGTTAAAAAAAAAAAAATTTAGCGCACGCGCAATGCGCGTGCACCCTAACCGCAGCGCATGCGCTTGGCGCGTGCGCTGACTCCTTCTTCCCCCTCCCCCACCTCTCGCAGTCAGTTGCGAGAGGTGGGAGAGAGGTGCGCCGGAGTGGAGTTAACTCCACTCCGTTGCCCTCTCCACCTCTTCTCTATTTAAATCGCCTCTCCTTCCCCTCGAATTTCCCTCTTTGCGGAATCTCCCCTTCTTCACTTTTCCCTACTCTCTTCTCTCTCTTGAGCCGCCGAAGTTTTCGTCACGGGCAGCGAGTCACTAGAGCGCCGGCAGCCAACCAAAACCCCTACCTCAATCGTCAGGTTAGCCTTCATCCCCTCTTTAGTTCAATTTAAAAATAGCCTAATTAATCATGCGTAATTAATATTTTATTTTTGTCTACTTTCACCGAAGAAATTCGCCGACCGGCGACCTCGGGTCGACCACCCACCGGTTTGGGAAGTTTCCCTGCTTCACCCCCCTGCTGTAGATACCCAAATTGGGTACCCACGGGACGCGAGGGAGGCGATGCCATGTCGCCTCCCATCGCCAGGTTTCTTTGGCACCAGCGGCCACCACCGACGGTGGTGGCCTCACTCGTCAACCTCGGTCGACCCACCTCTTCACTTGGAAGAGGTGGGTACCCGAGAAGAGGGCTTCGAGCCCACCTAGCACTGAGTTGAAAACTCCATGGCCGCCGGCCATGGAGTTCCTCAATTCTTACCCTCTGACTGCACTAGTTGGAGGTTCTGTCCACTCCTGCGCCCAAGTCGACCTAGTCAACTTGGGGGAGAAGTTGCTGGAGCCGGGGGGGCTGCCGGTGACAAGGATCACCGGCAGCAACACCCATCTCCTCTGTTTCTCCTTCTCTGTCAAGGAGACGAGGAGAGGGTGGAGGTTGGGCCCCCCACCGCTCTCTCTCTCTCTCTCTCTGTGGGTTGTGGCGTGGGCTGCGTTACAGCCCAAGTCCACAGTCCCCTCTTCTCTAAGGTCTCGGTGGATTGGGCTCTGGAGCCCAGTCCACCCCCCTTAGTTCTGGTGGGCTGCGGGAGGCCCACCTCCTTTTTTGTTGTCGGACTGGGCTCTGGAGCCCAGTCCACCATCTCACCCTGCTAGACTGGGCTCTTGAGCCCAGTCCATTACCTCTGGTCCAGTTGGATGCAGGTAGGTCTGCAGCCCACTCTCCCTCTCTCACTCTTACTTAATTTGCTGGGCCTTGAGCCCAACCCAACCTTTAACATTTTAACCCTGGACTAATTAATTTTGAGTCTATTATTTTCTTAATTCTGTTAGCTACCTAAATTGTAATTATTATAATTTTCTCAACCATGTTATTAATAAAATTAGGAACTATACAAAATCAAAATAGGTATTTGAATTTATTAGTCTTCTCAATTATCTTCACATTTACAATGTGAACGGCTCTAATGACCATTATTATTTTAATTAAGACAAATAATCTCTCGGACCTAGAGAATCAAACTTAAATATACACAACAAGATGTTAGTTTATAAGTCCATTAATTTTATGTTTATTTTATTTATAAATTATTAGATTCAGCATTGTACGGGAAGGATCTTGAAATTCAAAAAGAGCCGACTGATTAAGAGAGTAAGACGGATTGCAGAAATACCCCAGGCGAGTAGAATTCTATAATAGTCTTTAAAAATGCATGCTTATGTCATATCTTACCGGTGATAATTAAATGTCGTTTTCTTACTTATGAAACTTATATGACATCTCATATTTGCATTTAATTACATGTCAGCTCTTACTTGTATTATTTATCACTTAATGCACATGTATGATAGACTCTATGCTTGTTTATAATATCTGTTATTGTGATGATTATGTTAAATAAATAATAGAGGTCATGGCACCATGTGCACGTATCACTATTAGTCAAGTTCCAGTTAGGCAGTGCCCTTTTACCTACTCAACCCGGGGTTAGGGATAGAGTGTATATTATATAGTATTATATTAGTGGCCTACACCTGAGGTCGGTAGCAGCTGGAGCATTCAGGTGATTACACTGCCCTAGTTGGAGACTTGACTAGTATGATATTAGAAAAGATGTTTGAGAGGTAGGGATTGTAGTTCTAGCAGTACCCGAGGACGCAGGGTCAGGGCGTCTATTTGAGCTGTGTGCTCTTATCAGTCGTATGTGATGATTTCGCTCTGTGCGATGATTACTAGAACGGTGTTGATGGGCCTACGACTGGGGTCCTTAGTCTGATGGCCACAGACAACCAGTCATATGCAGCGTCGCCAGGCATGTATGGGCGATAATACCGCTAGTTGACTAGTCCCCCTCAATTTTTATGATGCTATGTGAGATATATTATTGTGACTCGGCTCCTGTGTGGATTTCTATGTAAAATAAGCTATAATGATTAAAGCTATTAAAAGTCATAATGTACATTTTTCCCTTACATGTTATGAGTTGCATTTTTACTTATCATGTAATATTCTTAAATTATTATTAGATTTTACTTGCTGGGCCCCGTGCTCACCGTCATTTTTGGTGGAAATATTTCAAAGATGATTATAGAGGATGCGGACATCGAGGAGTAGTAGATTCATTCGTTATTTTTAGCATTTATTTATTCTATTATTTTAGTTGGACTTAGCCCCTGCGAGGATATGTTTTAGCAAATTTGTGATGGACTTGTATTCCTAGAGGCTTGTTGAGGCCTGTGATATTATAATTCAGGATTATTTGTTGGATTATTATGGTATTTCTTGACTTATTCAGATACTTGGTGAGATTATTTCACTGATTGATCATTGGGAATCACGTGGACATGCTCCACGTGAAGAACACGTGAATTTTTGGAAGTGGGTGTTTCAGATTATATATTTGTAGACCTAATTATTGGGCCGATCCGCACAGGCTTTGTCTGGACTCACTTAACTTTAACAACGCTTAGCTTAGCCTAACTCGAGCCCAAAATGGTAATGGACAGGCAAAACCTTTGCGTGCCTAACGGGCATGTGACCCTGCCCATTATGCCCACATATTTCTATGGATTTTTAGTCTCGCACTAAATATTTACTATATTAAATAGTACTATATAAATATGTAACTAAAATATTTTCATAGGAGCTCTATTACATTTAGTTGTTATGATATGACACTTTTTATAACTCGATCCCTTATGCCTGATATTTGGCTCGGACGATAATCACAGTATATATTTGCCTGCTCTAATCTTTTGGGCTAGTACATTCAATTTTGGGAAATCATTGAGCAATTTTTTTGTATTCTTGTTATTAAATTTTTAATATTATTTAGTTTCTTTAAATTTATTATCTATTTAATATATAATAAATTGTGGATAACTCTACTTAGACACTGAACTATTACTATTTTTCATATATATCCCTTAAACTTTTTTTATTACTTACGAAAAACTAAGAAGAATTTCCATATATACCAATTGATCGAAGAAACAAAAATAACTATATAGATCTCTAAACTCAAAAACTTTTCTAGATTAGGGGTGTGTATGGTAAAACAAATGTTCAGATAGTGTATACAAAAAATTGTGATAGTTCAGAGAGTCTAAGTAGAATATCTTTTCACATTAAAACTGAATATAATATTAATCACTCTTTAATTAGTAAAGTAAAAAAGATTAATTGGAGATAGTGGTAAGATAATTATAATTAGTTAAATAATCAAAATCATAATTCTTCTTATTCTTCCTTTTTTTATATACAAGTTTTTCTAATTATTATTTAATAAGAGATAGTTGTGAGATAATTAAGATTAGTCAAATAACAAAAAATATTGATATGCATGATTATTATTTATTTCTACGTAAATTATAACGGTGAAATATGTAATAAAAAATAATAAAAGTTGTTAAAGAATAATGAAATTTGTTTTATATTTACGAAAGTTATTAATAATTTTCTTTTTTTTATCTCTTAATCCTTTTTTATACAATTTTCTCTAATCACTTTCTAAATAATAAAACAAAAGAGTATTCGGAGATAGTGGTGAGATATTAGAATTAGTTAAATAACCAAAAGCATGACTCTATATGATTATTATTGTAACACCCCAATTTAAAAAAAAAATCCCGTGACACGCGCGTGTGACGCCTGCTACCCCCATCCTCTCTTCTCCTTCTTCTTCCCCTTCCCTTGCCGTGCACGCTACCCTCCCCCACCTCCATTAATCCCCATCTTCCCCTCCCCGACCGCACCATTTTCTCCACCTCACTACCTCTCTCCCCCTCCCCCACCACACCACTTCTCCACCTCACTACCTCTTTCCCTCTCCTCTCTCTCTCGGGTTGCCGACGCCGGAGCTGACGAAGCCCTGGACCGAGAGCCGTTGAGCTTGCCGACCAACCTCCCCGGTAAGCCATCCTCCCTTTTTCCTTTTTTTTCTCCCCTTTTACTTACCATCCTCGGCCTCGTGCTGCGCCGCCGCCGGCCCTATGCTGTGCCGCTGGCACCGTCGGCCTCGTGCCGCGCTACCAGCACCGCAGCCCTAGGGGCTTTCCCACTCCCCCTCCGTCTCCTCTCTCGGAAGGGAAATAGAGGGAGGATGGGGTTGTTTAACCCTCCGCCCCCCTAGCCCACTTCAGCAAACCTTGTGGGCTGCAGTCCAACTGCAGCCCACCAAGGCCCCTCTTGCCTATTGGGTTAGGCTCGAGCCTAACCCAATACCTCCAGCCTAACCCATTTGGGGCCATTTGGACCCTATAACCCCGTTTATCCATTTCCACTTGATTTAATTAGCCTAACCCCATAATGATAATTTATTATCATGTGAATTTTAGGATAACATACGACTCACCCTAGGAGATCCCCGACTCATGTATATGCCTAAACATAAATTCTCTAATAAGATAATTAATTATATTAGTTTGCTAATCTTACGTATAGATTTACTTGCGTGAATTAATAGGATTGACATTGCGTGAGGAGAATTTTGGGATTCCGGAGGAGTCGGCTAGCTGATGAGATTTAGTATAATGTGGAGACCCCTCAGGCGAGTAGAGTTTATACAAGTATAGAATAATATAGTTACAGTTATTATACCTATCATGACACTATAGGAAATGTCGGTATTAATACATGCATTTAGTGTACCATGTTATATATTTACATATGCAGTTATTGATAATTTGCTCATCATGATATTATGAGATTGTTAATGTAGCATAAGCATTAGTGTGATGATGCTCCACTTGTATGATATACTCTTGCATATATATATCTGTTGTGAATATAGAATGTAACGATCATGATGACTATGACATGATTTATACACTCATAGACACTACACCACTTCCACATATCATTAGTAGTCAGGTTTTGACTAGGCAGTACCTTTACTCACTCAGCCCAAAGTTAAGGGTAGAGTGTATCTTATATGACTATACTATTAGTGGAGGTCGGGAGCCTGTGTGGCATTCAGGTAGCTATACTGCATAGTCAGGACTAGATTATGATGATAGAAGAACATGATTGTGAGGCGGGGATATAACTCTAGCGGTATCTGACAACGCAGGGTTAGGGCGTCTGTTGATGAGCCGAGGGCTCCCGATTCTCTCGCTGAGGGCAGTGATGATTTAGAGAGAATGACATATGGGCTTACGACCGGGGTCCTTAGTCTGATGGCCACAGACAACTGGTCACATGTAGTGTCACCATACACGTGTAGATGGCATTACCGCTAGATGTGTATATATCCCCCCTCGATGTATGAGATGGTGGATCGTTATGTGATGGATGATTATTTCTTGAGAGTATTTACCCTGTGTGGTGAATAGCTCGGTGAGCTATGAAAAGTATGATTAATGCCTTGGCAGGCAGGAGATGACTAAACTACTATTTTATTGCTATGCATTGAAAACACTATGATTGAGATTTGTATAAATAAGAGATTGTATCAAGCTTTATATTTGTGTGGACTTATCGTGATAGGTTTATGAACTGGTAATCTTTATCGATTGCATTAATTTAGTAACTCATGGTAAGTCATTTCAACAAGCATATTGTTATTGTTAGCAAATATAGGCATACATTGGATATACACGTGCGATTTCATTATTTTAGATTGTATGGATTCTATTCGCTGGGCTGTAAGCTCACCACCTCGTTGTGCTAGGGGATGCAGGTGCGGTAGTGAGAAGTAGCTGCCTTTTTTTCTTTTAGTATTTTTATTAGTTGTATTAAGCCTCTACGAGGGCGTTATGATTGATGATGTATTTTGGACTTTAACATTGTATTTTGGATGTATATTTAGAAGGCTTTTTGTGGCCTGTGGAACTTCTATCCGAACTCTTATGGTTGAGTTTAATTATGGTGAATTTGTGCTGTTGTGTGCCTTATGAAATTCTTATACTGACAGGTCATGTGATACACGGCGTGGACGAATTTACCCACGCGGTTTAGACTTATATTTGGAGGTTTGTGTGTTTAAATTATTTATTTCATATAAAGTATAATAGTAAAAAGTAATTTTGCAGTGTGTATAAGAAAAAGAAGAAATTTGAAAAAAAATATGAAATTTGTTATATATTTGGGTTCCATAATTTTTTGGTCAATTCAAAATTCAAGTAAAAGTTGTTTATATATTTTCTTCTTTTTCTACTTTTTATTCTTTTTCTTCTATCATTTAATCATCCCTTTTTTTATACAAGTATTTCTAATCACTTTTTAATTAATAAAATAAAAAAATTATCATAGATAATGTTGAGATAATTAGAATTAGTTAAATAACAAAAAATATAACCTATATGATTATTATTTATTTTCTGTAAATTGTAATGGTAAGTATGTAAATTCTACAACATATATAATAAAACAATGATATTTGCATGAAAGTTGTAATATCTTTTCTTCTTCTTATTTTTTTTCTTATTTTTCCTCTTATTTTATCTCTTAATATTTCTCTCTTTTTCTTTATACAAGTCTCTATAATTATTTTTTAATTAATTAAAAAAATAATTGGAGATAGTTGTCGCATAATTAGAAGAACTAAGTCTGTTATAAGAATAGGAAAATTTGCATAAAATGCCCTGCTTTTAACAAAATTACGGTTTACCCGCCCTATATTTTTACTATTTACCCTGGGTTAGATATAATAATATTTCGTTAAGTAAAAATATTTTTATTTTAAAATAACTAAAATACGTCGATTTATAAATAGTTAAAATATAGAGTATAAACTACAATTTATTAAAAGATAGGGTGTTATATGCAAATTTCCCATAAAAATATAGGCCCAATTACCGCACCAATACGACACTAGTTAGAGGTAAGATCTCAAGGAGAAGTTTGCAAATTATCTCAGCCGTGTTAGAAAACGTTTACTTTCCTTTCTCAAGCACAAAGCACCGTTTTTAACCAAATAAGCAACCCTATTGACGATCCAATAGCACCGAAATCCATCTGTCTTCCCTTCTTTCCCCATTCTTCTCCTCTCTTGCTACTTCTTCGACGATAATATTTCAAGAATCTGGTTTCCATATTATCTTCCATCTCCTCCTAATAACGGCTTCAATTCCGCCTTCTTGATTTGATTCCCCTGCCAATGTATGAGCTACTTCAAGAATCTCGTTGATTCCTTCTCCACTTTCTTCTCCGAAGCCGGATTGGGTTCTCCTTCTTGGTCCTCGCCGGAAATGGAGAGTAGCTCCGGCGAAGGTCCTTCCGTCGTTAGCGAGAGGGTCGTCCTCAAGCTGAAGGGATACTTCGAATTGGCGAAAGAGGAGATCGACAAGGCCGTACGGGCCGAGGAGTGGGGTCTCGCCGACGATGCCATCACGCACTATAGGAATGCGCAGCGCGTGATGCTCGAAGCCAAGGGCGCGAGGGTTCCGGATGCCGTCTCATCTAGGTCGATGATCCAATTCCTGCTCTTTATCTTTTTTCTGTTTCTGGAATTCTATTTGAATGGGCGCTCTTATTGGGGATTATAGCAGCGAGAAAGATCAGGTGAAGATGTACCAGCAAAAGATAGCGAAGTGGCAGGGGCAAGTTGCAGAAAGATTGAAGTTGTTAACTCAGAGGACAGGGGGAGGTATACCATACCTTCCAATCTATATTTGCTATATTTTGCTTTCAGTATGTGAAAATCTGATTTTTTTTTCTTCTTTTCTTCTTTCTTTCTCTTGTTCTCTTTTATTAGGAACGTCAGGAATGACGGCAAAAAAGGTATGGATATGTCGTGGCATGGCGTTTGTACTTATCTCAGTGCTTTGTACTTTCATCATGTCAATTGTTTACGTTCATGATTTCATCTAATGAAGATTGCACATGCCCTAATTGTAATGATGGCTGTCAAGCTTCTACCCTCCTTTTTATGTGCTTGCAACTGAACTGTAGGACGACAAAAAGAATATGAAGGCATGTGCCTATTTGATCTCAGAAATGGTGCTCAAATATGTTTGCTGATGACATTTTTCTAATGATGAAGCTAGAATAGATGTAATCTTCTAACTAAGAATTATAGAGAATCTGATGACTAAAGTCGTGTCATTTTGAAAAACTTACTACATAGAATTTCTTTTTATCAACGATGAGAATTCTTCATTAATATCAGCTAGCGATATTAAATGACTACCAGTACTTATGATAGCATCTCAGCTATCTATTCTTGATTCTTTTGGAGGCTTCCTTGAGTGAAAACAATGAAACCAACTTTGTTGTTAGAATCCTGACTCCTGTCATCTTTCTCTAGCATCGGATTATCTCATCTTATACTGCTTTCTCTTACTTGGTGATCCAACATTAGATTCCTAGAATACTTACGCTTTTAGAAAAGACGATATTTCCTTTGCTTCAGATTTCATGAATTACACTTGATTAGAAAACTTATGCTTTTGCTTCAGATAGAAAAGATGACCTTTTCTCTTGCATGCTATGTTTTCAGCTTAATAAATTGATTGAATGATTTTTTTTTCTTTAATACATGTAATTTCCTTTGCTTGTATAGCATGTTCCAGGCCATAATGTAGTAAGAATTGATTCGCCAAAAACATCTGGCATCCAAAAGCCCACATTTCAGAGCATGCCCCCTTTAAAGAGTAATCAAGCGATTGGGAATCAGAAAAATGTTAATGGAGGGTCCAGATCTGTTCAACGTACTGCTGATAGCTCTGATGAACGGCTAGTTGAAATGATAAATACAACCATTGTAGACAGAAGTCCGTCTGTTAAATGGGATGATGTTGGTAAAGATATTCAGAATCATTCCTTTCAATTTTTTTTTGTAAGTTTGGATAAAATTTTATAATTATATAGTCGCCTTATTTCATTATAGCTGGTCTTGATAAGGCTAAGCAAGCTCTAATGGAAATGGTAATTCTACCAACTAAACGAAAAGACTTATTTACTGGCCTCCGAAAACCAGCTAAAGGTAAATCTACTGAATTTTATCATCCTCATTTTAGAGCTTGCAATATTAAGAGGCTCATAAATTGGTAATGTCAATCAGGGTTGCTTCTCTTTGGACCTCCTGGTACTGGGAAAACGATGCTTGCCAAAGCTGTTGCATCAGAATCTGAAGCAACATTTTTTAATGTTTCTCCCTCGTCTCTGACATCAAAATGGGTATGGTCTTGTTAGAAGCATACACTTATATTTCTATTTAGTGGTCTATGATAGTTTTCTTGTTATGCCAAGTTATCAACCAACTAACAATAACTTCTTTTTTTGTGGCAAAATAGTTTGGGGAGGCCGAAAAACTTGTTCGGAATCTTTTCATGGTTGCTGTTGCTAGGCAGCCATCTGTAATCTTTATGGACGAGGTCTTTATTTTAACCTTTTCCTTATGTTCATTTGCTAATTGACTTTTTGTTGTAATGTTTGCATGAACCAATTAATTCTTAATTTGGTTTCCATATTATCTTCCAGTTCTGTGTTCTAGTGAAAGGCATTGTTGTATTTCCAATTTTCCATGAATGAGTTCAGATACTTTGTCAATATGTTTCATGTGATTATCAATATTTTGTTATATTCCATTGGTGCACTGAGAGAAAGTATGAAGTGTCTTAATTGTACCTTGGCACTCAATCTCATTAGTTGTTATGAAAAGTTAGCATATTTCTTTATCCTAATATGATATTGATAGGAAAATTGCAAGTCAAATAGGATGAATATATGCTGATTGATTATCGTTATGAAGGGCGAAAAATGGCATCTCAAGTGCACATGCAGTACAACCAGATTGGATGAAGTGATAAGGGCAATTTTGTCAGAGAATTATCTGAGAATTTTGGAGTGAGAAACTATTTATCATGTTTCACAAGCATTAATTATAGTAGTTGTCGACAATATGAAGAGATAAATGGTTGTTGTCAATGTCAGGAATGAGAGCTTGGGCATTTTGATTTTTAAAACCTTGTTTGTGAAAGTACCATGTACGGAGATAATTCTTTTGAAGCTTTGAAGAATAAGTTGGTGAACCACAAATGGCTTGTAATTACTTGAAGAAGAGTAATCATTCTAAATTTATAAAGCATCATTTGAAGGAGACAGAATGCTGTGAAACAAATGGATCTTTAGGATTCTAGAAATGATAATGGTGAAAGAAAGAGAAAAAAGAATGGGATTTTACACCTCCATTCTTAATTAGAGTTTCACACCCAAAACTCACATTGGAGATCTCAAAAAAAATTTCATTTCTTTATTAATCCCGATCGAGTAAAAAGTTGGCCTATATATAGACCTTACAAATGACAATAATCAAATAACACCCTAAACAATTGCAAAAAAGTAAATATAACTCTAAACACCATAAATAGCAAATATATAATAAAAATAATTAACTTAGACTAATTTCTTGAAGGAAGAACTGCACTAATACATGCGACTGTGTAATATGTCATCGATGTCCGCATCATACTCCCCGAGTGGGAGAGAACTCGACTCTGTCGAGTATGTCTTTTGCAGCATTCAGATTACTCTAGTCTCACAGTTTCCTAGCACCTCAAGTCACTTCGATTAAACCAAATATCATTAAATTCAGGGATAGGTTTCACACCTCCCCCCTCAAGCAAGGGTTTCACACCCAAGTTTTTCTAATGATAAGACTTATCCTTAGTGACTTCGAGCAGTGGACTGAGACTTTTCTCATACTTCTCTAGTTTGTCGGGTTGTTGCTGTTCCCAGTCAAACCAAGTATCATCATGCTTAGGGATAAGTTTCACACCTTCACCCTCAAACTAGGGTTTCACACCCAAATCTTCATGATGTCAAGACTTGTCCTCAGTTTCAAAAATGACACCGATCATAGGGACCGAGAGAAGTCGATGGGAACGCGGCAGCGAAGGATATGGGTTGGCGGCTGCAAGCAAGTGATGGTAGGCAGCGGAGTTTAGAGAAGATGACATTAGCGATGGCGGAGAGCGGGGTTAGCAATGCCGACATCGATAGAGAGCGATGGGTGCAGGCGTCAAGAGGGGCAACGTCGCCGGTGAAGAATGAAGTCGTCGGCGGCGGAGTAGGAGGGTGTCGCTGTCGAGAGGCCCTGGTAGCGACATCATTGATGGAAGGTGTTGATGCGGCGTCACCGTCGTCAGGTGGAGCAAACGGGTCAAGGCAGCGTCATCGGGTGGAGCAATGGCATCGAGGCGGCATCGTTGGGTGGAGCGACAGTGTCAGGGCAGCATCGTCGGGGCGGGGCAGAGTCGGGGAGGCGTCGTTGAGGTGTCGTCGTCAGGGACTTGACGCCGTCGAGGCAGCAGTGATGGGGAATTGGGCTAGGGCTCGGTGTGAGGTGAGGGGAGGTTGGGGATAAAGACGGCTAACGGGTTGAGATGATGATGACTAACAGTTTGAGGGGTTAGATTAATAGGTTTTTGGGTTTTGGATTAATGGGGTTGGGTTGGGTTGGAAGTATTTGGGTTAATAGGTGTGAATGAGTTTGGTTTGGGTGGCTAATGGGTTCGGGCTTGGATCTAATTTCAATGGGTTGGTTTCAATTTAGGGAAGGAAAATTTCGAAAATTGAAAATATTGGAGGGAGAAGAAAAAAAAAAGGCAGTTTGATAGAGGTTTAGGAAAAGTGGGATTTGTTGGGATGTTGAGAAGAAAAAAGAAATTTGGTAAGAAGTTTAGGGAAAGAAAGAATTTGTTGGGATTCTAACAGAAATTAAGAGCCAAAAAATAAAAATTTTAAAAATTGGGAATATTGGAGGGAGAAGAATAAAAAAAGACAGTTTGGTAGAGGTTTACGAAAGGTGGGATGTTGAGAAGAAAAAGGAAATTTGGTAGAAAGTTTAGGGAAAGAAGGAATTTGTTGGGATTCTATAGCAAAGAAAAATGTTAATTTAGGTGAGAATGGACTATTGGATGATGCACGAACACTCCACGTTTGGTTAGACCTTGCTTCGCAATTCCGGAATGATGATTGATTCTTCTCGTTCCTCTACAACGACGATCTTCTCATGCGATAATGATTTGACATTCGTGATGCAAATGTCGAATGAAGGACAAGTATAGAGTGACAGAACTTGGAACGCGGGCCATCTATACATGGTAGAATTGGTGCTAAAGGTTGGGGAAGATGGGTAGCACGGGAAAATTAATGGGCGATGGAGACTAAAAATATGGTTTGGAGAAAATTTGAATCCTAAAAAACCATTGCTCTGATACCAAAAATGATGTGAAACAAATGGATCGTTAGGATTCTAGGAACGATGATGGTGAAAGAAAGAGAAAAAAGAATGGGATTTCACACCTCCATTCTTAATTAGGGTTTCACACCCAAAACTCACATTGGAGATCTCAAAAAAAATTTCATTTATTCATTAACTCCGATTGAGTAAAAAGTTGGCATATATATAAACCTTACAAATGACAGTAAGCAAATAACATCCTAAACAATTGCAAAAAAGCAAATATAACCCCAAACACCATAAATAGCAAATGTATAATAAAAATAATTAACTTAGACTAATTTCTTGAAGGAAGAACTGCATTAATACATGCAACTTTGTAATATGTCATCGATGTCCGCATCACAGAAGTATTTACTCTTCGAATAGCTACAGGTTTCTACATCAACGAGTTTCTATAGTAAGCTGATACAAGTGAGGGTTCAAATATTTAGAAGTAGCAGATTCATAACTGCCTTTATGACAAATGGTTCTTTATCTAGCAATGATATTCTTCTATTTTTCTGCAAATGGTTCTTTATCCACTTTAAACGCTGGCATCCTCCAATATTATTTTCATTTGCAGATAAATTAATTTCTTTATCCAGCAATGGTACCAACAATTTTTTTTAAAGTGATTATATCATTTAATGTATCAATTGGAAAATTATAAGCTTCAAATAGGCCTCGTCCATGATTAAAGATCCTTAAGTGAGTTTCCTTGATTCACTGGCGATTTTCATACAAATTCATGTTTGTTTTTTCTTGTCTAGCATAATCATATCAGTCTTTCTGTTGAGAGATAAAAAATTGTTCTCGAAGGCATATTTAGGCTGCCTTGATTTTAAAGTAAGATAGCCAGTTCATACTCTTTTATTAGGTTGTCATCTCTTCGATCCACTGTTTGAATTGAGAATTGCGTCAGGTATATGCTGCTACATATGTGACTTGCGGTCCCTTGGCTGCATGTCATAGATGATAGAACTGACCAGCACAGAGCTTGCATGGAATTAGCTTTGATTCATTATTATTATTTTTTCAGAACCTCTTATTATTCCGATTTTTGCAATATATGGACATGAGTCTCTCTTTCCTACTTTATTGGTAAATTTTTAGAAATTTAAGAATCCATAAAAAACACATAGGTGCTATGCATCTGCCTACCCCATGTGAGCATTGTTTATGACGATGGACTTCAATTAATTCCTACTGTCATCAGTACCATCTTTTGGACTACAATATACTAGTTAAAGTGTTAAACCAGATGCTATTGTTACAAAAGAGTAATTAATAACTCTACCTTTTGTAGAAGCCAAAATTTTAGATGGCCTTTGTAATATAAATGTTGTTCCAGGAGACTGATTTGAAAATTATTTTCTTGAAGAACTGTAGATGTAAACAGGCAGACAATAGTAAAAGATAAATGAGGAAGCTGCATGTGGACTCCAAAGTTCAAACTATTTGAAAAAGATGTTCAACAACCAATTTAAGTAGAAGCCAAGCTGATTTAGTGGTTATTGATAAGGTACTTGGAAAGAGTGGGTAGACTAACTGATTGTAATCAACTAATCATACAATAGGTTCAAAAGTATAATTTGGGCATCAAACTTACTAGTACCTAGGAAAGGTCTTTGTGATGTTTATGGGAACCTTTTCTGCAAGATACAACATATGTCTTTGTATTTGGATCTGCATTGAGACACGATGTCGTCACATGGTTGTTGGAGCTGCTTTGCATTCTGAGACTTATGATTTGTAAGTTGCACATCAAGACAAGACGAGAAATTGGGTTGGGTGATCATTTTTCATAACAACTCAAAAGAGGGAAGGATCTATATTCTATTTATCGTTCACATACTTATAATACAGCTATAATGGATCAATTGCATGTTCTAAATTTTTAGACCACATTAGTTGATGGAATCCTACATATGGTCATGTTCATGGATTTTCTTGTCTTTTATTTTTTCTTTACTATTGGTTTTTAGTTGAAGCCCGATGGTCAATAGATTCTTTTAGTTTATCTAACAATGAACTGCATATCGTGTCATTCCGCAGATTGATAGTGTCCTGTCTTCAAGGTCAAATAACGAGCATGAAGTCAGTAGACGGCTCAAGTCAGAATTCCTTCTCCAGTTTGATGGAGTTACTTCTAATCCGGATGATTTAGTAATTGTTATTGGTGAGCTACTTCATGCTTTCTTGTGGGCTCTAATATTACCTCTTGAGATATCTAGTACCTTCAATGTCTGTGATGACATAATCATTTGAATTTGGATCCAAACAACATTTTGATTTAAGTCTATATCCTATCAATTGAAAGCTAACTAGGAAATTATGATACTTTAGTTCAACGATACGTTCATCTTAATATGTTTCGTAGATGTTAGAATTTAGATTTAAGTCTATATCCTATCAATTGAAAGCTAACTAGGAAATTATGATACTTTAGTTCAACGATACGTTCATCTTAATATGTTTCGTAGATGTTAGAATTTAGATGGCAACGAGTGTTATAGCCTAAGGATTTTATGCTGCCTAATCATATATTATAATATATTGGAACCATGAGTGTCATCTATTTCGTTTCACTTGATGCATCGATCGAATGTTAATACTTCAAAAGAACTGATATTTTGAAGCACTGTATATTATCAAGCCATACAGTGAGGTTCTTAACTTGGATGTGTCATTATTGATATGCATTTTGGTAAAGTTGGCTTTTTATCTTGTTTGATTCTAAATCTTTACTCTCAATTGCGTACAAAATGACATTCAAATCTTTATCTTGTTCATCTCCAATTTTTTATTTGTTTATATAGCCTACTTAGCTCTTAATTTGCTGGTCTATATGTTCAAGAAAAGGTATCCTGGTGTATGTAATTTCTCCCATGAATGTTGGGTCTGATGTGGGAAGATGTATGTATTCTTACTCTTGTTATCATAGTTATTGCTTCTATGACTTGAACTCATGACCATTTGGATGCAAAAGGCAAACATTACAATCACACTAAGTGTTGCTCTGTATTACTGTCAATTGACATTATCATCAAAGCAATAATCTACCAAATTGATGCCAAGGTAGCACTTTCTTTTCTCAGGGAATCAGTGGTTGGTCATTGGTTCTCACGACCATCATCTATTGTTGACATATTTAGATATTATTTTTTGTTTGTTAAGATGATTACTTAACATCCTTATTTTATGGTAAATGCTATTACAGGTGCTACCAATAAGCCGCAAGAGTTGGACGATGCTGTTCTCCGCAGACTGGTGAGGTTCATCGTCAAATGCCTAGTTGCCTACTGTCTAATTCCCTCTATTCTTTTCATGTTAATGTCTAGACAATTCTATTTGGTCATATTGATATCCAGTAGGTCTGGGATAGTTGCATATGCAATAACTGTATGTAGAAGAATTTTTTATTTATTACAACGAAAATAATCAAAAAAATTGTGTGGTTTAAAATTCTGATTTTAAAAGTTGACTCTAGTTTCTATGTTAACAAGCTGCTAGTCCAAAGAGAAAATATCAGCATTTGGTTGAAAGAATGTAAATGGAAATTTATTGCTTGGTTCAAGCGAAGAAATGGACAATGTTATTTTGAACTTTCTGTAGTTGTTCTGTGAATCATTTTTCTTACTTGAATTAATGATCATTTGATTTGCAACATAACAAACTTGAATTACTATTGCTATAGTATTAATGCAAATGAAATGTGAGGAGCTCAAGTTCTGGTACCAATTAATGCAAACAAGATTGCTAGGCTAGTTTAGTTTCTAGATGAATTTATTTAAGGGCCAATAGGTAAAGAACATCTTATATTAGATAATCTTAAACAAAAGTTCAAAATTAGAAAATCTATGTTTTTAATGATGAACTTCGGTTTGCCAGTAAACTGAAGAAAATGTTAAAAGTTAATTTTGAAGGTTAGTATTAGAGATTGAGTAAACAATGCTGAAGCTCCTAAAAAGCATAGTGCGTTAGACTGATCTGATGGGCATGAATAGGGTTAAAAGGTATTGGTAGCGTCAAGATGTCTTATTTATACAAGGTCTAGACTCTAGATCAGCCATGACCTCAATAATTATTCAAAGTTTCAAGACCAAAATTACACTTGTCCGAGCCAATTTAAGGCCTTCGTCCTTTCTGTTAGAGAATATATTAACTCACTTGTGTTGCTAGGATGATTACCGGAAGCTGGAAGCAGGAACAAAACGAGCTGGTTCCTGTTCTAGAGAGAGATGCTATGTTTAATGTTTTTATGAATCATTCAGGGCTTTGATTGGTATACCTACTATTTTTCTATCTAAATAATCAATGTGCTTATCTTAGAATTTTACATTGCATTAAATCACTGCTGTTAGGAAATAACTCTATAGCTCAGAAACATTATTTAGGAGATTACCAAGTATAGAGAAATCCTCCTATCTCTCTTTTTCTAGCAATCTAAACATTGTGACACAGATTTGAGTAGCAGGAAAAGGCTACATTCTTTTCCATTTTTTTCCCCTTGAAGTTAGACTATGTTTATGCTAACACTGGTTGTTTTGATTTCTGATGCATAAAATATTCTTAATTTCTTCTTAATCAGATCAGGTATCATCATTATTAGATTTGCTATGTTTTACACTATCTCACCTTTTTAATCAGGTGAAGAGAATATATGTCCCATTGCCAGATGCAAGTGTTCGGAGGCTACTTCTCAAGAATCAACTTAAAGGACAATCATTTTCATTGCCCAGTAAGTAGCAAGTGCACATGTCTCAGTTGTTTCTGTTGGCATCTTCTATAGCAAATGTCGTTCGTATGAGGGTTTTCACGACATTATTTATGTGTATCTGTAGATTGTTAGATATTGGTTTGGACAAAATTCACTATATTTATAGCTTGGATTGAATAGAGAGAGATGCTAAGCTACCATAAACCAATTCAAAGACAGATTTTGAATAGTATTACACAAGAGGGTGTCTTAACGAATGACATGGGTGTAGCAAACCAAAGAACTAGGCAGGCTTAACCCCATTGTTGTGATGTTGGTTCCACAGATTGAACCTACGGTCATTTGTATTAAAGGAAGCAAGCTTCATCATCACAATAAAAGAGACCCTCTATACATATTATAGTATGATAAATATACTTGATCAGTTGTTTTATGTTATCTTGGCATAGGGTTTGCCAGTGGCCAGTCGGTACATTAGGATACCTACACTGATACACACAGTACAATGGACTTGTTATGATAAATCAAACACAAAGAGAGTTGAGAGTTTCTGCAAGGTTAGGTACAGTTGTTTCTTGTCTCTCTTCACTTTTCTCTAGCTTTTTAATCTCAAAAATCTAGAAATATACATACCCAGTTAAGAAGTGATATGATTGCATCACGTGCCTAAGGATGCGGTCTAATACATTTGTGTATCAAATAGTATCCAATCTTACTAATGTTTTACTTTTTATTTTCAATCTCAGTACATCCTTTTCCATATTCTGTTTCTTGAGAACTTCTAGCAGTTCATTTTAGAAACGAAGTCTCTAAAGAAGTTTAATAATAAGTATTTTCCTAGTATTCTTCAAATTCTTTATCAAAATAAAGAAAGTGTACTATCCTTTTTTCATTTATTTTTACAGCCATCATGAACATCTTTTCTATCCTAGTTTTACAGTCATCATAAACCTAATTTCCTTGCCCCCATATGTCACCATCACATCATAGGGCAGGCGTTTCATTATTATTTGGAAACAGATATTGTTTGATATTCCCACTCCTAGTTCCCACTTTCACTAGCAAAAATAAAGTTCAGAGAAATATTTGCCCAAGATTTTCTTCTAATTTGTTATTCATCTAAGAGCTTATAACTTGTATCTTGCCAAGAATAAAGACTTGAACAATTCTATGTGGAATTATGCATGAGAGTCACACTGGTTTGCACTTGCATATTATTGTGCAAGATTCATGAATTTTTTAAAAGAAGAGAGTAAAGGACTGCTTGAAGATGTCAGAGAGAACGAGTAATATAAATTTATTGGTCAACAAAGTGGGTCAGGAAGAAAAAGAAATGAAATGCTCTTCTTGATTTAATTAATGTACAAAATTGATGATACATAAACAAATAACCTTGCAAATTGACATATGAATATACCTTATGCAATGAATAAGAAAACCTAGCAGATGTTCAAGGGTTATGGTTCATATGTAGCTAGAGCATTGCAAATGCTACTCACATGGGAGGAAAGCAACGCAATTAGTCGAATATCACTCTGAACAAACTATGGGCCATATATCTATTAGAAATGTATCTGGGTCCTTTTGTAGTATAACTGATTATATGGCATGGTTTGTTGCATTTAGATCCTCTTGTAACTGAAATTACTCTCCTACAGGTAGTGATCTGGAAAGACTTGTCGTAGAGACCGAAGGTAGTAATATTCATCTGGCATTGTATCTCTCAATTATTGTGTCTCTGTGATGCTTCCCAAAATAACTGTTTGTCCTCCTAGGATATTCTGGAAGTGACTTGCATGCGTTGTGTGTGGAAGCTGCAATGATGCCAATCAGAGAACTTGGTCCACAAGACATTCTTACAATAAAAGCAAATCAGGTGAATGTCAACATTTGCAGTACTCTCTGGTGATTGTGAAACTCTATTTCAAGTTAGTTGGAATGTTACACAGTCAGCCTCATTTCCTTTCATTTTTCCTTGGTAGTGGGAGCTGGAAGGTAATGTGCCACCTGCTCTCTTATAGTATTACGTTGTGGATCCTTTCTTCCCTAGCTCTAGCAAGCTTCTGAAGGATTTCGCTAGCAGGTTACAGCTGAACCTCAGAGAGGTTGCCCATTTTGCTGAACCTTAAAATGGACCACTAACTATTAAGCATTTGCTTCATTATAATTTGAGGGACAGGCCACACTTTTGTTATCTAACCACTTAACAGGTCCCTCTCAAGTACCATGGTACCACCTGCGCTAAGATGTCCTCCATGTACAATACCATTATCTAAAATGCTTCACATATAGTTTAACCCATAGTGAAGCTTAATCCTTGAGTATTATCTATAACTAGCAGTGTCCCTGCTAAACTTTCTTTACCATTGAAAAGTAGTGTAATCAGAAATAGTTTACAAAAGTTTGTCTAGCTTTTGAAATTGTAGTTTTGAGGATATCCACGCTTGTTAGGAAATTAAAAAAAGTTTGAGAAGTTCATTGCTGGTGTGTCAGATATATGCCAGTCTTAAGAACTTATAAGTTACATTCCTTTGCAGGTAAGACCACTGAGATATCAGGATTTTAAGAAAGCAATGGCTGTTATCAGACCAAGCTTGCAGAAGAGCAAGTGGGAAGATCTTGAGAAGTGGAATGAGGAATTTGGTTCAAATTGACACGTGATACATTATTACATCTAATTTTGTACAGCTGCAAGAAAATACTTTATCTTATGGTCTTGATATGCTGAAGGAGGTACCTCGCTTTGATTCAGATATTACTTTTATTACACCATTATTGGCTGCACGCTTCCATGCATATCCAAGATGCAGGCGGATAAGTGTATCTTTCCCATGGTTTCGCATAATTGTATAGAAAAGGAATTATATAATTGTATAGGAAATCACTCTTATTGAAATACGTCATGCTGGTTGAAATGAGAGTTGTAATCTTGAAATACAGCTAATAACATAGTGTAAATTATTCGTGATGCTTCTTTGCAAGTATTGCTGAGATTCTGTTTGCATTATTACTACACATTTACTACTACAATTATCATCAGGTTACCCTATATAGTCCTGCAATATAAGTCCTTTGCAGTAGATGTTGATTTCAGGTAGAAATAGTTACTAATATTTTCTGGTTTCATAGGTCTCACTTAATCATCATAATTATGCCTTGTTTTTAATTGACAAGCAACTTTTATTCTTATATTACATACAAAGAAACGTATGCAAATTTGATGGATCACGTGGGCAATAAAGATTGCCCATATCGAACATGCCCATCCCATCAAGGTCATCATCCTTTATCTACAGTTAAATTCTCTTATGGCTTCTCAACTAAGTTCCTCAGCTTACATTAGTTGAACGCCCATTTTTGACGCAATCATAGTTGTGCCAATGATTTAGTTTACTTGTCTCTAATCACTAAAAAGCCATACACAGAGAGAGAGAGAGAGAGAGAGAGAGAGAGAGAGAGAGAGAGAGAGAGAGATGTGGGCCTAGCCTTGTGCATGTTCTGTCCCTTTTATCGGCAGTCTGAAGGATACCTAATTAGGTATTATGTTACCAATTGCAAAAATTCTTGGACCGAAGCCACTGGACGTCCATTCACTTGAACCCTCTACATTCCTTGCACTATGTTTGATGGAGAGAAAAGATGTGAAGGTAAACCAAAAAAAAAAAGAAAAAAGTCTTAACTCTCTTTGGAAAAATTTAGAGAAAAAAAATATAAACCTCTACATTCCTTTCTTTTTCACTTTTGGAGAGAGAAAAAAAAAAAGAGAGAGAACACGATTAGAAGCTACTATTTTTTATTCTCCCTTTCTTCCCTCCCTATGCTCTTCTAAATATTTTATCAAAACATTTTTTTCTTAATTTTCTCTCCTAATTTTTCTATCAAAACAGGGTGATACTGCTGCTGAGAGGCGCACTTCGCTCCTTTTTAACCTTTCCCGGTAAATGAGTATTTGGATGGTCATTATTAAAATAACTGGACGTCAGGTGCCTTTCTTTTGAATTTTTCGTTAAATTGAAAAAAAATAATACTCCCTTTCCCTCCCACCACCGTCATCTACCGACACCTTCCCATCATCCTCCCTCGAATCCCAATCCGACGTCCTCCCCCCATTTCTACTCTCTCACCTCTCCCCATCCATCACCAACCGTCCGATCCTCAGATCTACAAATCTCCCCCTCCCTCCTCCCATACATCAAATCACAAGTAGCTCACAGATCCAATCTCATCTACCTCCCCCCTCTCTTCCCCTTTCCTTCTTTTGCTACTACTACTACTACTAAGAAAACCCAAGACCACCGAGAAAGCACACCTCCCCAGCCTCCTCCAATGGTGGAATCCTACACGCAGCGCCGCGGCAGCAACCCACGCCTCGACCCCTCCTCCCTCATCGCCATCGACATCCCCCAAACCCCTCCCTCCAAATCTACCACCACTTCGTCCTCCTCCTCCACCGCCGCCACCGCCTTCATCATCTTATCTTGGTACTTCTCCAACATCGGCGTCCTTCTCCTTAACAAGTACCTCCTCTCCATCCATGGCTACCGCTACCCCATCTTCCTCACCTTCCTCCACATGCTCTCCTGCTCCTTCTACACCTTCCTCTCCGTCCGCTTCCTCCGCCTCGTCCCCTCCCAAGCCGTCTCCTCCCATTCCCAGCTCCTCAAGATCGTCTTCCTCGCTGTCATCTTCTCCCTCTCCGTCGTCTGCGGCAACACCTCCCTCCGCTACCTCCCCGTCTCCTTCAACCAGGCTATCGGCGCCACAACCCCATTCTTCACCGCCGCCTTCGCTCTCGCCATCACCTGCCGCCCGGAGCCCACCCCAGTCTACCTCGCGCTCCTCCCCGTTGTCCTCGGCATCGCCGTCGCCTCCAACAGCGAGCCGCTCTTCCACGCCCTCGGCTTCCTTATCTGCCTCGCCTCCACAGCCGGCCGTGCCCTGAAGTCCGTCGTCCAGGGCATCCTCCTCTCCTCCGAGTCCGAGAAGCTCAACTCCATCAACCTCCTCATGTACATGGCGCCCATTGCCGCCCTCATCCTCCTCCCCGTCGCCCTCCTCTCCGAGCCGGGCGTCGCCGCCGCCACCCTCGCCAAGATCCGAGAAGAGCCCAGCCTCGCCCTACTCCTCTTCGGGAACGCCACCGTCGCCTACCTCGTCAACCTCACCAACTTCTTAGTCACGAAGCACACCAGCGCCCTCACACTTCAAGTCCTCGGCAACGCCAAGGCCGCCGTCGCCGCCGTCGTCTCCGTGCTCATCTTCCGCAATCCCGTCACGGTGATGGGGATGGTCGGATTCGGGATCACCATCCTCGGGGTCGTGCTCTACAGCGAGGCCAAGAAGAGGTGCAAGAATAATCCCTCTTCTCCTCCTTCTTGATCTAATTGATACAATTTACTCCATTTTTTCCTCCCCTTAGACGAGATTAACATTGTTGTTGAGATAAATTGGTAATAAAATTTTGGGTACAGTTGAGTTCTTGCATTTTGGTACTCGCATTGGTTAGAGAAGAAGCAAAGCAAAGGACCCACTTAACCCAATTCCTTTTTTTTTTTTATCTTTTCTTCACTTTAATGTCTCTTTAAGCCAAAGCAAGATGCATTGGGTGGGGGAATATGATCTGTGATGAGAGAACTATAAGTGCAAGCTTTTGTTTCTTAATTTTTCTTCTCTCATACCAATGGATCTGATTCAGGGCATTTCATATACTCAGATTCCTTAGCACAGAGAATAATTGTAAGGGAATTAGTTTTTAAATAAAGTGCAAGTGATGATCGCCTTCCAAGCAAAATATTTCTCTTTTTTTTTTTTATCAACACAAGCATTTCAAAATTGTGCCACTCAGATAGAGTAGACAGAGGTCCAAGATCTATATTTTATAACTACTTGTGGTTTTAGATTTGCACCCAGATCCAAACCTGACCATTTTTTAGTTCAGTGGGGATATCATATTAGTGTTAATTAGTTTCTCATTTATTTTTTATAATATTTTTAACCTCATTACCTATCCATTTATCAATATGCTCTTATCTCACACAGATTAGAAATTCCAAATGATTACCTTTTTATATTTAAAATCTTCTTTTAAAAATAAAAATTGAATAATTTGCTGAGCGCCTAAATTTATAACTCGACAGTGATGCAATGTTTTCTTAACAAAAATATTAAAAACCAGACTGATAACTAGATTTTACGGAAAAAAAATTCTTAATAGATTATAAGTTTGTAGGCTAATTATAAATTGGATACAATTGAAAACAAAATTCGCTAGTGCTTGTTTGCATTGTGGTGTTGAGTAGGAGTAGGAGCTTGTTCACAAATTCTATTGCTGATTCTTTCTAGTAGTTTGGGGTGGTATTGTTTGATGTCCTGAAGAAACGAGGTTTTGACCAAAAATAAACCTCCTTATAAACTATGGAGCAAAATTATTAGCAAAGAGGGTCTCTATATCACTATTATCTTAGAGAATAACTGAACTGTTTAGCAATTTATATTATCAGTAAAATGTTAAATTATTATTTCACAATTAGAGAAAGTGTCTAACAGTTCAATATTTTATCTTTAAGTATTTTATTTTAACTGAATACTTTATATATAAACTATTTAATTTTTTTACTGTTCATTATAATTATTCCAGTGACTTAAAATGTATCAATTGAGTTGGTTAAACTAGTGATAATTTTGATGGGAAAATAATAAGGATAAATAGTGTTGTTTTAAAATTTCGGTCAACAACTCTCAGGTAAACGACCAGCCTTTATCATTATAAGCTGCATCGTGTACGGAGTACTCCTCAAGTAGCGTCCTTGCTCTAACTCGATCCCTGTTTGGTTTTTCCTACGAGACTGCCAGATTAGTAGCGGGCGGGTACGGGTGGCAATTACCGATTGGGTCAGGATAGACAAGTTTTTGTGTGTGTGTGTGTGTGTGTCTTCTGTACCTCATAAATATATTTCAGCAAGATCTATTTGAATTATTACACATGTTCCATGCTTAACTCCCTTGTCCCCGTCGGTGTTCATCTGGTCGGCGGAGTTGGGCTTAGGTCGAGCATAAGGTTAAATTTAAAAAATATTATATTTTATCATATCAATATAATAGGTTTTTATAAAAATATTTTAGTTATCTTTCTTCAAAACATACTTTATATATTAATATTTAGTTTATTAAATATCTAATATAAAAACTAAAAAAATCATACAAATATGCATGGAGTTGAGCTATTGTGAGCCTGGGGCGGACAAAGACTTAACCCACGTCGTTGAGTTTGGACGAGTAAGCCTTAACGATCACTTTTTACTTGTCGTATGTAACTTTATCGTTATCTTTTCTAATTTATAATACAGAATTTTTTTTTTGAAACAATAAGGTAAAGAGTCTTTTTGACAGAGAAAAATATAAGGACAGAGCCTCATTTAGAATTAACTAATACACACCATTTAAGAAGTGCAAGATTAAATAAAAGAAGAGAAATCAAGATGTGTTGTCTTATGATAAAATAATTCAAAACTCTCACAAATCCTAAATAAGAGTATTGGAAATCAGATCCATAGTTCCAACGGAAATAGTTTATTAGTTCTTTTTTCTAAAACAATATGCATCGAGTGCTAAGAGAAAAGTCCAAAACCTTCCTAATCTTTGTTGGGACATGTATTTGGGAAAGTGAAATGTACTGCCAAAATAATGAATAATATGCTGAAAGAAGAGGCAGTGGGTAAAAGAAAGAGATATGAAGAAGACTCTCTAGGAAGACCATAAAGCCCACAAGAAACTTTAGTATTAAAACCTCTACGGAAAATAGCTTTTTAATATGAAACTTTTTAGAGATGGCAAGGCGAAGAAAGAAATATTCTAGCTTTCGAAGGTAAGGATAGCTTCCAAATCGATGCTAAATATCGACAAATCTTCATCAATAATAATTCAGTAGAAAGAGCTGGTGCTAAAGACTTTAATTGAGTTGAATCCCCAAGTGACAACATCATGAAGATGAAGAAGATAGGAATGAAAAATTATGTTGGCTGCATCAATCTCCATCGAAACGTTTGTAGAGCATCGACGAGGCTAAGATAAGTGAGAGCTAGAGTGTTTTGCTACTTTAATCGAGAAGGCGAATAAGAATAGCCTATAAAAAGGGAGAGATTATCATACTATCTATCAAATCAGTCTAATATTGAATGCCTAATAATACTTCCATAAAGGAAGAGCATTTTAAGACTCCATATGGGGAGAAAAATATTGGAAGGAAATTGTTTCATGATAAATTTCTTAGCCCCGATTTACTTATGAAATAGAAATAGTATTTTTTTTAAATATGTCTACTTATTCTGATACAGTAACTAAACGATAACTTGGTTTCTTCTGTTATACTAATTCATTATTTATTTTTATTTTGTTCTATATAAATTTTAAAAAGTACTTTAATAATAACTTAAATTTACTACTTTACCCCTCGAGAAGACAACACTTAATAACCTTTCACTTTATCTACAATTAGATTCTCTCTCTCTCTCTCTCTCTCTCTCTCTCTCTCTCTCTCTACCTCAAGACAGCTATGAGCATAAACCTCACTCCTCCCATTAGCGGGATCTCTCATTCGAAGTGCCACTCTCCTCCAAGAAGATCAGTGCAAGCGGAGAAGGTTAATAACGCCTTACTTCCCGAGGTTTCAAGGTGAGCAAAAGATAAAGCTTGCAAAAGGTAGGAGATAGTGAATTTGCTATCAAGATGGAGATTGTTGGATTTGTGATATCATGGAGTGAGTTATGTTAGTTTGGGTTCATTAATTTATATGGTTTGCATTAAGTGTGAGTCATTAATTTATAAGAGAGCTTATGTGATCCAAATGTGTAAAGGGTTGGTAGGTAAGAGGGGGTTTCGTTCTTGTTCTCTCTTCTCGGTGTAGAGAAGAAGAGAGGATTTGGGAATTTGCTCTCTCGGTCATTTTGCTAGTCCCTGATCTTTAAGCTTGGTTGGAGATGATGGCTAGGACACTCGAAAGTAGATTTACTTAATTAGGAGAGTCAAGCAAGAACGATCCTTACTGGAATGTTGTATGCCCATGGTAGTAGAGAGGTGAGATCCCTCTACTTGTATTTTATATTTTCTTCTCTGTGTAAGTGGGCATAGCTCAATTTTGGATGAACTACGCATATCTTGTGTTGTGGTTATGCTTGTAGGTCTTTCGCTTGTGTTTTCTTATTTCTTCACATATTTGCACATCTTAGGTGTGGGTTTTGCTAAAGCCAAATATTTTGGTGTTAGAAATATTTATGTTCTCAGCTATGTTCACTTGTGGAATAAGGGTGGATTATGCATAACTATTTTAATTTTTAATATCAAAAGAAGAGAGCTAATATTAGTATAAGCTATTCTAATATTTAGTTTAATACAAGTAATAATTATATTTAATGTGACATAAAATTGATATTAAAATATTAAAGAATAATAAAATTGTATTGGGAATTTGTGATATTTTAAACCAAATGACGAAAATATATTTGAGTTATGTTAAAATAGTAGTAAAAATAGTATTTTTCTAAAATAGTATTTTTCTAAAATATTATTTTTATTAATTATAAATACTGACTTAAAACGCATCATATATCTACAATACATAGTAATGTGTTGCAGTGCGTGATAATGCGTGACAACATAGTGTGTGATAATGCGTGACAACGTAGTGCGTGATAATGTGTAGCAATATAATATCAATGAGTGACAATATACTGGTTATGTAATACGCAACAATGCGTGGCTATAAAGTGGTAATGTAGTGAGAGTAATGTGTGTAGTAATATGTATTTATATAATGACAATCTAGTAGTTATATAGAGCGTGACATTGTAGTAGTAATGCAATAAATGACAATGTGCGACTATACAGTGACAAGACGTAGCAATAATTTATAATGTGTGGTAATGCTATCCAGTCCGTAGCAATGCTAGCTATATAGTGATGTAGTGCATGACAATATAGATATTTATGTGATATGACTATTTTTCAAAAGAAAAAGAGAGAAAAGATAGAAGAAATATATCAACTATAGTTGATGTGATGTGTAATTAAGTTATGTCTAATCTTAGAGCAATATAGTAATTATGATTTATTATTTAATTACTTTTTAAAAATTGTACAGAATAAGATAAGAGAAAATAATGAATTACTGTACCATAATAAACTAAGATGTTATTTAATTAATACATTAAAATAATGAAGCATATTCTAGAATAAAACTATTCTTATTTCATAAGTTAACGGTGTAGTATATAGAAATGACCCAACTCCTCTTTTCTTAAAGGATGTTGATTCATATTCAAGATGCATGATTAGTGGCAATTTAACTGTTTTGATGTATTTTGTTTGGTTACGTCATGTTAACGTATGTAAGAATGATGTTAGTACATTAGAAGTGGTGATAGGCTTTAATGATTGTTTTGATGTCGCATGTAACCTATCTCGGATAACCTCGAGAGATTTTGTTTTGTAATCAATAGGCTTTTTGTCTTCTTTGTTTTTGTTTTCGATTTTTTCATGTATAAATGGCCAATAATAATGATAAAAATATGTCACATAAGTATCATAATCCAAGGGCAACAAACTTTGCGATATAATGATAACTAAGGTGAAAAAAAGATAGTTCCCAGCAATCTCACTAAATAAATTTATATTTGGTAGCAAGCATAACTGCTAAGTAGAAATCATATTTTTTTATAAATAAAAACTTATTTAGCAATAAAAAGAATATTTGCTACGATAAATATTGTCACTAAATCTTAATTTAGATATTACAAAATATGTATATGGATGACACGACATATTGAAATCATTAGAAAATTATAATCGTATAGTCACAAATATTTAATATAGTTATATTTAGTGACAATGCTAATTGTTACCATCACTATTTTTTAAGATGACGAAGAACTTATAACTTATAACTGTGAATATATTTGTTGCTAAAAATTTAAACACAAATAGTTTTAGAAGTATAACCATGCGGCAACAAAAAAAAAAGGTATTTTATGATTCTATTAAAATTTATTAATTTTCTATAGGCATTTTGTAAAAAATATTTAACCAATTAAATAATAGAGTAATATATATTCATATGCTCTTATTAAATATATTTGACCAATTTGACTACACTAAGAAAGAAAACACCCCACCACTATATATGGTACCTCTAAGACATAGTTTATATTGGCAAATATTCAAACATTCACACAGTGTATTAATTTTAATTGCCTATATTATATATATAAAAAGATAAGATAATCTACTACAAATATATTAGTTTTCTTCAACATATCTAAAATAAAATAAAATAGAGTAACAGATATAAATTACCATTTAGAGAGAGAGGAGGCCATTGGTTTAAGATTTAATTCATCTTTAGTTATATTAATTTTCTAATCTAAAAAATAAAATAAAGAAAAGGCTTAATATGTATATAAATGGCCAAGCAATAGATGATTAGGCAACAACTCACTTTTAGTATTAATAACCAACAACTCACGTTTTATCATTGGCTTCGTTTGTAAGATCTTTAATTTTATATTTTTTCAAAAAAGAAAAAGAAATATTTAATCACCACGATTAATTTCAGTAAACACCGCTCACGTCATCGGTCAAAATTTGTCACAATGGTTCTGGGATTTACTTTGTAAAGATCTTGGACTTCACAAAGGTACTAGCTAGTATTTATTCATTTTTTTCCTGCTTCTAAAACTTTACTTATTTATTTAGAAAATAAGACATGGAAACATAATACAAGCTTGCAAAAGAATTAGAGGAGAGCAAACAGATGGAAGACACATTCTCTACGCATTGTTGTGCTCTAATTGTTCATATATATTTCAAAAATATATATTTCAAGTGATTCACCTGGAAGTCTCACTTAAATTTCCCCAGTCAAACACCCCTATCTCGGAACCCGTCCGATGGATGAAGTGGCCACCTCCCTGCGCATTACTTCAAGTGATTCACCCTGTAAGTTCGCATCAGATGTATCTGTAATAGAAACCTGCAAGCTGCTTTGCTGATAGACCTCCAGTGGATGATGCAAGCTCTCTTTCAACTCAGCTACCACTTCACTCATGTTTGGCCTCTGGCTGCCCACCGGCATCGTGCACCTCTTCGCTACGTCCACGACCTTCCAGACGGAGTCGGCGTCGACATGTTGGCCATGCAGCCTTGCATCGACGACTTCTCTCACGTCCCCTTTGGAGAGCTTCTTCTGCACCCATTGCAATATGTGACATGTTTCTCCCAACTTCACCACTGCAGGTAAGCCTGTGATCAGTTCCAGGAGAACAATACCGAAGCTGTATACGTCGCTCTTCTCCGTCAACTGGAAGGTATTATGGTACCTGTGTAAGAGTTGTTATCACCCATACGTTGTCTAAATTAAAAGCTCATTATGTAATGGGATAATTACACTAGACTTTATTGTCCATTTTCACATGAACTCCTCATTTACTTTTCATGGCATTGAGGACTCTCAGAGCTCCTAACATTTTAGCTTCCAAACCCTTTAAGATGAGTTGGGACATGATCGATCGGATACAACTGGAATTTAAAGTTATATCCTATAGTTTCAGGTTGCATAGATTTCTTTTGGGAAGAAGGACTATGTTCTCCAATTGATGATTGTTTTGATCCGCCACTTCTGTCTAATGGATGCTGATTGGTGGGTAGTAGGAAGAGTAACACTATGCCCACAAACATGAGTATTTTGACCAAATTATCTAGCTAGGACTCGTCACAAATAATCTATCTTCCAAAATTGTTACCTCAAGAAGTCAATTTTAGACACTTCGACTCATTAGTATTTTACGTAAGATATAAAATACTAATTTTATTAGCAGTTTACATGGGATTTACATATAAATATAAGAATATATGAAGATAGTGAGTATGATAAGAAGATTTGACCTTAATTTATCTTATTCAGATCTGAATTCAATATTTTTCTCTAGTTTATGCTATTGTAATATAATAAATTTCTCTAATTTATCCTCTAGTATTTTAAGATTATAAATAAATATAAATTAAGAAATAATCTTTTTATTCTTTGCATAATATCCTTAGTAGGAATAAAGCACAGATGAGATTAAGTTTTTATATTTAGATAAAACGTTGAATTTTTTAGTGCTTCGTAAAAGTTAATAAGTTCAGTATTTTTATATTAATACTATGAGGTGGCAGCTACCAGCTAACATGTCTAAAATAGACTTTATAGTATTAAATTTAAGAAAAATTTACATATAAACATCCTTTTTTTTATAATAAAATTACGATTTACACCCTATATTTTTATTATTTATAAATAAAGCTTAATAATTTAGTAAATATGTGCAAAAGGCACCATATATTTTCAACATACATGGTGATACTTAAGAGACTCTCGACAAACGGTATCAGAAGTGGCATCCTCCTGTGCAAGCAGTGACGGAGGTGCTTGTGAGGTGGTGAGAGAAACCAATTAACAAGAGTTGATAAGTTGCCATGAATCATTCTGTTTGAAGTTAGCATATATACGTACCTTGTTTGATGCATATAGTTTGCATATAGATGCTAAGATAGAGAATTAACATACTCTGGATCTAGATATCCTGGAGTGCCAGCTATAACGTTGGTCGAGATATGAGTGTCAGCATCGGTGTGGAAAGCCTTGGAAAGCCCAAAATCTGCAAGCTTAGCCTCAAGGTTACTAGACAAAAGGATGTTGCTGGTCTTCACGTCTCTGTGAACTATAGGTGGGCTGCATCCCTTGTGCAAATACTCCAGCCCTGCTCAATAAATTAAGCTTCTAAAATAAATCTTATCGAATTACAAGCTAAACCTTACAATGTGAAGACACACCTTGTGCCGCGTCCACTGCTATCTCAATTCTCTTGCTCCAACTTATTAAGAATTTTCTCTCTCCAGCTTTGCCTGCACTAACATAATTAATGATACGTGCTTGTGAAAAGAATAATGTTTCCTTGACTTGTGCATGATCCATGACTTGTTTTAAGCAAGAACAATGTCTCACTTATCTAGGTGGAGTAGCGATTGATCAATCTCATTCCACTCACTATATATCCAGAAGAATACGTCATGTTGATCATAAAGTAGGGTTGTATTAGGGGATAAAAGATTAAAACCACCTATCACTGTACCAGATATAGGACGTATTAATATTTGCAATTCACGCTGGCAACTTTCTAGGCATCTCTCCTACGTGGGGTAGAAATTTAGAAATATAAATAGTTTCAACTCACTATCAAAAATATTTTTTATTAAAATATATTGAGTAAAAGAAATGCACAAAGTAGTTTTGAGCGATATTCATACATGAACCAGAAGATATTGAGTAAAAATCTCTCGTCTACGTTTAGAGTACTACTTGATATTTGTACCTCGACCTGTCTCGCGAGACACTTGGTTTTTGCATTGATAGTCTTAAAACACTTTTTTGTGCATAAATTCCCCTCAAAAGCTAGCTAACGATAAGTTAACAAACAAAATAAAAATGTCCTCTTCGTTATTTGCATGAAGGGTATCTTATAAAAGGTGATAAGTATATTTGTATCGCAAATAGTTTTTGCATTGATGCCTTAATGGATAAGTTTTTTATTTCATGAACATATATTTAAAGGGAGGCACAATATGATAGTTAGATAATAATTAAGATTTGAGGTTTATTATCTTAGATAGAAGATAGAAGATGTTGAAAATGTAATTTGTTTTGAATTTGAAGATATCATATGTGAGAAAATTTAATAGAAGAGAAAAGAAAATTCTAATATTTTGATATACATTATGGTGAAAAAAAAACCCTCAAATAATTTTTAATTTTTTTATACCTTCTCTGTTATATTTGGACAAAAAAGTTTATATTTTCTCACTTAATATAAACCATAAGGAGGCAAACTAATACAAATGAAAGTTTACTTAGATAATTTGATTTTAGAGAAAACCAGGTGGGGCAATTTATAATTTACCTAATTTAAAACTTTTTTTTATTTATCCATAATGCAGCATTATTAGTAAGGGAAGATTTTAACATCAAGTGGTGGGGGTCCCCCATGCTTGAATAGCTACCTCTTTTAAGCTAATTAACTATTAAAATTTGTTCAATTTAAATATAAAAATAATTTATCTTATATTAATGCTCATACCCATGAGATGATCTCTGAGACTTCCTTGTGACATGTATTCATAGATTAGGGCCAGATGGTTACTGTCTTTGCAAAAGCCAATCAAAGTCACCAGTTTTCTGTGATGAACCCTTGTGAGGAGCAAGGCCTGCAACCAAAAGAAATCATAATTACTCTGTTTGCCAGCAACTGGATAACCTTATATAGCATTATATTAACAAAGGATAACTTAATTATTAGCTCCTAATACACCGTCCACTAATCGTTACCCTTTCTATCACCAAAGAACTACGTTACAGAATAACATAAATGCTGAGTTGATCCAAAAACTGATGTAATAAGGTAAGGACAAATAATATATATTATGTCTTTAACACACTTTTGGATTGCAGCCCCTAATAACACTGCATGCGAAAAGATGAAAGATAATAAAATATGGTGTACTACTATACGGTAATACTAAGAGTTAGGAAATAAAAGTAGATTCAATTCTAATATCATGTTAGATAACTAATTGATCTAAAAACTTAAAAGTTGTCAGTTAATTAGATATCAGCAATGTATGTCATGACCTTAACAAATACCTCAGCCCAAAACTCTTTGTCTCCTTTTGCATTGTAATCACTTTCTTCCGTTGTCGGATCAGTACTGGACGTCTCCTGAGCCGATTTATTATAAGAGCATATCTTGACTGCAACCTCCATCCCGTCTTTTAAGCAACCGTGGTAAACAGTTCCAAAGCCTCCTCTGCCGAGGACTCGTCCAAAGTTTTTGGTGATTGTCTTCAGCTCTAGATACGTGAATTCGTCAACGCCTAAAGGCTTGTCGAAAGTTACCTCGTCTTCTCTTGGTTGTCTTTGCATGGAAGGCGCCGACGCTACTGCACGTAAAAATTAAAGAAAGATAATATCCATCATGAGGTAAATCTTATTAACTGTTTGACTTTATACTTGTAGATAAAGTAAATTAATTAGTTCACATGTGCGAGTTAGAATGGAGATGATGGCTGCTGTCTCAACTTACAGTTTTGCTTTGGTGTGCTTCTTCTCCGATAGAGAACTATCAGCAATAGTATGGTTAATATTATGAAAGTTGTTGGAATAACGGTTGCTATGACAATGGTGGTAGGAGTCTTTCCAGAGCTACTACATTTATTCCCGGGCTGACACAGGTTCGGGTTGTTTCCAACTCTTGCATCCATCAAAGAGAGAGAGAGAGAGGAAAAATAAGAAAAACGAGGCTCATGTTGGGCATAGCTAGGTTGTATAGGAGGAAGAAAGACGTACTCTAAGTCAAGCAAGCCCCTTGCTTGCTTTTGAAGGAGAGCGTCTGGGATCGAGCCACTGAGTTGGTTCCCTGAAAAATTTCTGCAACAAAAGAAAAAACAATTGATGATCAAATTAATACATATTTCTTCCAGGGCTTTATAGATCTATGAAAAGAATGTGCTTGCTTACAGCATGGCCAGGGGTAAATCTGCTAAGAAACTTGGTATCGAGCCTGATAGATTATTGTTCGATAGATCCCTAATGAAAGAGATGGTCAAAAACTACTAAACGAAGGAGGAAAAAAGAGTTGGGAAATGGCATTGGCTAACATATACTGTTCTTAGAAAATAAACTGGAGAAGTACTTTGCCACTTACAAGTATTTGATGGCTTTAAGTTTCGCAAGAGCTGTGGGTATGCCACCAGTTAATCCATATGAAGAAAGGTTTCTGCAGGACATTCGAAGTCATTAAGTCTTTGTTTTCATACTACTTGGAGAAAGAACAAAGAGAGATCAGAGATGATTTATCCAATTATTTCCAATATTTCTTTGGAAGAGTTATTGTACTTACAGACTTGTAACTCTAGGAGGACTAGAACCAGAAACCGTACAATTAACGCCTTTCCAAGCTAATTTTTCCGGAGCGCATGGATCACCTTGCCAAATTTTTTTATGATACAACCCTTTGAGGTCCACCATTCCATCAACTGGTAAAAGGTCGATCGACAAAACATAGACAAAGCGTTAGCATATAAAACGTTTGCAATAATCGCTCATCTCAAATAGATTTGATTGTATGCATTTGTTAAACTTAACAACCATTTATTAAAAGTATTCTGAGTATTCTGTCAAAATTTAACCATAATGACAATGTTGAATGATGTCAGTGACAATTATGGTACTCTGAAAAATACAGAGGCAGATAGATATATATGACATTTTTTTTTGAAAAAAAATCAATGGAATTATGTAAGAAAACCCTAACATTTAATGTAGGTGATTACGTACCATCTCCTCTATCCGTTGCTAAATAACTAAAATACATAGCTCTGTATATCTCTAAAGCATTGAGAATTGGCGGAAGGGTGGAACCAGCCGCTCGTTTTATGTCAAGAGTATATCCAGTTGCCGTTCCAAGGTCGAAGGTGAGGTTTATGTGACTTGTCCAAAGATAGTCAGGTTTGACATTGCTCACTTTGAGTTCATCGTTAACGAAGATGTCCAAAGATCTCTTGACAGAGGCGAAGTCAGCAAAGTGCATGTATATGTAAAACATAGGACGATTGTCTCTCCACGCTGCGTCCCATTGATAAGCAAGGGTAGTATTGTCTTTCGGTGTGATTGCAGTCTTCATGACGATAGATGGCACTCGAACAGTGTCCTCCGGCCTGTTCTGGATGTCTTTTGTTGCACAGATGGGAGTACAACGTGCATCGTTCCACGGTATCCAAGTGCGATCATAAGTGTCGTTTGGGTACCTGTCCACAAAATATTAATAGAAAATTCCTTTTACATATATGAATATAAAATCTTTAGCAAACTGGAGGGGGTGGAGTACTGCGAGACGGTGTTTGCAAGAATAAATATGTTGGATAAGAATAGCGGTTTGGTTGCAATATCTAGGATAAGAGATACGGAGGATCAAAGTTAACATTATTGTCATTTCCTTAGCTTTGATGTATAGTTGATGTTAGTAATTTCATTTTACATATAGAAAGATATGTTATAGTCAATTTTGGGATTATATCATCACAAATATATATATAATTGTCAAATTTTGTGAGGCTCATGAATCGCTCGGCTTGAATTACGCTTGGAATTAACCTCATTAATGGCCAGATTTGATTAGCAATTATACTTTCAATATTATTCAAATCCAAGCTTGGTTACATTTAGGTTACATCAAACTCAGCAAGATTGCAATTTTTAACTAGACCCAGCTGGTAACATGTCGCTCTTTAATTATCATATAATTAACAACACCCACATGCATAATTATGAATGGATAAATAAATGTAAAGTTAATTACCTTATTATATCAGAAGTAGTTGCTCCCATATCGGCCCTACCTAATCCTTCCAGTGAGATGGTCGGGGTCACGTCTGCGTAGGAATTTGGATCGTCAATAAACCTCAGCTCAAGGGAAGATATGAATGGAGTTCCTTTTCCGGTATTCTCTAAACAAATAGAGAAGTAGTCCGTTGTGGCCATAGTTATGATCTCATAAAACTGGAGAAAATATGGATCCGTGAGGTTCACAGTCTTCCAGAGATTAACCCCTATATAGAGATTGAATTGCAATGGAGTACTGGAGCTTGGACTAAGTCGACCATCGTAGTTACCATAAAGGAAGTAGCTTCTTATAAGATATTTTCCACCTTGATGTATGCCATTGATGGTATAACAATTTAGAGATCCATCTGGGAAGCTTCTAACGTCCTCAAACTGTTTTAGATACCAATAGTTGATTATGTAATTCTTAGAAATGTTGAAGTTTTTCCCAGTGTCAATGTACTGGGAATCAGGAGTGTATACTATCCCTGTACTGCTATCTGTGTAGCTGATATCTGCGGACGTACCACAGTCGATGCTCACAAAGCCTGCATAAGAACACGGATATACTATCAATTGCTGATGCATCTCCCCCAGGAAAAATTAAGAAAGATGGGTATTTTTTGTCCATAGTGTGGTTGTCTTAATGATTTTTATGCAGTATACTTTCTCTTTATATAATGTGGACGGAAAAATATGACACTTGAAAGCATTGGATAATTGGACTTAGCAGGCAGTGCGCATATTTTATGTATAATATGTAGATCTATTTAAGCAGTGTGTATGCATTTTATACAGTCAATACCAACCTTTTATGGTTACATAATTTTGTTTTAAGTAGTTATAACCTTTTGTTTTACGTACTGCATGTATATGTATAGTATAAGATATTATGATCACAGCTTGTTTGCGAATAGAAAAATTTGCATTTAACGATTTATATTTTCAAGTATTTGCAGTTTCAATTTTTGCAAAATCATACCTTATGTTCTATTAGAAATTTGTTCAACACATGTTACCATTAAATTTATAATTAACTAAACTTAAATAAAATTTTTACGTTAAGTTAACTGCATTAAGGATGTTAAGCACTCTTACCTAACCTAAAGTCAGATTCATGTACACAAAGAAATTCATCTTCTCTACAACCTAAAATACAATAATCATAAACAATAAAGAAATCGATCAATTGAATCCATGACAAGGAATTAACACATAGTTCTATTCAATTAATTTAATTTTAAAGACTTAATATAGTTCTCTAGAATTTCAAATGAATTATTCTTGGGAAGAGTTGACATTTTTTCTTAGAAGAGTTAACAGTCCATTTGTGTAGTTTATAATTAGCGTACGGGGCTCATGATCTATCAATAAAAGAAAAGAAATCTGAGTGTCTTTTATGACTCTAACATGCTGAACTAAACTTCAGATCCCAGCTAGTTGAGAAAGCTTAAACAATAAAGTTTATACTAATACAATAAGCATACATACCGGGCTGCCCATAAACTGCAATAACTCCTGCTAATAGACCTATCAGGGCAAAGTTTATTAGTACTTGTGTCTCAGAGTAGTAGAGGTACATCGCCATGGCCGTTATCTCCCCACTATCAATAACACTGCATAAGAGAAGTTAATATATACGCCAGTGATAGAGGCATCGATGGGTTGGTTCCTGTGAGCCCTAAAATACTGTTGGATTGATGTTTGTATATAATATTTACACATCGCCAAGTAGTGGTCCCCATGAGGGTTATGTGTTTTCTGATTATTAAGTTCATTGCTTTCCCCCATAAGTTTATTTGCTCAGAAGTGCTCTTTCCTCTTCAAAAGGAAAAGGAAAACAACTTGCTGTCTGTTTCTCAAATCCTAACTTGTTAACGGAATTTGTCCAGGTGATGACTTTCGAATTGTCTTGAATGAGAAGTCACGTAGTTTTCAGAGCAAATTATTGCCTAGCTGCGAAGATTACATTGAGCACAAAAGGTCAGCGCCCGGAGAAGTATAAACCAGCGCTAGGAAGCGACGTGATTAATTAGTAAAAATTAACTATATAATCCCTACCTATGCTGATTAATTGGCTAGCTGTAAGTATTACATGTCAGACTAACTTTTCTCTCGTTTTCTTTATTTTGTCAAAGAACCTTTCGAAATAAAATGGCGCAAGGAGATCAATTGAAACCAAACCACACGCGTTAGAAAATCTACTGGTCCTTTCACAACGACCTCGTCAGCATGACATTTCGTCCACCAGAGAGAGTGAGTGAGTGAGTGAGAGAGAGAGAGAGAGAGAGAGAGAGAGAGAGAGAGAGAGAGAGAGAGAGAGAGAGAGAGAGAGAGAGAGAGAGAGAGGGAGGGAGGAATTTTCCCTGATGAATTCTGGTTGTTTGTCATGGTTGACAACCCCGGTACTTAAATTGTTATTTTCTTTTCTCTTTTCTCATGGCTTATCAGTAAGCCCGCGTAGGTACTGGGCGTTTGGCTTGTTTTCAGCGAAGGAACGATTAAAGAGTACTCTTCTAGATTGGTATCAATTATCAGTGGGTCTCTATTGTTGTTAATTACCGGATACTAATTAATGTTAGAATATAAAGTATTAAAAAAATATTATTTTCTAATATATTAAGTTTTTAAAGTAGCTGATAAATTAATATGGTCGAGCCGAGGTCCTTTTGTTATTTAAAAAAAAATACCAATTTAAATCACACACGTTAGAAAATGTGTTTTATAAGAACATTTTGTTTTTGTATTTTCTCATAGTGGATCTATGGACGTACACAAATTGCCAAACCACAATAATGTTGTGTATTTTTCATGTGGATGATTTTTCTTTTCTTTTGTATGTTAAAATCTTTACTTTCTTGTGGGTTGCACCATTTAGCAAATACACAAAGGAAAAAAACTGGAGAGTAAGGAGAGGAGAGAAGAGAGGGAGAAGAATGAGACTAAGGAAACAAATAGAGTAAGGAGAGGAGAGAAAGAGAGGGAGAAGAATGAGACTAAGGAAAAAAATAGAGAGTAAGGAGAGGAGAGAAAGAGGCGGAGAGAAAGAGACAAAGGAAGATAAAAGAAAAAAGAAGAAGAAGAAGAAGAAGAAGAAGAAGAAGAAGAAGAAGAAGAAGAAGAGAAACACCTAATTAATGGCTAAAAATAGGGAGGGAAGGGAAGGGAAGGCGCTACCACCAGCTAAGCAATGGTGGCGGCCGCTAAGAGAGGAAAAATAAGGAAAGAAGGAAGGGAGCGTTGCTAAGGGGTGGTGTATTATGATCGTACTACATGGTTTAAGTCAGTCGAATCAGTTGAGTCAGGTCAAGTCATATTGAGTTAGTTAGTTAAATTTATCTTATTAATTTGAATTTTAAGTAAAACGGATAATTTGCATGTGGATCCAATCTGCTAAGATTTTACTCCTTATTGGGAGTGGTCATGTGTTGAATATTATTGTTGAATAAATATGAATTTATTCAAATATTTTTTATCGTCTTTATCTTTTAATATAGTAGTTAGATCACATTTATCTTTATAGACGTAGAACCTCCAAAGCTTCCAAAGCAAAGCCTAGCTAGCCACTATCCTCTACAATGAGCTACCCTACTATACGGCCGTCCACCACCACCTTTAGCCATCCGCCACCTTCCGACGATCGCCGCATTGTCGGATATTTATCAATCTGCCCCGTTCTAACCTTCATCCACTATTTTATTTATATATTTTTATCCCGACAAAGTCATTAGAATTCTAACTCACGAGGCTACCACCACAAAAAATAATCATAATTTTTTATATCTAGATCAGTTCAGATCTAATTCGTAACATGATGGTGGCGACCAAGAAGAAAGGAAAAGAAAAGAAAAGAGTGAAGTGAGCAGGAAAAAGGCAGAGAAGAGATGAGAGAAAGAGCCAAAGAGCAACGGTGATTCTTATGGAGATGCTGATTTGGGCATTCGCTCACGAGTCACGACTACCTAGAAAGCCATCAAGGCATGGTGTTTTCATCCAAATTCAATTATTTAGGCATTCAAATTAGAATTTTACCATTTAGACGAGTTTTATTCTTATATCTTTAGGTGATTTACACCATAAATCAAAATAATATTTTATTTTGTCAAACTACTTATTTTAGTTTACTTTGTAGCCTCATCTAATTTTTTTTTTAAATATAAAAATTATTTATGCATGAATTTTGAGGATATTTCCTTATGCAGGGAGATCTCATTTGCTAACCCACGCGTGAAGCCAATGGCCTAGCCCACTGGCCCGCAGCCCACTCGCGACCCGTATACATCCATGCTAGTTGCACTAAATTTATGAATTGACCAACTAACTCTAGTAGAGTTGGTAGGTATACTTTACTATGACTAAGAAGGTCTTGGGATCGACTCTAACTCCAAATAATTATTGTAAAAAAAATTATCTTGTGGCTTGGTGGTTTGGCTTGATAGTTCGACTCAGTTGATAGCTTGGCGGTGTGATTGGCTTAGAGGAGTAGGGAGCAGGTCTCAATGACATTTAGTTCAGAGCAAATGTTCGGTGAGGCACATGAATTGAAGTATAGACTAGATAGCTTACTATATTGACAAAAGCTTAATGATCCCCAAGTGTCTCTATATCTAGGGAGGGTTGGCCTATTGCTCAACCCATATCTAGCCTTTGGGCTCACGAATGATCAAAAAAGAACTATGGAACTGGCCTTACAGCTGATCCTATAATGGTAATTTAAAAAAAAAATTCTATAATAAGACGGGTAGAGGCAGTGAAGAAATCATCCCAAAAATATAGAAAATACCAAAAAAAAAGAGAGAAAAAATAGAGAGAAGGGAAAGGAAAGAGAGTCAGAAAAAGAAAAGAAAGAAAACATATCAAAAAGAAAGAAGGAAGCTACCATGAGTAGCTAATCATACTGGCGTGGGTAGGAATGTCTCTATCCTATTTAGGTTATTTTCTATTATATTTTTAATCTTATAATCCTGAAATGATTATATAATTTTAAAGGTTGTTTTAATTTTATCTCATAATATATATCCTGATATTTATGTACTTGACATTTACACAATTATATTTGGATAATTTAGTCTCTATTTAATAGTTTAATCTTCTGCTATGTTGTCACTTTCGAGTATATCGTCGACTTCAGACTAGGTTAAATAGAACTAATTATGTGCTTAGTAAGTGATAAAAATGCTGATAAAATTGATTTAGATTTTCTTCCATATAATCATCCGATTTTGGGGTTTTGTAATGTGAAACAACCAAATTGAGTTATAAAGATTGAATTTAAAATTAGATAAAATTTAAATAGTTTAAGAGAGCCTCGGCACCTAGTCATTCTTTCTTCCCAATTTATCTATTTGTTTAATTTTTTTTCTTATTAACTTTTTATAATAATAGTAATTTACTTGGTATTTCTTTGTATTCTTACAGCACATTCTTTACTATCATCTCCCTATGAATTCAGCAACCATTTTCTGTACTACAAATGACTGATGTACTTATATGGTATTTTTTAGCATGAGTCAAGTAGTCTAATGCAAGCCTTTGCGCACAAGGTGGTAGCTTTAGAGTCGGCGCTAAAGGCATGGAGTAGTAGTATAGGGAATGTGGAGCTGCACCTTGCCAAAGTCAAACAAAAGATAGCAACTTAGGATTTGGATGTGCTGTGTAGGTTGGATGGTGAGAAGATTGCTCAACCCAAAATCATGTACAATCTAAAAAGTGCTTTGAGTCTGGCAAGTGAACTTAAGGTGGTTTCAACATTCACACATTCAATGGGTGAAAGAAGGCTTCCATTTAACTGCCACAATTCAAAGTCAATGTAATCATATGTGTGATTGATGATAAAGGGGATTGGTTGATAGAACATGATGCAATTAAGCATACTTCTAGGAATGTCACAAGGTTTTGTGGGATCAGCATAACTCTACCATGTGAACCACAGCCTCTGGGACACGCTCCTCCTGCCAATGTTGAATGATGTTGAGGTTGTGGCATCAATCTCACTAGAGGAGATTCGTGCTGCACTTTGGACCTCTCGAAAGGCAAGGCCGAGTCCGAATGGGCTTCCAAGTAGAGGTTTACATCACATATTGCGAGTGCATGGGACCTAATTTGGGTCCAGTTGTCCTGAAATTGTTTGATAGAGGGACTATTCCAATGTTATGAGGGCACACTTATCTTTCACTTTGATAAAGGATTATTGCCCCACTGCATTGTGTATTGCGGCGTACAATGTGATTGCTAAGGTCCTCATGCAGCAGTTGAAGCCACCGTTGTCGAAGTTAGTTGGTGTTGAACGGGCGGCATTTATTGCGAGGCGTTTCATACATGATAATGCCCTCGTGGCTCAGGAGATTGCACACTCTTTTGTTAACAATTGATGCGCACTATCGACGATGATAGTGAAGCTCAACATGGAGAAGATATACGATAGAGTTTCGTGGGAGGCCTCCAAACTCTAACACGGATGAGGTTTCCCCAGCGATGGAAATTGTGGATTCATGCCTGCATTATTTCACTGTGGTTTGGGACTCTTATCAATGACACCCTGTCTGAATGGATTACGCCACATAAAGGCTTACGTAAGGGTGGCTCGCTATCTCCATATCTTTTCATTGTTTCCTTAGAGTTGCTTATCTCGCTCAATGCTTAGGTCATGAAGAGGAGGTTGAAAGGATTTTGATTTGGTACATGTCGCACATGCTTTATGCTAATGATTTGTTAGTGGTGGCTTGGGCTAATGTGGCTAATGCAGATGTGTTGTTGGAGACTACAAATGATTTGTTAGAGCTATTCCTCCTACTGTGGCTATAGAATCAAGTTGAAATTGGCTAAAATATCATTCACGCATAGAGGGGTTAAAATATCATGACCCCGGATACCTATCCTCAACTATCAAAATTTTGTGGATAGAGTGAGAAAGAAGCTCTCTGAATGGAAAACAAATATCTTATCACCGACTAGTAGGGTAAACTTGGTGAAAGCTATTTTTCACTATTATTCCTTATTATTGGATGGGTTCGACATGGCCACTAGGCTCCATCTAATTGGCTAGGAGACTATTACGAAGCTAAAATTGCAAGGCTGTTTAGGGTGAGATGTCCTCATGCAGCAAAGAGAGCAGTCCTATGAAAGCATATCCTTGTGATGTTGTCAGACTCCTTGGGTTGAAATAGTTCTCTTCAAGTATGAGAGGTTGTGGCCATGGAATGTAAGGAAGGTAGTGAGGACTTTCTAGTTATGGAGGGCTTTGTTACGGGCGGCCAAGGAGCCTATGGAAGGTCTCTGTTGTAGCCTCGGCAATGGGAAGAACACCTCTATCTTGATGGAGCCATGGTTGGCTGAGGTACCACTCATCTGTCTTCCTTGACGTTAGCTGCTTCAGTGAGGAGTTGAGGTGGAGGAATTACTACTTAATGACACCTGGGATGTAGATAAGCTCCTCGTGTGCTTCAATGCTGTGGCATTTTAGATTAGCTCCACGTGCAAAGGAGGAGAGGTAATGAAAGATAAGTGGGTCTGAGATTTAGAGGAGGATGGGAAGGCTAGGACTAAATTTGACATCTAGTTTCTATAAAAGCACAAAGCCCATGTGTGGCCTAGGTGGGCAAAGCTCTGGGGATTGTCTTTGGCCCCTAGAGTGAGACCTTTAGTGTTGAAGATTTTTTGGAGAGGAATCCCTATAGGGGCCTACCTGAATAGGATCAAGAAGGGGCCTGTTGATAATTGTGGGCCGTGTAGACTCTTTCATGAGATTGTTTGTAACACCCCTTAAAAAAAATCTTAGTGCACGTGCACTCCCTCACTTGTAACGCATGCGTCGAGCATGTGCGCTGCCTCCCCTCTTCTCTCCCCCTCCCTTGCAGGCAGTTGTGAGAGGGGAGAGAATCCCTCCTCACCGGAGTGGAGTTCAGACTCCACTCCCTCCACATCTCCTCCTAGCCTTATAAAACTTTAAACCACCCTACTATTGCTTCATCCTCATCTTCTCTTCACCCCTTTCTCTCTTTTTCTTTATTTTGTACCGTTGAAGAACTCGACGAGAGCCGCATATCATCGGAGCACTGATGGATCAAACCAAAACCCCCAATCCAATTCGCAAGTCAGCCTTTATCTCTCCTTTCAATTAATTTGATTTTTGCTTAATAAATCATAGTTAGATCCTAGCTTTACCATATTTATCTTCGCCGAGAAAATTCGTCGGTCAGTGATATGGGGTCGACCACTCTAGCCATCGGTTCAATCACTTAAGAACCTACTATCCACCTCATAAAGTGTTATAGCATAGCTCTTGGACCCTTTTCATCTTTGGTTGCGATGTAAACTCCTTCCCTCACTGATGAACTCGATCCCTCCTCCCTTTCTCATTTTCTTTCCCTTTTCTGGCCAACCACCCAAGTGAGTAACTCAATTTGACCTTGAGAAGTGTTACTCGACTGCCACAGTGGTTGCCGGTAGTAGCACCATCCTTTTTCCTCTATTTTCTTCCCTAGGAAGAAGACAATGAGAAAGGTTGGGGGTTGGACCAACCTACACTCAGTTCTCTATTGGGCTGCAAGGTGGGCAGCAGCCCACACCCACAAGCTTGCAGCCATGCCATGGATTGGGCCCTTAAGCCCAGTCCACCCCTTCAGCTTAGTGGGCTTAGGCCTACCACAGCCCACTTCCTCACCTTGCTTGACTTGGCCTTTAAGCTCGGTCCTACCCATTTTGGTTAGTGGGCTGTGGGTAGGCCTGCAGGCCACGTTCTCAGCTAAACAATGTAGGTTGGGCCTTGAGCCAAGCCCACCTATGGATCATAGGCTAGCCCATTAGTAGTCTTTTTTTTTCTTTTATTTATGTTAGTTATATTTCTAGAATTTTTCTCAATCATTTTTATTAATGTAAATTTAGGATAATACAGAACTAAGTTAGGTAGTTTAAATTTATTAATTCTTGCATTTTTATTATTAATGCTTTTGACATTTATAACTAAGGATAATTCTAATTTTATTATCAATGACCAATTTAATTAATACAAGATAATATATTAATAGGGAAGAATAAATGCAAGACCAAGTTAAACTTATCTGGACCTAGAGAGTCGAACTTAATTTATGCAACAATGTAGTTAGTTCTATAAGTTTGTCCTTCTTATGTTTTGTTTTATTTTATAAACTATAAGACTTATTACTGTGCGAGGAGGATCTCGAGATTCAGGAGGAGCCCGATTGTTGAGGAGAGAGTCAGATTCGAGAGACATTTCAAGCGAGTTAGATCCTATGTTAGTCTATGAATAATATAATTATTGTAATGATAATTACTTTATGTCATTATTGATTACATTTACATGCATTATTTATTATTTATTGCTTTATTCATGATAGACGACATGTTTAGTTATGACATATCTTATTTTGATAATCATAATATAAATCAGGTAATTGAAGACATGACACCACATGCACGTATCATTATTAGTCTAGTCCTAACTAGGCAGTGCCTCTCTCCACCTATTCAGCCCGGGGTTCAGGTTATAGTGTATTATATAGTATTATCATATTAGTAGTCTATACCTAAGATCGTTAGCTGGTGGAGCATTCAGATGATTACATTGCCTTGTTTGAAGATTAGTTTAAAATAAAAATAGAAAGATGTTTGAGAGGTAGGGTTATAGCTTTAGCGATATTCGATGATGTAGGGTCAAGGCATCTATTGAGTTGTGAGCTCTTTCTCGCTGTATGCGATGGTTTTGCTATATGCGATAATTCGGCTACAAGTAATGATTATGCTCTATGCGATGATTTACTAGAGCGGTGATGATGTTGATGATGATGGTCCTACGATTAGGGTCCTTAGTTTAATGGTCATAGATAATCGATCATATGCAGCGTCGTCAGGTATGTACAGGCAATGTTATCTAAAGAGTAACATTTACAGACTTCTATAAAGAATAGCATCTACAGATTTATTATCAGCTTGCTTGCTTAATTTTATGCCAACCTCTATTGGTGTGCTTATGGGTGAAGCACCTTTCATTCGTGTAACGCCCCCGCCAGGCACGGGCACGTGCACGCCCACGCGCCCACACGACACGCTCGGCGCATGCGACAGGACGGGCGAGGCCCGTCACACACAAATACTCTCCTGTACACATACAATCATGACATCATCAAATACTACCTGCTAACATATCCATGATCACATAACCCATCACTAATTAAATCATATTATTAACCAAATAAACCTGTTTACATACAAATATCCTAGTCCACAATAATATACATTAAACCACTACATAATCTGGCAGGACCCACACAGGCCACAACAAACTATCAAGATACAACTAAAACGACTAATATAAGAGTACACTATGATTCGACCTGTATTATACAATTCATCGTCTAATACAACAGAGTACAAATATCAAATACTAGTACAACTCAATTCCTATATAAACTATCATCTATACTGTCTCGCATTTATAGCTCACCTCATCATCGCTCTAAAATATCTTCTTAAGATATCTCAAGTCGCTATCACATACCACGTATCTTAGGGGGTTAGAAAAGAAATAGAGAGAGTCATGAGCAAAAGGCTCAGTGAATAGACCTTACCCCGAATTAGTGATGTCAAACAGAGAGTAAATCATCAGCATCATGTCATGAATGAGTATATGAACGTTCCTCAATAATACATAAATGAAAAATAGATAACATGTCATGTCATAACTGGTAGAATATATAATCCTCGACAATGTATAAATAAATCTCCATGTCATACCATCATCATAACTCTCTCTCTAATATGACACATGATGCATGCCGACCATGACCATGCTATAATTCAAATACAACCATATATAATGCATATTAATCACTCGATAATCAGGTAACCAAATGATAATGAAATCATATGCATTTCTCAACATCACAATCATCACCGGCATCTTGGTATAATATCATCATACTAGACCACTGTGCACAGTCAATACCCGGTACCCGGTCTCAACATCATGCCTGAAGGCTCAGAGCATACTCTGCCATCCGGAAGGAGTATCTCAAATATAATCATACCCTGCCATCCGCTAAGGGTATCAACATCCATCCAGACCGGGCACCCACATAGTTGATAGAAACCTCGTGAGGATAACTCGCCACATATGCCCTGGCGAACGGCATGTGTCTGAATGTCTGCTGCGCACACAGACTAACGACCTCGGACGTAAGGCCAACAGGATCGCGACTATGTCGAGTGATCAATCATCCACCAAGCGCGTTCTAACCCTCGCGCCCACTCGGGTATCCTCACGCTTTCTAGCAACTATCCTATCGATCACATTTCATGCTTTCATTATAAATGACAGATCAAATGCATACATCCAGTACGGTAACAAGTCAATGCATAACAGGAATTTAGGTGGAATAGGAGTTAAGAGAAAATGATGCAATGTAGTCTCCAACTGTATCGTCAACACATGCATACTCATGCTAATCTATTACATGCATACTCATGCTACAGATCAACTCGGTATACAATCATAACAGTAGAATCATCTCTAATCATCTCTATATATATCACCAATGTACTTATATCCCAGATCAGCATAATCAAATGCATGATAAGATATGCTCGATTGTAATCATCTCTAGATAAAATCATATAATCATGCTGGAGGCCAAAACATGCATGTACATAATATATAATATAACCTAATTTGAGAAAGGCATCTAGGGGATAAGACTATTCACAGTCTGATTAGAAGACACAAACCATACATCTCTCACGTCCGTCAAATAACCGAGTGACACTCATCGCTAGCAAGGTCCACTGGGTCTCAAATATGGGGGTTTGGGATCTGAAAATATTCAATTAAAATTAGTTCAAGTAGAATATAAAGGTTTATTTGGTTTAAAAACACTTCTTTTACTTTGCACATAACTAGATTCACATTATAGGTACGATTCAAATATTATGACATACTATTATTATAAAATGCTAGTTATAATATACAGAGAAAGGTTCGTTTCTTTTTATTTAATATTCTAAATATATAATTATAAAGTAAAAGTTAAACAATTATAAATGGGATATAAGTATAGATAAGATCTATTTATAATAAATTTATATTTCTTAGTCTATTTTGATTAATTAGAAGTTATCTAGTATTTACTTAATTATGAAAAATAATTAATTAATTAATAAGACTAGTATCTTATTCTACACACAATAGTATATAATAAATTGCTAAGATTACTTAAATTGTATATATTATGAATATCAGAACATAAATCTAATAATTATAATTTACAACACTATCTATTAATCTAATAGAAATATAAATACATAGTTACATCAAAATAAGTATTATCTATATTTATGCATAATATTTTATAACCTAGTTAATCATTAATTATACTATTTATAATTAATAATCATCATGTTGAAGAATATATATTATTATTAAAATAATTAATGTCTAAATAATTTATCTACATTAATTAAGGAAGTAATACCTAATTAAATAAATAAATAAATATAAAATAAAGTAGATAATAAAATAATGTCACTAGTGCTGGGCTTGGCCCAGCACTGCCTGCTACAGTGCTGGGCCGAGCCCAGCACTGTGCAGAAAAGAACGGAGTAGAAACAGAGGAGGAAGAAGAAAAAGAAAGAAAGCAAAGAAGAAGGGAGGAGAAGAAGAAGAAGAACAGCTGAGGGAAAGAAAGGAGAAAGGAAGAAGAAGAAGAAGAGCTGAGGGAAAGAAAGGAGAAAGGAAGAAGAAGAAGAAGAAGAAGAAGAAGAAGAAGAAGAAGAAGAAGAAGAAGAAGAAGAAGAAGAAGAAGAGCTGAGGGAAAGAAAGGAGAAAGGAAGAAGAAATAAGAAATAAGAAGAAAGAAGAAGAAGAAGAAGAGCTGAGGGAAAGAAAGGAGAAAGGAAGAAGAAATAAGAAATAAGAAGAAAGAAGAAGAAGAAGAAGAAGAAGAAGAAGAAGAAGAAGAAGAAGAAGAAGAAGAAGAAGAAGAGCTGAGGGAAAGAAAGGAGAAAGGAAGAAGAAATAAGAAAGAAGAAGAAGAAAGAGAGGAGGTGAGGGAGGAGCTTGCAGACCCGGGCCGACGGGGAGGGCACCGCCGGCCGCCGGCCCCAGCCCGGCCCCTCTCGGCGGCTCTCGGCTGACGAGCCCGAGCTCGAGCGAGAGAGAGAGAGAGAGAGAGAGAGAGAGAGAGAGAGGGAGGAAGAGTTTCTCACCGGCGGCGGCGGCTTCGGGAAGGTGGCGGCGGGCCGACGTTGGCAACGAGGAGTGCGAAAGAAAGTCGAGAGAGAGTGGAGTGAGAGAGAGACTGAGAGAGATAGATAGATAGATAGAGAGATTTAGAGAGAGAGAGAGAGAGGAGGCGGTGGAGAGGGGGTTGCGGTGGCGCCGGGGCCCGCTGCAGCCCGTTGGCTGCGGCAGCGGCAGCGGGTGCGTGGCGCCCCCACCACGCAAGCTGCATGCGCAACTTGCATGGGCACGAGGCTGGCCATAGTGTGGCCGGTCGCGTCGTGCCCAAATTTTTTTTTTTTTTGGTTTGGGTTGTTACAATTCGAAATCTCTTCAAGAGATCCATTGCATACTTCTTTTGTGAGATGAAAATTTTGTCTCCACTATGTTTAACTTCAATGCCAAGAAAGAAATGTAGAAGTCCCATGTTTGTCATCTTAAATTTATGCATCATGTTTTTCTTGAAAGCTTCACAATAATTTGGACTATTGTCGGTGAAGATCAAATCATCAACATAAATGCATATAATTAAAAACTCACCATGTGTACCTTCTTTAATGTAAAGAGTATGCTCAAATGGACACCTCTTGAATCCATTTTTCAAGAAATATCCATCTATGCAACTATACCATGCCCTTGGTGCTTGCTTTAAGCCATACAAGGCTTTCTTCAACTTGCATACTTTATGCTCTTCACCTTTCTTCACATAGCTTGGAGGTTGATCAATATAGACCTCATCTTCAAGAACACCATTCAGGAATGCTAATTTGACATCCATTTGATACATCTTCCATCTATTTTGAGCCGTCAAAGCCAAGACCATGCGAATAGTCTCAAGTCGAACAACGGAGCAAAAAAACTTCGTCGTAGTCAATGCCATACTTTTGATTGTAGCCTTTCGCTACCAATCGGGCCTTGTGCTTCTCAACTTCACCTTTTTCATTCAACTTGGTCTTGTAAATCTATTTAACACTTATTGGTTTGTGCCTAGTAGGAAGATCTACAAGATCCCATATCCCAAGTATCATTTTTTGTGATTGAATCAATTTCTTGATCCATAGCATGTCTCCATTTTTATTGGTCTGACGCCTCCTCAAAAGTGATAGGATCTGCATTAATAAATAGTGCAAAGTTGCTCATATCTTCATATGATACTTCTCTTGCAGCTTCATATATCTCTCTAATGCTCCTTGTCTTCCTTGGTAGAGACTCCAATGATGAAGGTGTTGAAGATGACGTGGAAGAAGAAGACGATGAAGTAGGTAGAGTCCTTTCTTCTTCTCCAAGATCACCACCTTGACTTTCTTCTTCACCTGCAAGAATAGAATATTTTCTTTTCTCTTTTCCATCCCACCCCTAAGATTCTCCTTCATTAAATTTTACATCTCTACTTACAATAACCTTCTTGGTAAGAGGATTAAAGAGTTTATAGGCTTTGGACATTTCACTATAGCCTATAAGAATATATTTTTCAGATTTATCATCCAATTTTTTCATTTTTTCCATCAGGCATATGCACATAGGCAATGCTTCCAAAAATCCTCAAGTGAGCAACACAAGGCTTGTGTCCACTCCAAGCTTCTTGAGGTGTCATGTCATGCACACATTTAGAAGTTGCACGATTCAAGAGATAGACTGCACATGCAACGGCTTCGGCCCAAAATATATTAGGCATCCCTTTTGCTTTTAACATGCTTTTAGCAAGCTCCAAAATAGTCCAGTTCTTTCTTTCTGCCACTCCATTTTGTTGTGGTGTATAACGAGTACTAACTTGATGTTTTATGCCATGCTCTTTGAAAAAAGAGATAAAATCTTGTGAATCGGAATGCAAAGTTTTTAAGATATATTCACTTTGATTTTCAACTAAGGCCTTGAATACTTTAAACTTGTTCAATACATCTCTCTTTTCTTTAAGAAAATAAATCCATGTCTTTTTACTATAATCATCGATGAAGGTAAAGAAATAACGATTACCTCCAATGAATGTTGTGTGCATAGGGCCACATAGATCGGTATGAACAAGCTCAAGAGGTTTGGATGCTCTCCAAGTTTTTTCACTTGGAAAAGAGTCTCAGTGATGCTTTCCAAGTGCACACCCTTCACATACTTAATCATGTTGATGAATATTTGATATGCCTCGTACCATATATTTCTTGCACATGTGAGAAAGAGAACTTAACTCAAATGACCGGAGATGCCAAAGCAATGACTCATCCTTTATGATGGTATTGAAGCATGAAAGAACTTCACTTTGTATCTTCAAAGGAAACGTTTTGTTTGGTGTCATCTTCACTTTGGCTATAAGAATATTGTTCTTGTCCTTAATTTTGCATGTGTCTTCTTTGAAGAGAACATCATGACCCTTGGAAAAAGGTTGTCCAACACTCAAAAGATTTTGCTTAAGATCTGGAACATAGAAAATATTAGTAATGTATTAGACATCTTTCTTTGTTTTGACAAGAATGTCACCACTCCTTTTAACCGGTAGCTTGTTGTTATCGCCAATGCAAACCTCACTTTGGATAGATTCATCCAAAGTGACAAAAGCATATTTGTTTCCTATCATGTGATTACTACAACCACTATCAACGTACCAAATATCATTAATAACATCCTCTTGTACATTACAAATAAGAAAGAGAGCCATCATCCTTCTTTTGATTATTTTCTCGAGCATAGTTGGCATCTTTATTTTCCTCATCGACAATTCTTTTTCTATACATTCTTTTTATGTGGCCATATTTGCCACAATGATGACATTGGACGTCTGCATACCGTCCTCATCCTCTACCTCTACCTCTAGTTGAAGTAGATGAGAATGTATTATTATTTTCATTTTCTTGCCCTCTTCCTTCATTGTTTCTACCTCTCCCATGGCCAAAATGCCGTCCTCCTCTCCCTCTAGAACCTCCTTTCAATGAAACTTGAGATTGAAATGCTTGCTCTAAGGAAGGAGAATCAAATTGATTCATGTGATGCTCATGGGATTGGAGTGATCCCAATAAACTTTCAATGGAGAAAGTAGATAAATCTTTAGATTTTTCAATAGCAACAACAATATACTCATACTTTTTAGTTAAACTTCCAAGAATTTTTTCAACTACTCTTTGGTCTAAAATTTTCTCACCATTAGTCCTCAATTGGTTAACGATAGAGATTACCCGATTGAAGTAGACTTCAACTACTTCGGAGTCCTTCGTGTGAAGAGTGTCAAATTCGGCTCAAAGAGTTTGAAGCCGCACCATCTTCACCTTCTCCTCTCCTTTGTAAGACACATTGAGTATATCCCACACTTCTTTCGCCATCGACACGGTGGAGATTCGTTCAAAGATTGCCTCGTCCACCACTTGATAAATGAAGAACAATGCCTTCTTGTCCTTCTTGCGAGTCTTCTTTAACTTATTGAGTTGTTGTGAGATGAGTGTTGTCGCGTTCTTTAGCTCAACATAGCCTTTCTCTACGATATCCCATAGATCTTAGGATCCATAGAGAACCTTCATTTGGATACTCCATTAGTTAAAATTCTTCTCGGTGAAGCGAGAAAATTGGGGTTGCAACAAGCTATTGGAAGCCATTGTATTTTAAGAAAAGCTAGCTCTGATACCACTTTGTTAGGAGAAGGTGATGAAAAACTCAAGAGAAGAAGATTGTTCTCTTAACACAAGATGAAGTAGATAAAAACTTTAAACTTTTCTTGATATTCTTGCACAAGATAAGACCACATATATATAGTAGTTTACATGACTCTTAGATATACTACATGACTCTTAGTTATCATTATATAACTTTTAGTTATCATATATAACTCTTTGATTTCCAACATCTAGAGAATCCAAATATTATTATCATTTAAAGGCATAGAAAACATTAAGAGTCACCTCAAAACCAAAGCATTATTCTTGAATTCTACACTAGCCAATTAATCTAATTGACTAGTCAAATGGGCTAGCTTAATATTCTAACAGCTTGTACATTAACACCTCGAGGTATCACTTAATTTCCGCAGTCGACCCGCCCATCTCGGAACCCGTCCAATGGATGAAGGTGATATCGAGTAGATGCAAGATCTGTTTCAACTTCGCTGCCACTTTACTCATGCTTGGCCTATGTATGCCCATCGGCATTGTGCATCTCTTCACTACGTCCATGACCTTCCAGACCGAGTCGATGTCATATTGGCCATGGAGTTTCGCATCGCCGACTTTTGTCACATCCCATCTGGAGAGCTTCTGTTGCACCCATTTCAATATGTGACCTGTTTCTAGCCACTACAACTCCACCACTGCAAGTAAGCCTGTGATTAGCTCCAAGAGAACAATATTGAAGCTGTATATGTCGCTCTTCTCCATCAATCAGAAGGTATTATGCTACCTGTGTAAGGATGTTATAAGCCGAAGGTTGTCTAAATTAAAAGCTCCTAAATCAATGGAATAATTACATCGAGATCTTTCGAACTGTTGCTCATTTTCACATGAAACCCTTATCTTTTTTACATGATAAAAATCTCTTAACTATGTAAAATTCCAAAATACTCCTTATATTAGTAAATGTCACACTATTGTTATGTGAATAGTTATAGGTCTTTTGGGCTCGTTGACTTGTGAAATAAAGTTAATTATAGAATAAGTATTTAATTTTTAATACAAGATGAAAAAAGCTAATTATAATATAAGTTATTTTATTGTATAATCGAATACTAGTATATGGAATACTAATTACATTTAATGTGACATAAAATTGATATTAAAAAGTATTAGAGAATAATAGATTTGTATTGGAAATACGTGATGTTTTATACTAAATAACTAAATACCTTTGATTGAATGTAAAGTAGTAGTAATAAGATATATATTCTAACATTGCAATATTTTTTAGTATAAATGCAGACTTAAAATGCTCCATATATTTTCGCTACAATAAATACAAACTTAAAAATACATGACAGTGCAAATATATAACCATTTGATGCATGGTAGTATAGAGATATAGCCATGTAGTGCATAGCATTACGAATATATAGCTATGTAGTGTGTAATAATACAGACATATAACCATGCAGTGCATGCTAGTGTGGACATATAGTGCATCGCAGTACAGATATATCTTAATATAGTGCATGATAATGTGAACATATAGCTATGTAGTGTATCGCAGTGTGGACTTATATTTTTTCTATTACATTGAAGTATGAATATCATAATGTATTTATGTGAAATGACTGTTTTTCAAGAGAAGAGAGAGAAAGAATCTTAATGGTAGCTGAGGTGATATATAATTAAGTGATATCTAAACTAGAAGCAAAATAATAATTATGAGTTACTATTACCTAGGGATATAATATTCTGGATCTCAATATCCTAGACTGCCAGCTTGAACGTAGGCGGAGATGCAACCTTGAGGATTGTGGAAAACCTTAGAAAGCCCCGAATTTGCAAGCTTAGCCTCAAGATTACTAGACAAGAGGATGTTGCTGGTCTTTACGTCTCCATGAACTATAGGTGAGGTGCATCCCTTGTGCAAATACTCCAGCCCTGCTCAGTAAATTAAGCTTCTAAATAAACCTATCAAATTACAAGGTAAACCTTACAATGTGAAGACACCTTCTGCTGCGTCCATGCTATCTCAATTCGCTTTCTCCAACTTAAGAATTTTCTCTCTCCAGCTTTGTCTGCGCTAAAACTAACTAATCGTTAAATTTTGATCAATTTAATTGTAAAAATAGTTCATCATATATTAATACGCATACCCATGAGATGATCTCGGAGACTTCCCTGTGACATGTATTCATAGATAAGGACCAGATTGTTACTGTCTTTGCAAAACCCAATCAAAGTCACCAGTTTTCTGTGACGAATACTTTAGAGGAACAAGGCCTGCAACCCAAAGAATTCATGAACCTGTCTGGCAACAAGTGAATAATATTATACAACCTTGTATTGCACAAGGACACATTAATAATTAGCTCCTAACATACCATCCACTAACCATCTCCCTTCCTATCTTCAAAATCGATTTAGAAAATAACATAAATTTTATTAGATAACTAATTAACCCAAAAATTTAAGCAATCAAACAGGGGATCAACTCTGTATATTTTATATTTAGTATGCCCCCTCATGTGTGGCTTTAATATTATATATGCAAAATATAAAAGATAATAAAAGTGCAGCCCACTATATCGCAATACTAATTGTTGGAGAATAAAAAGTGCAGCCCAAAACTCTTTGTTTCCTTTCACATTGTAACCATCTTCTTCTGGAACAGTACTAGAAGTCCCTTCAGCCTATGTATTATGAGAGCACATCTTGACTGCAACATCCATCCCATCTTTTAAGCAACCGTGGTAAACAGTTCCAAAGCCTCCTCTGCCGAGGACTCGTTCAAAACTTTTGGTGATTGTCTTCATCTCTGGATATGTGAATTCATCAACTCTTAAAGGCTTGTCGAAAGGTACGTAATTGTAGTTGCATGGACGGCACCGGCGCAAAGGTACGTAAAAATCAAAGAAAGATACTTGTAAATTGTTTCATGCTTGTAATTAAGTAAATTATTTATTTCAGATGTGCGAGTTGGAGAATCTACATATATAAGACTTATTGCGACCAAGTTAGAATGGAGATGATGACTGGTCATCTCAACTTACACGTTTGCCTTGGTGTCCTTCTCCGATAGAGAACTACCAGCAATAGTATGATTAATATTACAAAAACTGTTGCAATAACCGTTGCAATGATAACGGTGGTCTTTCGACAGCCACTACATTTACTTCCGGGCTGACACAGATCCGGGTTGTTGTCAACTCTTGCATCCACCACAAGACCACCTAGTATCAACATAGCTAATGTTGGATATAATTAGGTTTAATGGGAGGAACAAAGACGTACTTTAAGTCAAGCAAGCCCCTTGCTTGCTTTTGAAGGAGAGAGCGTCTGGGATCGAACCACTGAGTTTGTTCGCTGACAAATTTCTGCAGCAAAAGCATAACTAATTGATGATCAACATATTTGTTATAGGGCTTTATCGATCTACATATGAAAAGAATATGCTTGCTTACAGCAGGACCAGATATAGTAAATCTGCTAGGAAACTTGGTATCGAGCCTGATAGATTATTGTTAGATAGATCCCTAAGATAAAAGTCAAGTTGTAAGCCTTCCATTTAATTTTGTCAAACTAGTTTAAATGGAATTGTAGTTTGCCACTTACAAGTATTTGATGGTTTTAAGTTTCTCAAGAGCTGTGGGTATGCTGCCAGACAATCCATGTAAAGAAAGGTTTCTGTGTATAGGACATTTCAATTAGTAACAGTAATGAACTCATTGTTTACGTACTACTTAGAATAAGAACAAATTAAGAGGAAGAGGGAGAGATATGCTTTAGCAAATTATTTATGGTACTTACAGAGTTGTGACTCTAGGAGGATTAGAACCTGAAAAGGTACAATTAAGCCCCTCCCAAGCTAATTTCTCCGGAGGACATGGATCACCTTGCCAAATCTTCATATGATACAATCCTTTGAGCTCCATCATTCCATCAACCGTTAAAAGGTCGATCCACAAACATAAACAAAACGTTAGTATACAAAGACGTTAGTAACTCCCATCTCAAGTAGATAAATGCCAGGCATGTAAATGATAACATTTAGGCATATTTTTACACGATTATCACTGATAACTTTCAAAATATTATAATTTTTGTTACATTATGTAAAATATCATTACTGCAATCTGACTAATTACCGTTAAAACTGAACTTAGACGAGGAATTTGCATAAATCATCTTATAGATGATTTGAAAGCCATCTACATTACCTGATATAAGAGTACAAGAAAATAATATCTTATTTTTGTTGCAAGAAAAATATACACCCTGAACGTTTAACAACTGCCTTTACGAGTATCCTATGAATATTCTGTTAAATAAACTAGCACTAATGTTAATTACAACAAAGAGTCAAAAGATTTCAATAGCAATTATGATATTAAAGAAAAAAATCAGTAGGCAATCATGTTAAAATACTCTAACATGTAATTTACGTGATTACGTGCCATCTCCTCTATCAGTTGCTGAATAGTTAAGCTGCAGAGGCCTGTATATTTCAAAAGCATTAAGAATTGGTGGAGAGGTGGAACCAGCCGTTTGTATTATGCGAAAATTATATTGGGTTTCCATGCCAAGGTCGAAGGTGAGGTTTATGTGACTTGTCCGATAACTGTAAGTTGTGATGTTGCTCATTTTTAGTTCATTGTTAACGAATACGCCGAAATATCTGGGCAGATAGTCGAACTGAGCGAAATGCATGTACATATAATGCACAGGACGATTATCTCTCCATAATGCTTCCCAGACAAACTCCAGGGTAGTGTTCTCATCTGTTGGTGTGACTGCAGTATTCATGACCATAGACGGCACTCGAAAGGGGTCCCCAGGCGGGTTCTCGACGTCTTTATTTTCACTTGCACTAATGATGGCAGTACCAGTACCGTTCAACGGTATCCAAATGCGATCATAAACGTCCTCCGGGTACCTGTCCACAGAAAATTATTAGAGAATCTTTAGCAAACCGGAGTTTAGTTGATCAACTGCAGTTCCTGATTGAGGAGCTAACCATGCGGTTTAACGGTTTAGTGTGAAGACTAACTGCTCAATTTAGGTCTTTTCATAGCTTAATCAATTCAAAAGCTTAAATCGATAGGTTATAGATAGACCTGAGCATGGGTAGCTCAGCCTGCTCGACTAACCTGCCCGGCCTTTTTGTTCCTTAAAAAAGCCATTATACGTATATTAGTTCCAAGCCAAGCTTGATCAAATGTTAAAGCTACATCACGCTCAGCAAAATTGTAATTTCTAACTAGACTCAGCTGGTAGCATGCTGGTCTTTATCATACAGTTAATTGAACTACGCCCAGATGCATCACCATGAATGAATAAATGAAGAGCTTTTTTTTTTTTTTTTTGCCTAATATACGAATTAGTTGCAGCTCCCAGATTGGACCTGCCTATTCCTTCCAGTGCGATGGTCGGAATCACATCTGCGTAGGCACTTGGATCGTCAATAAACTTCAGCTCCAGGACAGATATGAATGGAGTTCCTTTTCCAGTATTCTCTAAACAAATAGAGAAGTAAGTAGTCCGCTGTGGCCATAGTTATGATCTCAAAAAACATGAGAAAAAATGCATCCGTGATGTTCACACTCTGCCAGAAATTAACCCCTATGTAGAGTTTAATCATCCCAGTTACAACCAAAGTATTACTTTTTATCATAATTTGCAAACCAGTTAGCCAATTGATTAACCTCGTGGTAGATATAATTTATACACAAAAATATAAAAAAAGGAAATAAAGAAAATATAATTAACGTTGATAGCCGCAACAGACCACAGAGCTGAGCGGTGGCCCTTCAAAATGTTGACAAGCTATAAGTTGTCGATTTTGATGATCAAACAGGTGATGCCGCAATGACTGAGTGCAGCGGAGTGCCTCTCTAAATCTAATTGCTTTTGTTGCAGGGGTTGAGTGGTAGACACCATGCCGACTGTGAGCTATAATCATGGAACCCAATGGGGCGTGAAGGATGAAGCCCATCTTACTGAGTTCGTCGGGATCCGAAAGAAAGCTATCGATGTTGAGCTTGAGGAAATCATGAGAGGAGAGGTTTCTAGCGGATAAGACGAAAATAAGGAGTAGGCCCCAAAATAAGGGGAGAGACAATCTCATAGTACTCATGTGCTAGGGCTAAAGATCTCACCTAGGCCACAGTCGGAAGTTCCTCGACAGAATTGGAATAATATTGTTTCGGTGCTTCTATATGTGCCAAAATAATAACACTGATAACAGCGAGGAGTAAAGGATGCCAGTGAGCGGGCAGTAAATTCTATTCAGAGAATGCTAAACGGTCTTTGTCGTCTTGACCTTCTAGATATTTCAACTTGACAATATTTGAACTCGGCTTTCACGAAACAGTGCAGCCATTTAAATGCACCAGGAGGGTGTTTGAGCGATATTTGTGTAAAACTTGCTATGACCTTCTTTTGATGCGAAGCAAACTTCGATCTTTAATTTATAAATCCTTGTGCCACTTCTCATCCAAAATAACTAGACAATATAAACAACTTTATTTTGATTACAAATTACCAATTACATAAATATTAAGAAACTCCATCTTTAGTTTGCAAAAACTTTATTATTTCTTTTTTTGTCAAAAAAAAAACAACTTTATTTTTTAAATTTGTGTAATTAGTACTATAACATAATTCAAAGGGTCTAAATAAAATTAAGCCTATAGTTGTTAAAAATTGTCTCAAATTTAGTTTCAGCAAATTTTCAACAAGTATCCGCATTTCTGTGCCGCGTGTTCGAACGGGCTCTAGGAGTGTTCGAATGCGGGCTCTAGACATAGAGCAGTCTGTGATGCAGGCGTTCGAACGGTCTAGCCGCGTTCGAACGCAAGCCAACCCGAGAGCGAACTTTTCTATAGGCGTTTGAACGGCCCAATTGCATTCGAACGTGAGCCAACCTGAGAGCAGCTATTTCTGCAGGCGTTCGAACGGCCCCCTCCTGCGTTCAAACACCCCTTTGGTTCTGCTGTATTGATATTGGGCGCGTTCGAACACGCCCCCGAGGGCGTTCGACCGCAACGCGGAAAATCCCCAAAACTGAACCTGACTATAAACTAAAGAGGGTTTTTTAGGGCTTAGTAGTTGGAAGAACATTTATGAGAGTTGAGTCACCATTGTATTGAGAGTGATTTGAGTTGTTAAACTCTTTGTAAGTGAGGGATTTGCATAGTAAAGAAGATTGCTCCGCCCGTGGACGTAGGCACATTACCGAACCACGTAAATCTTGTCTCTCTCTCTCTATTGCCTTCATTATTTCCATTGTTGGTGATTACTTGCATTAGGGTGTTTAATTCGTGAATAGAACTTGCTTAGGGCTATTCTATCACCATTAACATCTCTTAGGAGTTTTTCCCAAGCATTGCATTGATTTTCTTTCTCTATTTTCATTTGGGGTATTTAGGGTGAAAGTCTTGCTTCTGCTTCCTTCACCCATTTGGGCATTTCGCATAACAATAGTAACAAATAAGAATTATAAAAATAGAGCACATAACTACTTGTAACCAAGGGCAATAAACTATGTGATATATAGGTCACTAACAAAATAAAGTTTGGAGCTCATAGAACGATGGCAGTTGGCATCGTTTGATTATAAGATCTCGGACTTCCAGGTACTAGTATTTATATAATTCTTTTCCCCCTGCTTCTAAAACTCTCTTTTAGAGAAGAAAACATGGAACTAAAATTCAGGATCGAAATACAGAAGAGCAAATCGATAGAAGACACTCTCCACGCATTGTGATCTAATTGTTCATATTATATCTCCTTCAAAAATATATATAGATTGAACACCAACTCCACAGTCGAAGACCCCTATCTCGGATACTGTTCACTAGATGAAGTGGACACATCCCTGCGCGTTGGTTCTGGTGAAATATCCTGCAGAATCCCTTTCAACTCCACCACCACTTGACTCATGCTTGGCCTCTGGGTGCCTGCCGGCAACTTGCACCTCATCGCTACACCCACGACCTTCCGAACCGAGTCGGTATCATATTGGTCGTGCAGCCCCGGATTGACGACTTTTGTCACATTCCCGTTGGAGAGCTCATCGTTCGATATGTGACATGTTTCTTGCAACTGTGACTTCATCATCGGAGTTAAGCCTGTGATCAGCTCCAGGAGGACAACACCAAAGCTGTATACGTCGCTCTTCGCGGTTAATATCGAGGTACTTTTGTACCTGGATAAGAATTGTTAGCAGCCTTATTATATTCTGTTTCATGTTGTATAGAAGGAATAAGTTTAGAAGAAGGAATATGTTCTCCAATTAATGATTGTTTTGATCCATCACTTCTGTCCGATGGATGCTCGTACTTAGTGGAAGAGTAACTGTATGCTTACAAACATGAGTGTTTGACCAAACTAGGGCTCCTCATAAATTTAATTTATCCAAATAAGCTATCTTCTAAACTTATTACCTGAATATGTCCATTTTAAACTCATCATCGGCCATCAGATGGGTTGTTATAAAAATACTGAACTCATCGGCTATTTATGTAGATATAAAACATTAAGTTTATTAATGCTTCACAGAGGACTTACATATAAATATAATAATAGGAGGAGAGTGAAGAGGATAAAAAGATTTAATCTGTATTTATTTCATCTAGATCTTAATTCAATATTTTCTCTAGTTTATCTAATTATAACATGATAATATCTCTGGTATATTTCTAATTCGTTTATTTAATAAATAAATATAAATTAAAGAATAATTTTCTCATGCTTTACAAACATTCTTAATAAGAATAAAGTGTCTTTGAGATTAGCTTTTATGCTTCAAGATAAAATATTGAATTCTCTGTAAATTACCCTTTTTAGTATTAAGTTTGAAGAGGAGACCTAATTTGGTCAAAAACTCTACGAAACATTGTGTAAACTATTTAGAAGCAGAATATGATACGACTTATCAACTAGTTAGTTTCTCTCACCAGCTCACAACCACCTCCATCAACGTACGAGGTGATGCAAAATCCAAAAAAGAAAGCCTCTTCGACAAACAGTATCAGACGTTGCATCATCCTGTACAGTGACGGAGTAGCTTGAGAGGTGGAGCTAGGAGGAGGTAAAAACTAGCTACCAAAGGTTGATATGTTGCCATGAGTCATTCTGTTTACAATCAGTGTATATATAACGTGGTTGATGCATAGCTAGATGCAAAGATAGAGAAATAACATACTCTGGATCTAGATATTTTTCAGTGCCAGCTACGCCGTCGGTCGAGATGTGAGTGTCAGCGTCGCTGCGGAAAGCCTTAGAAAGCCCGAAATCTGCAAGCTTAGCCTTAAGGTCACTAGACAAGAGGATGTTGCTGGTCTTCACGTCTCTGTGAACTATAGGTGGGGTGCATCCATTGTGCAAATACTCCAGTCCTGCTCAATAAATTTAGCTTCTAAATAACTATCGAATTACAAGGTAAACCTCACAGTGTGAAGACACCTTCTGCTGCGTGCACTGCTATCTCAATTCGCTTTCTCCAACTTAAGAATTTTCTCTTTCCAGCTTTCTCTGCACTAACATTGTATTTATACTCTATTAGAGCTATTTCGGAAATTAAAGTTTGTTCTTTATGGAAAGAAAATACTATTTGGAAGAAATTTTAAATTAGTGGGGAAATAGTGATACCAATAAATAAAATGTTTCCATTTATCCATAAGTCCATAAGGTAGGATTGTTAATTAGTAAGGGGCATGCTTGCATAGGTACCCCTCATAATTAACTTGCTATTAAAATTGATGAATTTAACTAAAAAAGTAATTCATCATATTTTAATACGCATACCCGTGAGATGATCTTTGAGACTTCCCTGTGGCATGTATTCGTAGACAAGACCCAGATGGTTACTGTCTTCGCAAAAGCCAATCAAAGTCACTAGTCTTCTGTGATGAGCCCTTGAGAGGTTCAAGGTCTGCAACCCAAAGAATTCATGAGTCCGTCGGGCAACAAATGGATAATCTTATACAGCATTATATTAAGAAAGGACAAAATAATTATTAGCTCCTAACACACCATCCACTAATCGTCTCCCTTCCTATCACCAGATTTAACTCAAAAGTTTAAGCAATCAGATAAGGAACCCACAATGTATATCATTAATTTACCATGCCACTCCCCCGACCCATGTGTGAACTTTAATATCATGCATGGATTGATAATAGATAGTATAAGTGCAATTCACCATATCTTAATAATAAGAGTTAGAGAATAAAACTAACTTATAGTTCTTTGATATCATACTAGATAATTAGTTAATCCAAAAACTTAATCTGTCTAAGAAATTAGAGAAGACCAACGACATATTATGCCTTTAACAAATACCTCAGCCTGAAACGTCCCTTGAGCCGATGTATTATGAGACAACATCTTGACTGCAACCTCCCCTCGGTCTTTTATGCAACCGTAGTAAACAATTCCAAAGCCTCCTTCACCAAGGACTTGTTCAAAGTTCTTGGTGATTTCTTTCAGCTCTGGATATGTGAATTGATCAAGTCGTAAAGGCTTGTCGAGAAGTACCCCACCTTCTGTTGGTTGTGGTTGCATGAAAGCTACGTAAAAATCAAAGGAAGATATTTATAATCCTGTTTCATACTTGTACGTAATTAAGTATATTATTTAGTTCACATGTGCGATATGGAGAATCTACATAGCACTTAACGTCACCAAGTTAGAATGGAGATGATGACTGGTTATCTCAACTTACGGTTCGGCGGCGTTCTTGTCCTTCTTCGATAGAGAAATACCAGCGATAGTATGATTATGATTAATATTACGAAAGCTGCTGGAGTAACGGTTGCTATGACAATGGTGGTAGGAATCGTTGGACCCTTTTCAACAGGTCCTGGAGAGCTAGTACATTTATTCCCGGGCTGACACAGGTTCGGGTTGTTGCCAACTCTAGCATCCACCAAAAGGAAGAGGAAAAATAAGAATAACGTAGTTAATATTGGGTACATATAGCTAAATTTTAAAGCAGGAAGAAAGACGTACTCTAATTCAAGCAAGCCCTTTGCTTGCTTTTGAAGGAGAGCGTCTGGGATCGAACCGCTAAGTTGGTTTCCTGACAAGTTTCTGCAGCAAAACCAAAATTAATCGATGATCAACATAGTTGTTTCCTGTATATGAAAAGAATCTGCTTGCTTACAGCATGACCAGGGACTGTAAATCTGCTAGGAAACTTGGTATCGAGCCAGATAGATTATTGTTCGACAGAGCCCTAAACAGGAGCCAATGTAAGCCTTCCAGATAATTTTATCAAACTAATTTAATTAAAATTGCTAACATATACTAAGAATTATAGATATAAACTGGAGAAGTACGTTGCCACTTACAGGTATTTAATGGCTTTAAGTTTCGCAAGAGCTTTGGGTATTGCACCAGTCAATCCATGCGAAGAAAGGTTTCTGAAGAACATTCCAATTAATTAGTGACAGTATTTAAGTATTTATTACACACTATTTAGAAAAAGAAGAAAGAGGGAGAGGGGAGATATGCTTTATCATTTAATAATTCTTAGTACTTACAAAGTGGTAACTCTAGGAGGATTAGAACCAGAAAAGGTACAAGTAACGCCCTCCCAATGAAATTCCTGCGGAACACATGGATCACCTTGCCAAATCTTCATATGATACAATTCTTTGAGGTCCATCATTCCCTCAACTGATAAAAGGTCGACAAAAACATAAACAGAGCTTCAGCATATATGACGTTAATAATTGATAATATTTAATGTCCGTAATGACGTACCATCTCGTCTATAAGTTGCTACATTGATAAGATGCATAGATATGTATATCTCTGCGGCATTAAGAATTGGTGGAAGGGTGGAAGCAGCCGCTTGTGTTATGTTAAAATTATATTCGGTTGCCGTGTCAAGGTTGGAGGTGAGGCTAACGTGACTTGCTAAAAGATAGTCAGGTTTGAAATTGCTTATCTTCAGTTCATCGTTAACGTAGACGTCGAAAGATCTGATCGTGGGCTTCTGGAGAGTCTCGAGCTCAGCAAAGTGCATGTAGATATAATACACAGGACGATCGTCTCCGATCGCTGAGTACCAGGAAAAAAACAGGTAGTTATCTATTGGTGCGAATGCGGTATTCATGACCTCTTGTGGCACTTGGAAGGTGTCCTCGGGCCTCTTCTGGACGTCGTTAGTTGCATTTTTACGAGGCACAGCTTGATAGATCACCGGAAGCCAAAGGCGATCGTAAGCGTCCATTGGGTACCTGTCCACAAAACATTAATAGAGAATCTTAGCAAACTACAGTTTGATCAACTGAATCATGTGGTTAAAGAGTTTGGTGTGGAAACTGGGGTCTCAATTTAACTTTTTTAAACTTAAGTTATTAGTTTACAGGTTGACAAACAATGTATATTACCTCTTCATGTGTAACCTATATATATATATATGCATGTCTATTCTATTAAAGTACGAAGGTAGTTCGGCCAACTTCGTTCACCTCGAGTTGCGTTGCGCTGGCTGGCCATGAGAAGTTAGTTTAGGTTCAAGATGAGCACTTTTATGTCCAAACAGGTGGAACACGACAAGCCTCACTCATTTCGCTGGCTGTGTTCCTCCGCCTTGAATAACCAAGCAATGCGATCTTACTGTGACAATTTGGAAAAGTCCAAATGGGTGGTATGGCACTGAATTCCCTCACCTAAACGCCCTCACGCATCCTAAAATGTGCAGAGATCAGTCTAGCCTCTAGCTGGACTAGTGTCTCCGTAATACGCAACATCTGCTTCTTCACCTCATTGATGCTATGATTCGCTGCCTGTATGGTATCCCTATGTTACAAGTATGCTTTTGCTTGTTAATGGAGACCCACTCCTAGCGCATCAAGACAGTTATTGACCATCAGCCTAGAGATGAAAAAAGATAGGATTAATTCTGATCCGACTTGCTATCCGATCCGATTTGGATCGAAGATATAGAGTCGAATACAGGTATGATTTTTGAAAAAAAAATCCAAATACAAATACGAGTCAAATATAATTTTTCAGATACGATTATTTAGTGGTGAATATATTGCTACTAATAATGTGCTCTATATTATTTCTAAAGATTAATTTTGCTAAATTTATATGTATTTGACATGTAAAAAAATTTTTAGTTTTGAAACTTTTAATATTTCGTGTTAATTATCTTCAAAAGAATGTCATAATTTGTCTAAAATTCGGCCATGACCCAATTATTGGAGAGAATTTCCTAGGATTGCATCAATTTAAGATCTGATCCACTATTCGAAAATTTTTATATTCATTTAGGTAGGATATTGTTCTGAATTTTACTATCCATCCATTATCCATATCGGGATCCAAAATATAGATCCAGATGCGAATTGAGCACTATCCAATCTGTATCCAATCCATTTTCACCCTTTTCACCCTTACCGTCACTGCTCATGTCTTTAACATCCTTTATGACCTTATGGCGAGTTGAGTACTAGAGCCAATCAAGCATGCTCCGATACTAATTGATAGGTTCTGACCCGACATATCTAACAAGTAATACAATAACTATGAAATAGAAAAAGAAAGAGAAAAGAAATCGGTAAACCTAGCCCACTAGCTAGTAAGATCGACTAGAGAGAAAAGAGGAGGAGAATAAAATATCTTATTGCTTGCCCAAAATAGCAAATTATAACTCCTTTTACAATAATCTTAATTAATCCAGCGATTCAAGGCGACTTAACTTATAAATTAAACTAACTAAAACCTCATTCACTAAGATAGATTCAATGACTTAATCTTCATTATCTGATTCAACCTCCTAAGTCGTACTCTGAGTTCAACGACTGTTTGATCGCATCGAAGTTTGTTTAAACAAAGATACAAATATTAATGGACGTTCGAATGTCTGTTCCAATGAGGTGTGAAACATGCCATGCATTCAAATAGATTGTCGTGCATTCGAACACATGGATCAAACTTACCGTCGTCTGTGTTGCCTCCTACATTAGTTATCTAGTGTTGCCTCCTCTAATAGGTGAACTAGAATTGAGCGACTAGATCTTTATTCCCATCAACAACGATGGTCGTGCCATAGGTATGAACTGTGCTGACCACCGGTGGCACGGCACATGCGGCAGCACTTGTCGGTCGTGCCGTAAGAGAATAAGAGAAAAATGTAAGAGGTACTCACCTTTGCCTTTGCAGTCGCCGTCGCTATCGCTCGCCGATCGCCGCCCACTGCTCGCCATTGCCGTCGCTTCGTCGGGTACCCTAGCCCGCCCGAGAAGGAAGAGAGATTGAGAGAGAGAAGAGGTTCGGATCCGGATCCACAACTAAGTTTTTAACCCCCCTCTCTCTCTCTCTCTCTCTCTCTCGGGCGGGCTAGGGCACCCGACAAAGCGACGGTGACGGCGAGCGGCGATTAGTGATCGGCGACGAGGTCGATGGTGAACGGTGATGCTATTAAAAGAGGTGCCGTGCGGCACCCCTCGTGCCACGTGCCGGTATGCTGCCGGCATGCCCCGTGTTGGTTGGCACGGCCATCCATGCCCATCAATATAACTCGATCAAGTATCATGCTTCTTTATCATATTCAAGCTAGATCAATCTCAGCAAATTGCAATTCCTAACTCGATTCAGCTAGCATGCTGGTCTTTTTATCGTTTAATTAACTACACACATGCATCACTATCAATGAACAAATAAAAGCAAGGTTACCTCACTACATCAGCAGTTGTATATGCTCCCAGATTGACCCTGTCGAATACTACGAGCGAGGTGGATGGAGTCACATTTGAGTAGACATTTGGATTGTCAATCATCCTCAGCTCAAGAACAGATATGAACGGAGTTCCTGATTGAGTATTCTCTAAACAGATGGAGAAGTAGTCCGCTGTGGCGATAGTTATGATCTCATTGAAATAGAGGTGAGTTGCATCAGTGATTCTCACGGTATCCCAGAAATTAACCCCTACATAGAGTTTAAATTGTAATGGAGTACTGGAGTTTGCACTTTGTCGACCATCGTAGTTACCATAGAGGAAGCCGGCTCGTATAAGATATTTGCCATCTTGATTCACGTGGTTGATGTTGTAACAATTTCGAGATCCATTTGGGAAGCTTCGAAGGTCCTCATACTGTTTTGGGTACGAATAATCTTGCTTAGGAAGGTCGTGTTTTGGGTACGAATAATCGGTTATGTTTATCTTAGGAATGTTGTAGTTTATCCCAGTGTCAATGTACCGGGAATCAGGAGTGTATACTATCCCTGTGCTGTTGTCTGTATAGCTGGTATCTAGGGATGTCCCACAGTCGATGCTCACAAAGCCTGCATGCATGAGAGAACATGAACACTATCAATTGCTGATGCATCTCGTTAATTCAGAGAAATTAACAACATATGCTACAGCAAGTGGACGTTACTTCCAAGCAACAGCAACATGAGATCCATAATGTAATTATAAAGTGAATTAATCTGCAAATCATTTATTGTCTTGTCTTATATATCACGATCTATGATTAACAATGAAATACAAAAGTAGATAGCTGTCTTGCAACTGACGAAACATATCAGCTGTTTCCTCAATTGATTTTTTAGTTTCATTTCTATGATTTCCTCTTTTGCATGATGCTTCTTCCTACTATTAAACCATAGAATAAAGGTCTACGCTCTTATCACTAGCATGGAGAAAGCCATAGTTATTGGTAGCTTGAGCTGATGGGCTTGATTAAACCGTTTCCTCATTAATCGATCATAGAATAAAAGGCTAGACTCTTACCACTAACACGTAGAAAGTAGTAGTTATCAGTAGACTTTTCTGGTGATCATCAGAGGAAGCCATAGAATTACCCTTTGCTATAATACTTTGTAGTATCCTTTCCAAACATAATGACTTACCTTAACCTAGACACAAGGTGGATTTTTTTATAGATTCCAACAAACTCATAAACTTGTATCGTAGTAGTAGTGCATGGCGAGCTTAAAACATGCATGGGTTACCACTTATAACTTATTATCTTTTCATGACGAAAAGAAAGCATTGAAAAAAGTTATACCATAATTTTAACCATTAAATGCATATTGAGATTCGTCCATGGGATCTCTTATATTCGGATTTAACATTAATCTCTCATTTTTTAGATCTGCAAAATCTGTAACAGCTACTATCTTTCATCTCTTTTTGACTTTACATGTGTCTAAATACATACAACTCCCATCTATAGAGAGGCAGATTTACCATCTCCTCAAAAATGCTTAGAGTAAACTTTAGATCCCCCAGCTAGTTTAGAGAACTTGATAATAATGGTTATGCTAATGTAGTGAGAAGACATACCTGGCTGCCCATGAACTGTAATAGAGCCTGCTAAGAAACCTATCAGGGCGAAGTATAATACTTCTGTCTCGGAGTAGAGGTAGATCGCCATGGCTCTTCTCCAAAGTATCAATACATAAGCATGTTATGGAGGCATAGAAGGGGTGGTTCCTATGTGCCCTAAAGTAATAGCGGATTGATGTTTATATCTTTGCACATCGCCAAGTAGCGGTGTACACGAGGGCTATGTATATGTGTATATATAGAAAAGAATAAAAACTGGCTGCCAATTTCTCTAATCCTAGTTGACCGATTTGTCCCGTTGATGGCTGATAGATAATTAACGTTGGAGTTGATTTATATCGCTTAAGCTGGATTCGGATTGTCTAGAATGAGAAGACATGTATATTCAAATTAACAAGTTGTTTGCCACCGTTGACATCCCTGATACTTAAAACTGTTTACGGGGAAGCCGACGTTGGTATTGAGCGTTTGGCTCGTCGTTTCCAACGAAGGAACGACTTAAAAATATCCTTTCATTAATGAGAATCTATTCTTAGTGGCTTCCTACTATTAGTATTTGTAGTAACCAAATCCTAATTGTTTCCTTGTTCAATTCGGAAAGTGGAGCCATTAGAGACTGCTGCAGCGGAAAAAGAGATCAGGCCTTGCATATACAAAATGTTTCGATGTGGAGTTTATTTTGGCCATAGGGCTACAAGACTAAATGTTGTTAAACTAACAGAAGATGAGAAGACTCAAAACCCTAATCATGCATTTTCATTTATGGAAAGTTTCGACCCAGAATCAAGAACTTAACTCGATCTAAAAGTAAACGAAATCAAATCCCGAGTTCTATAACAAAGATATAGAAAAAAAATAAAAATTTCCTAAAATAATAAAATTGCTGATGGACTTTGACTGACATTCACCTTGGACCATTGTAACCGATTCTGAACTCGTGATAACCTTCTTTGTTATTTAAATCCAATCTCTTTCCTTTTGAAACATTGATAGCTACGTAAGATTTGATTTTGATCCTTGATTATTGAATAGATGGGTAAATAAGATTACAATCATGGATCCCTTTTTTTCTTTTTCTTTTTTTTTTAAATTGACGTCTATAGACTTTTAATATTCATTTGGGAATGTGTTATATACTACTTCGGTTGGTGAATTAGTCCAGACTCTAGTTATGCAAGCTTGAGAAGCCTGACTAGTTAACCAATGAGCCTCATTCTTTACACGACTCTTAAAACAAATCTTAATCCTAAGGTAATTAATTAGAAATCTATCATTTATATTCAAGCACTAGAGGGTATATAGATCATTCAGTGTTGTCGGTTCACCTGTTAATAGTTTCACCATATTAAGAGAATAGTTGAAAATCCAACAGTCGTCTTGCTTCAAAAAGTTGGCCATCGTCTTCAGTCCCTCAAGTAGCGCTAGCGTTTCTCCGGTTAGTGCACTATGTCAATGCTCCAAGTGAATGCTTTTGGCCACACACAACGACTCTGAATGTTTGTAGAGAATAATGCCAAGCCCTTCTTTGCTATTCCTCCTCCATGATGGCGTTTTTCTAGTTAGTGCACTATGTCAATGCTCTAAGTGAATGCTTTTGGCCACACAGAACGAGTCTGAATGTTTGTAGAGAATAATGCGAAGCCCTTCTTTGTTATTCCTCCTCCATGATGCATCTATCTAGCAGATCAAGTCATTAATTTGAGGCATTTATGAGGGATGCAGGCTTGACACGACATGAAGCTCCATATTTTGTAGAGCATTAGTGCTGACACTACTACTTTTAAAAGTCATTAGCATCGAGATCGGAGCACAATCTATCCCTCTAAAAACCTTGTCATTACTTGCTTTATAAATCTCCCACATCAAGGTGAACATGTATGCGAGCTTGTCCAAATTCATCCTCTCCATCATAATATTATCTTGCTGTCTAGGCGTTCCAGCACGCTGTTAAGTGTAAGCCCAAGATCGCTCGCGAACTAGGTGGGACAGGCAAAATTGCACCCTAAGAGGAGATGCTCAATGCTCTTAGCAGCAAATTTGCCCACAGGGCAGGTGGGATCCACTTCAGGTAGGCGTCTTGCTATGACCTCATTTACTGCGGTGGCATTGTTTAGACACCAACAGAGAAAAGTTTGCATTCTTGGCAGAATCTGCTTGCACCCCCATAAAGACTTCCACAATTTTTGTTAGTTTTCGCAAGAAGAGGAGCTGGACCATTTGAGAGCAAGTTGAAGGTAGTTTTAACAGAGAACTCTCCTGTTGCGGAGTGAATCCATATAAGCCTGTTTTGTCCAGCACCGCTATGATTGCTGGGCTGATGGAGATCTTCTTAACTACCTGAGCAACTTCACCTACAAAGAGTGCTTGGATTTTGCCTTCGTCCTAAGCAACGGCTTCATCCTCAAAGCAAGAAGCTTGGTAATGATTTTATAAGTTGAATTGCACATGCTAATCAGGCAGTAGTTGTCAACTACCTTCGGATTCTCTGTTTTTTTTTGGTATAAGGACGATGCTTGTATTCTAATTTCTTGTTCCACCTACTTTATCTTGGTATGAAGGTTGTTGGAGTGTCTACTAGCCCAAGCCAAGCTTGCAAGTTAGCTTCCCAAAGTTGAAGCTAATGGAGTTGCTGGGATTATAGGAGTCCTCCAAGAGTCTCTACAGAAGGGAAGGAAGGACTCCTCCTTGAGCCACCATGCCTTAAATCTGAATTTTATTTTCTCTTTGTCATTGGAATGGTGTCGAGTAGGACAGGATTGTGGTCAAAGTATATGGCTGGTAGGTGGAGGACCCAAGCTTCAAGAAAGGCAGCACACTAGCTAGGGCTGCCGAGGACAAATTGAGTCGTTCCTTGATCAAATTGTAGGAAGATCTTTTGTTGGACCAAGTGAAGGCCGGGTTTGCAAACCCTAGATCCATGAGTCTAGCTTTGTCAATCCAAATGGTAAACTCTCTCATTCTAGCAATGCCACCATTGATTCCGCCTTCCTTTTCAATCTATGAAGCAACGCAATTGAAGTCTCCAACACAGCAAAGTGGTAGCTAGTTTTCTTTGGCGTAGGAAATAATTCAAGTCTCCATATATACACCCCCAAGACCTAGCTTAGATTAGGAGTTGTGCCATTGATGCGAGCAAAGATGAAGTTCGAGCTGACTTCTAGAATATTCACAACCATGCTTTTGTCCCAAAGAAGCCATAAGCCACTCGAGATTCTAATAGAGCTGACAATGAAGTTGTTATACCAAGGAAGAGAGGAAATGATAGGAGTTGCCTTCTCTTAACACACTTTGTTTCAGCAAGAAAGGCCATGCTCGATTTGGTGCAATGGAGGAAGTTCTTGAGGTTTTGAATTGTCAAGGAAGCTTTGCATCCCCGGCTATTCCAAGCTAAGAGTTTCATTGTTGCCCGAGCGACAAACTCTTCCATGTCGCTCAATGTTAACGATCATCTTTTATGTGTGTTTGTGTGGTGGTTTGAGTGGATAAAGATCGCTTGGCTTGCGTTGAGAGTAAAGAGGTGGTTTTCCGTTTGCTTGGGGAGAGCAGGTTCAGGGTGGTGCTATCGCCTCCGCCTTCAGCAAGCTTTAGTTTCACATACTCCTCACCTTTGCATGCACGAGGAGGAGAGGAAGGGTTTGTGCACTTAATGCTACTCTTTTTCAGATGTGTTAGATTACCAATGGCTCCAATTGCTTTAGGATAGCTGGCTGCGTCAATCTCAACTATCAGCAATATGTGGTTGTTAGAAGTGATAGCTTTGGTTTCACGATGTGGTATGGCCTCTACCAGTGTCGCTGGAACTGATATTAGATTATCGTTCCCTATAGCGCTCCCTCGGGGAGTCTGAATGCATGGTTTGTCCCTCTCAATTGTGGTCCTAGCAAGTGGTGTCTCGACATGCACCATTGAATGCTCAATACTTAGGCTGGGATGAGCGGGAGCATTTAATGTTTCAGAGGTTAAAATCAGCTAGGTCGACACATTGGAGAGATTTCCCCTTTAATTAATTAATCTGGCCACAGAAACTTTAGCAGACTAGAATGCATGATTGGCTCTTCCAGCCAATGGAAATGGAGGTGACACCAGCAACAACGGGAGGAGAAGATGTGCATCAGCGGAGGGCATCATCGTCGAAGGTGTCGGAGCCGGAGGAAATAAACCAGTCCGCAGCGGGCCAAAGAAACCCTAGGGAGGCCACCAGAACCTGGGCTTCAGTAGCGGCGGGGAGCAGGTCAGCCCGCGGGAAACCGGGAGCAATACCGGCAGAGATCCTGGCAAAACTACGCGACCAGCTGGAGGACAGTGTGGTGATCGACCCTGAGGTGCTGGAGGAATGCCGGAACAGATGGAAACTAGCACTCTTCGGTAGATTCCTAGGCAAGGGCCTACCACTGGCTTGGATGAAATCTATGCTAGCAAAGCTTTGGACAGGGATAGAAGGTTTCTCAGTCTCAGACATGGAGGAGGGATATTATGTCTTCAGATTCGAGAAAGCTGAAGACTTGGATCATGTGCTGATAAATGGACCATGGACAGTCCAAGGACAAGTTCTTAACCTCATCCCATGGCGAAATAACTTCCGGCCGTCCCCGGAGGCTTTCACGACAGCTCCGGTATGGATACAGCTGCACAATCTACCGCAGGAATACTGGGAATTGGAGGCACTCATTCTAGTAGCAGCATTCTTTGGCAGGCCGTTACGAGTGGATGAAACAACTCTAGACCACTCTAGAAGCCGTTTCGCTCGGGTGTGCATCGAGGTAGATCTCAGCAAACCTCTGAAAACAGCGGTATGGCTAGGTCAAAAGGAAGAAATGGTTGATCAAAGAGTGCAGTATGAAAGCCTCCCCAAATTCTGCTTCGCGTGTGGGAGGATCGGGCATAAGGCTGAAGCGTGCAGCTTCACGCCTACAGCGCAAGGGAAGGAGTCGCCGGAGACTAAAGACGGCGAGGGAGGAGGTGAACAGCGACGTACTAACCCAAACCGGAAAAAGGACGGCAAGGAGGAGGACAGCGGTTATTATGGACCTTGGTGCACTGTCCAAAGGAAGCCGAGATGGCAGGCTACCCAGAGAGGAAAACAACCCAGCTACGCATACCATACCACGGTAGGGGATGGGAAAGATCAGGAATCCATGGGTAAGAAGAAAGAAGGGGAGAAAAAGCCAAGAGATCCGTATCAATTCCAACAGGGTTCCATGGGCCACGGCAAGGAAAGAAGGGTAGGCCAGCAAGGAGATGTTCAGCAGCAGGCCAGGAACAGAAGAAAACCGGAAGCTGGTCTAGGCTCTGGAAGACGTCCCCGTCGACCGCAAGAGTACCATACAGACCATGCGTACGCAGTGAAGATGAAGACGGGGGCAGAGGCGCGGCAAGGAGAAGGAAGAGCAAGGATGGGAGCCTCGTACCAGCGGCCATGCACGTCAGGTGGAGTAGAAATAAAAGATCAACCGGCTGGGCCCACGTCAAGTAAGAAAGCCAGTGATGAGAAGCATAAGGAAGTACGGGTGGACGAGCCAGAAGGCGACACCGAGGGTGAACAATTAATGCCAGACGTGAGGGTACCGGACGGCAGAGAACACAACCCGACAGGTGTAGGGGAGGCGAGAGGAAGAACTGCAATGGTCCAAGGGATAACTGTCTTGTTGGGCTCAGGAGTCCAGCGGGCACAATGGTCTGCCTACGTCAAAAAAACGAAAAGTGCTAGCGGTGAGCGGGGGAACACCAGTGACTATCCGGCTCAATTCGTCCAAGATGGACTGGTCGCAGCGGGTTTCACCCCGACCGCAGTGAAACAAACTAAACCACCGGGGAATCATGGAGAAACGGTGGCCAGAGTTAAAAGGTGTCTATTATTGGAAGACCGGGAGGCGGACAGTAAGGAAGGAGATGCCAGATACCTGCAGCTTGCCCTGGTGGCAAACAAAGTTAATGAAACTCCCGGGGATGTGGAAATGGAGACGGAGCTAGAAGAGGAGAATACCAACGGAGGCGGACATGACATTCCCACCTCCAAGAGAGGCTGGTTGCTCTGACAGGCTGCCGGCCAGCCATCACTTAAGGTTAAACAATGTTAAAAACCTTAGTGTGGAACTGCAGAGGTGCCCGCAAGAAAGAGGCACTAGATCGTTGTAGAGTCATGATCCGGGACCATAACCTGGAAATGCTAGCCTTGCTAGAAACGCATACCAGCTGGTTGGAGGCGGAGCAGGTGGCGAAGAAGATTGGAAGAGGATGGGCGTGGTTCGCTATCCCCGCGCAAGGCAGGTCGGGCGGCATCCTGATCCTATGGAAGAAGGAGCTAGGCTGGGTGGACGTGGCTACCATATCAAGATATGCAGCTCACTTGACCATAACCCTAATGTCGGGACGATCCTGGATTTGGACCATCGTCTACGCCAGCACCCTTCTTGAAGGCCAGAAAGATCTCTGGGAGGAGCTGAAGAACATAGCCTGTCTAAACAAGCCGTGGGCGATCATTGGGGACTTCAACGCCTTCCTGTCCCGCCAGGAGAAGCGGAGCAGTGCTGAAGTCACGCTAGGGCCGAAGGCAAAGGCCTTTGCGAAGTTTGTGGACGAGACGGGGCTGTGCGACTTAGGGTTTGAAGGCATCCCTTTCACCTGGTGCAACAACCAGCAAGGATCACGACGCATCTGGATCCGGCTTGACAGAGCCCTGGGTAACACGAAATGGGTAAGCGAACACCCAGACTGCAAAGTTCAGCACCTGGATAGGGGTGCCTCGGACCATGCCCCACTGCTCCTCAAGGTTCCGGCAGCCATGGCAAGGATCAAGCGACCATTCCGGTTCGAGCTCCTCTGGATGGAGTATGAGGAGTGCCAGAACATTGTAAAGGAAACCTGGGCGAGGCACGCCGGGGGCAATCCAATGCATGCGTTCTCCCACCGGCTGAGTGTTTTGAGAAAAACCTTGAGCACCTGGAACCGTGAGGCGGTCGGAAGTGTGGAAAGGCGGCTTTCGGACACAAACACCAAACTGGCAGACCTAGAAGAGCTAGATGCCAACGGCCAGCTGCCGGAGGAGGGCATGCAGAGGCTGAGAAGCCTATACAACTGCAAAATAGCCCTTAACAGACAACTTAATATCAAATGGTTGCAGAGATCTCGGCTTAGGTGGACGGAGGACGGGGATCGCAACACAAAATTCTTCCATATCTCGGCAACAATCAGAAGAAAGCGTAACAAGATCTCTGGCATCCTGGACGGCGAGGACAGATGGGTGCAGGCGCCGGAGGAAGTGAACCAAATCTTTACAGCATTCTACCAAAGCCTATGGGCGGAAGTTGATGTGCCTGACGGTAGGAGAGCTGAATGGCCCTCCCTACCCGAAATTTTGAGCGAGGAAGCGGTGGCCCTAGAGCTGCCAGTGACGGCGGAGGAGATAAAGGAAGCGGTTTGGAGCCTACCGAGAGGAAAGGCCCCGGGCCCGGATGGGATGCAAGCGGAAGTCTATACTCAGTACTGGGACACCATGGGCGGTGGTCTCTGCCAAGCAGTAGGTCATTTTTTTAGCAGTGCAAGAATGCCGCAAGCTTGGGGTGACACCTTCATAACCCTGATCCCGAAGAAGGAGCTCCCGATGAAGGTGGCGGACTTCAGACCCATTGCACTGTGCAATGTCATCTACAAAGTAATAGCGAAGATCATGGTAAGCCGCCTAAAGAAGATGCTGGCCAACATCATCGGCCCGGAGCAAGCGGCTTTTGTGGCGGGCCGAAGCATCGAGGATAATACGCGGCAGCAGCCAGAGGTGGCTCACTCAATGGTGAATGACAAGGGAGGAAACCCTATTATGATGATCAAATTGGATATGGAGAAGGCGTATGACCGGGTTAGCTAGCAGGCGGTGACCGGCGTGCTTCAGCAGATGGGGTTCCCCCCTCGGTGGTGCAACTGGGTGCAGGCATGTATTGCTTCCCCAAGGTTCGCCTTGCTGATCAACGGGTGTCCGATAAATGGATCATGCCCCGTAGCGGCCTCAGACAAGGAGATCCGCTATCTCCCTACCTCTTCATCATCGTCACGCAAGTTCTATCGAGGATCATTAACGAGAAGGTAGATCGAGGCCTGCTGAGCGGCTATCGGGTCAGAGATGTGCACCTGTCACACCTGCTCTATGCAGATGACCTGCTGCTCATGGCGGAAGCTTCTGCGACAAATGCCAGCAGCATTCAAGATAGCCTGAGCCGGTATGAACTCATCACCAATCAGAGGGTTAACTACAGCAAATCTGAGCTGTACCTGCCAAGCAGGATCGGAGCAGATGAAGGCAAACAGCTTAGCGTCCAACTAGGCTTGCAGGTGGCAGGCATGCCATTCAAATACCTAGGGGTGCTTATCTCGGGCCGAAGGGTGAAGGTGAAGGAGCAGCAGGAGCTGGTGGAGCGAATCGGCAAATGGCTAGCTGGCTGGAAAGGGTCGCTCCTCTCTCAAGCCGGCAAGCTAACCCTGATCAACGCCGCGCTGCTCGCGATCCCGGCTTACTGGCTGGGAAGCACGTGGGTGCCGGACGGGGTTCTGGAGGAGATAACCAAAAAAGCTCGCAACTTTCTGTGGAAGAATAACGATGGCCACGGCCTCCACTTGATGAACTGGGAACAGGTGACTATGGCGAAGCGGCAGGGTGGACTGGGTGTCCGGCGCCTAAAAGAGGTTCGAACCGCGCATCTGGGCAAGCTGGTTTTCAAAATGTTGAACAGGGAGCCGGCGCCTTGGATCAGAATCATGCAGGCTACGTATGGGATGCTGCACCCGTGGGTGACCACGAAGAGCAAAAATCCATCATGGATGTGGAGGGCGCTAACAAAAACCGCCAAGCAGCTCAGAACGGGCTGCAGAGTGCTGATAGGGAACGGTAGAACCACGAGCGCCGCTTACGACCCCTGGCTACACGAGATCCCGTGGTGCAGGCAGCCAAGGGAATGGGCGAACGCAGTCATGGAAGAAAATCTGCGCGTGGTAGATATCACCAAAGGCAGGCAATGGACTACGGCGAGACTAACTAGGGAAGCCGAAATTGAGCTGGCTTACAAAATAGCAACGTTCCCCATGGGTGCCGCCACCAGTGAGGACAGATGGATCTGGTGGCCGCACCCAAGGGGAACCCCAACGGTTAAAGCCATATACTACTCTCTTCTTCCTCAGAGTGACCACCACTGGGAAGGGTGGAGAAACCTTTGGCGGCTCCCGGTCGCCCCGCGGATCAGAGTCTTCTGCTGGAAACTTCTGTGGGGTAGGCTACCGACAAGTGCTTACCTCCACTATATCCATGTGGGTGCCGAGGAACGCTGCGCAATGTGCGGGTTGTTTCCGAAAACGATCGACCATCTCATGTTTACGTGTAGATACAGTCGAGAGGTGTGGGAGATACTGCATTCCAGTGAAGGGGTGGAGACAGAGTTGATAGACCAAGACTGGATCATGAGAGAGTGGTGTAAAACCAAAGAGATTGATCGCCGGATCAAAGGGAAGATTGCATGCACGCTGTGGGCACTATGGAAATGTAGAAACGAAGTGGTGTTTAGAGGGAAGAGGATGGAGGAGCTAGCAGTGGTCCGATCTGCCGTCGCGATGGCGGAGGAGTATGGGCTCAAGACAAAAGAGAAGACTGTGAAGACTAGGAGGAGGAGGAAGAGATGGGAACCACCGGACCCGGGGTGGACTAAAGCCAACACCGACGGATCATTCAAGCCCGGCGCACAGCAAGGAGGTGCAGCGACAATCCTCCGAAATGCTGAAGGGGAGCTAGTCCAGGCGGCATGGGAGCCGTGCCCGGGCAACTCGGCGCTGCAAACCGAGCTCTGGGCCATCAGAATGGCCCTGCGGATGGCGAGCAAAGAAAGCGGGTTAGTGATAGAAACGGACCGCTCGGACGCCATCGATGCATGCAGTGGACCACCGTCCATGGCGAGTCCATAACTGGCGCAGGAGTGCGCGGAGATAGCAAAAGAATTTTTGGAAGTTAGGCTTGCCCACGTAGGGAGGGAAGCCAACGCAGTGGCAGACTGGGCAGCAGCGAAGGCGGGGGTGGCCTCTGGCTACTGCTACACAGAGCGGCTAAGCCAGGTTCCATCTGAGCTTTGTAATCTTCTAATTGTCGACGCGGCAACGTCTCGACCGTCTATTAATATATAGCTGGTCACAGCTCTTTGGCTTTCAAAAAAAAAAAGACACATTGGAGAGATTTGATGTGACCACATGATTAGCCTCATCCAAGTCACCATGGGAGTGGAGTGGATTGATGGGAGACAAATCCACCCTCATCATGGATAGCCGCCAAGGTCCTAGCGTTGGCCTCCCTTAGCTACCAAAGTCGGCATGCTCTAGCGACTTTTGATTAGCTCCCGTGTTTGCAAATTTAGGCTTCAAAAGGTCCATGAGCTTGCTTTGAATGTGTTCAAAATACTCTGTTTTTATTTTTGTTTCCGGTGATCCTCTTTGGGTGCATTCCCCTTAATCATGCCCCACTCTTTCGCAAAAAAAGGCAGTGTCGGGGAGCCTCTCTTATTTCACTTGTATATCAAGAGTGGTTGTGTTTGACAAAGAGACTACGAGAGAGTTGACTAGTGGTTTCAGGATGTCAATTTTGCTCCTTGATTGTATAAACCTACACTACGATGAGTCCAGAGCTTTAGAGGTAATCGGGATGCCTATTCTCTCAACTAAGCTTCCTTATTGCGGTTTGAAAAACCCTAGACACAAGTATGTATCTAAATACTAGGCAATAATATCACTCGTTCGCTTAAGTAAAAAGTCCGTAGAAATATTAAGAACGAAAGCAGAGATGAACGCCAAGATTTTAACGTGGAAAAACCCAAATGGGAAAACACCACGGATCCAAACTCGGATCAAAACCAATTACTAGAATAGTAGCAGTTACAAGACTGACTCACAAAACAACCCGTCGATCCAAACGACTTTGTTCTTCTCAGTCTCACTCGCTAGAACCCACGATTCATTGCTTCTCGTGATTGAAATCCAACCTTAGTAATCCTCGAGATTGATCTTTCGTCTAGATAACCCTTAAGACGAAAGATTAACTTTTTAATGATGAGTGGAACCTTGTTAGTTGAAGAACCGATGTAGCCTCAAGAAGTCTCCTTCAATAATGCTTCTTCAACCACCCTAGAGATAGAGCATCACAATCCTTATATATGATCTCCAAGATAGAGCCAAATCTAAGTCTTATCTGTACTCACGAAAGTCCAATTTTATCAAACTTCGTTGATGCGTTCGAACACGGCCCGAGTGCGTTCGAACGCGACAACTTGAATTCTTTAGGTTGCGTTCGAACGCGTTTGTGAACGCAGCTCTCGGTTTGTGTGAACGTAGTACCCGCATTCGAACGCGTTTGTAAACGCGGCTCTCTGTCTGTGTGAACGCAGTACCCACGTTCGAACGCGTTTGTGAATGCAGCTCTCTATCTGTGTGAACACAGTTTTCGCGTTCGAACGCATTTGTGAACACGGTGTGAACTCAACGGCTTTTCTCCAATAATCTTGCAATTCTTCAAACCAAAGATATTCTAGACTTGTGTAAAGCTCATATACATGAAAAAATACACTTAGAATATTTTGTATACAATTGCCAACAAATAAAAACCTAACAATCTCCCCCTTTGGCAATTTGTGACAAAACACCTAGGTTACAAGATATTACAAAGACTTCAAATTGAGCAATTAACAAGTCTAGAATATTTTGCACATCAATCCCTACAAATAAACATATACCAATCCAAGATCAAGTGAAAATAACTTGAAATGAATAAACAATCCAAACACAAGTTATCAATGGAGCATAAGTTCAAAAGTACTTAAAGAGACAAAGTTCACAATTACTCCAAGCAAATTTATAAGCAATGTTAGAAAGACAGAAAGACTCTAAAGACTCTAATAAACGCCCCCTATTCTCATACTCCCCCTACACACTTAGACATCTAGACACTCTCCCCCTTTTTGCCACAAATGCCAAAGACTAGGAACTCGGAGGAAACTGATGCTGAAGAATCATCAACACAGAGTCAAGTATAGTCCCCTAACGAGCTTGCTCAGCTCGTAAATCATTCACTACCGAATGGAGATCCTGCACTTGAGTACTAAGCTGATCGAAATGGTCAGAGTACTATAGTAACTCCCCCTCAGAGTGAGATGTGTCACCGTCAGAGCTATCATCAGAACTGTCGAGGTGCGATGAGCGACCAGCGGCGGAAGAGGACGGCTTGAGAGGAGACTACTGGTTGTGAGCTTGACTCCGCTTAAGAGTAATCCGATCCAATGATTTGTGCGAAGTAAGGGAAGGTTCCGAAGCATCCACACGCACCCCACTCTGAGTGCACAAATTTATAATAAAAATGCCAAACGGTAACCCCTCACGAGGTGCTTCTTTCTGTGCAGCTGTGAGAATCGAATCATAAATCACCGCAGCCAAATCAACAGAGACTCCAGATAACATTGCATGCATGAAGAAGGAATGCATGATCCAGACTAATACTTGAATGTCGAGTCTTGGGGGTGACGTTGTACAAACAAAACAGGTGAAGCATGCGAGCCACGGACGTTAGCTTCGCATGCGGCATCATGTTTCCCTTCCAACGTTCCCCTTTGATCAGTACAGTGCCAGCATATTCATCGGCATCAGGAAGTGGAGCAGACGTTAAGTACTGAAACTCACCATCAGGAAGACGAAGTTCAGCGCGAATAACATCTGAGTCCAAGTATACAGACACCCCACGAATAGTAGAACGTATACAGCGGTCTAAAACCGTGACATTACTAAAAAATTCCCGAACAACTTCCACATAAGCAGTCCCGCTCATCCCACACATTGATAACCATCCTCGCTTAGTAAATATCTGTTCTATCCCCAAAGAAAAATCGGAAATGACCACGGGTCGTTCACAGATAACAGGACGGGTGCCAAAATTATGTTTGTAACGCCCCGCAGTTGTAGATGTCGAAAACTTGGGAGCCAAAGTAGGTGAGGAAGGCGGCCTAGGTTTCTTGAAAATTGCAGCTTTTCTAGGCATTCTTGAGAAAGAAATAAGATTCAAGATTCAATACATGCCCAAAGCAAACAAAAAGATAGCAAGAAATAAAAAAAAATTAAGAAACCATGAAGGCCCTAAATGAAATCCATCATCCACTTGAAAACACTAAGATATCACATTCAATCACACAAGAAACATTAAGATAGTAACTTTGACGTGATCAAAACTAAAAAATGTAGGAAATCAATCAAGATCAAGAGACTTAATTGAATAAAAAATAGGAAAATTGATGGATGATCATACCTCGCAAAAGTAAAGAAAAACTAAGAAATTCGGCCGAAAGATGCTATATCCGGAGGAGAACGACCCTTTAAAAGGGTTTGTAGTGAGAAATTTGATGAAAAATACCAAGATCTTGAAGATTTGAGAGGGAGATAATGAAAGGTTTTTAGGATTTGGAAGATGAAAGATGAAAACCCTTGTGTTCAGACATAATATATAAAGAATCCTCGAGTGCGTTCGAACGCACCAGTCTGCGCGTTCGAACGCGCCAGTCACCGCGTTCGAACTCAAAAATTTGCGTTCGAACGCCCTTTTATTTTAAGTAAAAAATCTAAGAAAAAATCAAAAAAATCTTTTTGAAGATGCACCTTTAAAAATTCAAAATAAATTCAAGACATAGAATATGACAATAGAATGAAATAAGTCATACACAGATCAATCAAATCATCAAAAGCATATTATAATCAATTCTAATGCATCACTTAAAATTAAATTAATCTTGATTGATCATAACAATATACATATGCAAGGTGAGCATAGATAACATGAAACATTCTTCTTAAATAAACTTTCTTATTTAAACAATGATACAACACAGTAGTCAAACCGACTTAGTATTTAAATTTGCACTTTTCGACTTATTCTCCATAACCGAACAGGAATTTTTTCTTGTATTTTTTTATACATAAACCATATAGGTGCAATGATAGCTTTCACACATGAGTAAGTAACAATTTTCTTGTACTACATATCAAACAATGTGCAAGAAGATATTCACAAACATCAAAAAATTTTATTTAATTTGCAAGCAATGTACTAAGTCAAACTGGACTCTAAACAAGATGTCTTTCACACAAACTCATTGTAGCCCTTTTCATTGATCTTTTATGAACACATTTGTGGTGACTAAGCATGAGGTCAAACTGTGCAAATCAACGTTAATAGTGAGCTATTTAAAAAAAATTCATGATGTCATGCTCACACAAGAATATACACACGTTATAAGTGCATTAAATTTAGTTTAATTATCAGAGAAGTCGAGAGAGTGAACAAATCAGAAATGATACAATATACTACAAGATGACAAAATTGACTATCATAACTCATAATCAACAGAAAAATCATATTTATATGTCAAGAGTATATTATTGAATCTAGGAGTGCATCAAATTTTTTTTATGACAAAAACTCTTGACAGATCTGAAACTAAAACCAAAGAAAAGTTCAGAGTAAAGAAAACCTAAAAAGAAAAGAAAAGAAATAATAAAAAAGAAACACGCAAACAAAACTAAAAAAAAATAATCCAAAGCACAAATCCCTAAAGAAGTACGAAGATACTCAAATCTCTGTAAATCCAAAGGTTTTGTAAATAGATCACCCAACTGTTTCTCCGTCTCAACATGTTCTAGTGCTATTGTTTTGTCTTCAACTAACTCGCGTATAAAATGATGTCGGATATCAATATGCTTTGTACGCGAGTGTTGAACAAGATTTTTCGAAATATTAATAGCATTCATGTTGTCACAATAAAGCACCATACTATCTTGTTCAATGCCATAATCTTTTGACCATTTGTTTCATCCATAATAACTGTGAATAACAAATTCCCGCTGCAATGTACTCGGCCTCCGTAGTAGATAAAAATATCGAGTTTTGTTTCTTACTATGCCAAGCAACTAGATTATTTTCAATATAAAAACATCCACCTGAGGTACTTTTTCTATCATCACATGAACCTGCCTAATCAGAATCCGTGTATCCAGATATGATAGCTCCCGAGTCATACGTAAACCAGATACCTAAGTCAACTGTGCCACCGACATATGTTATAATACGTTTCACAGCAAACAAATGTGTCTCCTTAGGTTCAGACTGAAACCTAGCACACACACTAACACATAAACATCTTCATTCAGAGTACCATTTAAGAAAGCACTTTTAACATCCATTTGAAATAATTTAAATTTTAAGTGATAAGCAATAGCAAGCAGTATACAAATAGATTCTAATCTAGCAACAGGAGCAAATGTCTCATCAAAATCTATACCCTCAACCTGAGTATATTCCTGTGCTACGAGTCTAGCTTTATTTCGAATTATATTGCCATGTTCATCACTTTTATTCTTGTAAATCCATTTTGTTCCAATGACGTTCACATTATTAGGTCTAGGAACTAAATACCAAACATCATTCATAGAAAATTGCTCTAATTCCTCATGCATAGCATTAACCCAAGAATCGTCTGACAATGCTTCCTTCACATTTTTAGGTTCAAAAGAAGATGTATAACAAGTAAATGATACCTCACTTTGGATTTGTCGTCTTGTCTTAATAGGTTCATTCACGTCTCCGATCACTTATGATAGTGGATGATTTGATTTCACTCTGGCAGATGGTTCCGGTACGTTGCAGTCATCTTTGTTCATTTCAACTTTGTCCTCGTCCTGATTCTCAATTTTCAGATCAGGCTCCTTTCCTATTTCTTCGTCATATATATATGTTCTTAGATAAACACGATTTATCACATGTACTGCTGTATTGACCGCCTCCGCCCAAAACCTTTAAGTAATCTTTTTAGTGTGAAGCATAACCCTAGCCATTTCCTGCACAACTCGATTCTTTCTTTCAACAATCAATTCTGTTGTGGAGTTATAGGAGCTGAAAACTCATGTTGAATACCAAGAGAATCGCAAAATATAGAAAAATTTTCATTTTCAAATTCTCTACCATGATCAGAACGAATCCTAACTAGGGTTGTAAATTTTTTATTCTGCAATTTTAAGCATAGTGATTTAAAAACTTCAAAGATTTCAGACTTCTCACGTAGAAAGGCAACCTAGGTATATCTGGAGTAATCATCGACCATTAAGAATATATAGCGTTTACCTCCAAGACTTTCCGTTTTTGTTGGACCCATCAAATCCATGTGAACTAATTGAAGCACACGGTCGGTGGTAGCTGCATTTACCTTCTTGTGTGAGATCCGAATTTATTTTCCAATTTGACACGAACCGCACACTCTTTTTGATATTTCATTCATCTTAGGTATTCCTCTTATCACTTCTTGTTTGGACAGAATAAATAATTCCTTATGATTCACATGTCCAAGACGTTGATGCCAAAGATCTGCAATGCCGAAAGAGGCACTGTTATATTTCAGTTTATGTGACGTTCCAACAACATAGCAATTATCAGATGTTCTAGATCCATAACATATAACATTACCACCATGATCTAGAATAATACAATCATTTTTGGAGAATTTTACCTCATAATCTTTATCACAAAATTGACTGATACTCAGAAGATTTGCTTTCAAGCCCTTAACATAAATAATATTTTCAAGAATAGGAATCCCCGAAGAACTTACCTTTCCTTTACCTATTACCTTGGATGAATTACCATCCCCAGAGAAAATTCATGTTTTTCAAGATTAGAAAATAACGACTTATCACTCGACATATGTCTTGAACAGCCACTGTCTAAATACCACAAATCAGAATTTAAAGCTTTCAAGGCTGTATGCACAATATAACAATTCAAATCACTTTTCTTGACCCATATGGCCTTTGTTTTTATCCCACAAATGAAAGCAGTTCTAGGTTTTTGCAAAAATTTACAATGAGGTCGAATATGCCCTAGAATGCCGCAATGATAGCATGTCGGAACAAACCCTTTTCTACTCACCTTTTATCGAGGAGTGTGACTAAAGTTTACTTTTGGTGCCGTTGACGATTCACTAGTTTGTAGATTCACTTTCAGTTTAGAAGCATTCATCCAGAATTGCTTTGTAAATGCGGTTGATGACTTCAGATATTCTTCCTTTTGTATACCTGCAGAAACGAAGACAGTTTTATTATTATTCGAATTACTAGTGTATCCAACACCATACATGTCTTTTCCAGAGATCTGAGCCTTTAGAGTCTCGTCAAGTTTGTTCTTCCCTTTTAGAAATGTCAGTTCCTTATTCAGTCACTCTAGTTCAATTTCATCAGCCTTCATTTTATTTTTTGCATTGTCAAGTTGTTCAGAAAGGTCTTTGACACGTTCAAGTTCCAATTTGTACTTCTTCTCAAATTGAATTTCTTTCTAGTTCGATTACCTTGAGTCGTTGAAGTAGTCTAAGATTGCTTTTCTTGAGTTTAAACGACTCCAGGTACAGGTCATTATATGCCTTTTGAATTTTAGATTCATCTTCCTCAGCTGGTAATATATCCTGATCATCTGTACTATCAATATCAACAACAGAATCGATATTAAGTAGAGAAGAGGCAAAAGCAACAAAGTTTTCTTCGTCTTTTCCAGAATCATCATCAGATTCATCTAAGTCATCCCAAGTAACTTTCGTAGCTTTACCCTTCTTCTTAAGGCGATTAGGGCATTCTTGTGCTATTTGTCCAAAATCAGAGCATTCAAAACATCGAACTTTATTCTCAGAATTCTTATTTTTCTGTTTGACACTGTTGTTGCTCACACCTATATTTGAACTCTCAGTATTCTTCTTTTTCACAAAGGCTTTGCTTTTCTCAAGTTTTTCAGCATTCAACTTGTTTGGCTTACGAAAGAATTTATTAAACTTTTTGACGAACATGGCCAACATCTCAACATCTAAATCACCTTCATCATCAGACTCCTCTATAATTTCTTCAACTGTGGATAGAGCAATCCCTTTGAACTTCCTTAGTTTTGAAAGACTAGACTCAAATGTTTGTAGATTTCCTACTAATTGTTCAACTTTCATAGAATCAATGTCCTTACTTTTCTCAATAGCTGTAACTTTCGCCTAAAACCTCTCTGGAAGAGACCTAAGGATCTTACGGACAATTCTGTTTTAAGGAATTTTCTCACCTAGGTTGAAACTGGAGTTGATTATATCACTCAGCTTTGCATAGAACTCATCAAATGTCTCATTCTCCTTCATACGTAGAGTTTTAAAATTAGTAGTCAATCTCTGAAGTTTAGAAAGTTTTACAGCCATAGTTCCTTCGTGAGTAGTTTCTAAGATCGTCCAAGATTCTTTTGCTATCTCACAAGTAGAAATTCTTCTAAATTCTTTCGAGAAAACACAACTAAAAATTGCATTTATTGCCTTGCTATTCCATCCAACTTTTTCATAGTCTGACCTATCCCATGACTCTATCGGTTTATCAATAAGTTTATCATCCACCATGTACATTGGTGGACTCCAACCGTTCACAACGGCAAATCATACTCGTTCATCTATAGACTTCAAGTAAGCTCTCATCCTAGTTTTCCAATATCCATAATTTGATCCATCTAGGATAGGAGGTCTAATAGATGATGGTCAATCTCTATGAAAATCCATGCCTATCTGATCTCTCTCAAAGAGTGAGAGAACCTGTTCTGATACTAATTAAAAAACCCCTAGACACAAGTATGTATCTAAATACTAGGCAATGATATCACTCGTTCGCTTAAGTAAAAGTCCGTAGAAATATTAAGAACGAAAGCAGAGATGAACACCAAGATTTTAACGTGGAAAAACCCAAATGGGAAAAAACCACGGATCCAAACTCGGATCAAAACCAATAACTATAATAGTAGCAGTTACAAGACTAACTCATAAAACAACCCGTCGATCCAAACGACTTTGTTCTTCTCAGTCTCACTCGCTAGAATCCACGATTCACTGCTTCTCGTGATTGAAATCCAACCTTAGTAATCCTCGAGATTGATCTTTCGTCTAGATAACCCTTAAGACGAAAGATTAACTTTTTAATGATGAGTGGAACCTTGTTAGTTGAAGAACCGATGTAGCATCAAGAAGTCTCCTTCAATAATGCTTCTTCAACCACCCTAGAGATAGGGCATCACAATCCTTATATATGATCTCCAAGATAGAGCCAAATCCAAGTCTTATCCGTACTCACGAAAGTCTAATTTTATCAAACTTCGTTGGTGCATTCGAACGCAGCCCGAGTGCATTCGAACGCAGCCCGAGTGCGTTCGAACGGCATGACTTGATCTCAGGTGCGTTCGAACGGGCCCGAGTGCGTTCGAACGCGACAACTTGAATTCTTCAGGTTGCGTTCGAACGCGTTTGTGAACGCAGCTCTCGGTCTGTATGAACGCAGTACCCGCGTTCAAACATGTTTGTGAACGCAGCTCTCTTTCTGTGTGAACACAGTACCCGCGTTCGAACGCGTTTGTGAACATGGCTCTCTATTTGTGTGAACACAGTTTTCGCGTTCAAACGCGTTTGTGAACGCGGTGTGAACTCAACGGCTTTTCTCTAATAATTTTGCAATTCTTTAAACCAAAGATATTCTAGACTTGTGTAAAGCTCATATACATGAAAAAATACACTTAGAATATTTTGTATACAATTGCCAACAAATAAAAACCTAACACGGTTATGGAAAGATATTCCTTGGGCAAACCATGGAACTGAACCCAAAACTAACCAGTGAACTTCCAACTTTCCACTAGGGTGTTGGGTCTAAACTAATCAAGCGCAAACAGGTCGTAATTGAAGGACCACGGCGAGCAAAGCCAGACCCTCCATTTGTCATTCTCCTTTTCGAAAGCAAGGAGAAAGATATGCTTGCCTGCTTCAATGAACTCTAGAGTCCCCTCAAAATTCCAAGCCTTCAAAAGGGCACCCTTGAGCCCAACAATGTTGAACAATCTTTCACTAACAAGTTTGCTGATGAGGCAAAGTTCTAGATTGCAAGAAGGAACCATGTTGTCCTCCTGCAAAGGGATGACTTCGTCCATTTTTCCATCTGAAAGAAGTTTAGAGATCTATTTTAGGAGCTTCTCATCCACAGACATGAGGAAGAGTTGAGAATCACCCTGAGAAAGGAAAAAGAGGGTGGAGAAGGGAGAGCCGAAGGGTGTAAGAGAGAAGGTGGATAAGGCTAACTCTGACAAGAGAGGGTAAGGATAGAAGGTAGAGAACGGAAAATTAAGAATTGAGAAATTCAATAACCAATATCAAATCAAAGTTATAGATCTAGTAAAAGTCATAGAGAACTGAAAATTAAGAATTGAGAAGTTCAATAAGATGAACTTTGGATTAGAAGATAAGATTGAAAATTATTTTCTTTCAAACAGATCTTTATCTATCAGTTAAAGAAAAAGATAAAAAGTTGGCGATGAAGACTAAAAAGTTTTATATAAGAAAACAGTTTTTTTCAAATAGGTCTTTATCTTTCTATCAGACTATTTCACTAAGTGATGCCACAAAAAAATTTACATAGATAGTCAAATCAAATAAAACTCTAAGTAGTTGCGACCAACTATTTCCTATCAACTCCTCTATTGTGAGTAATACCTCTATTTCTTTCTTAGTCCTAACTTGTAACACAAAAAAGAAGTAAAAACTAGTGCATGCGCTTGGCGCATGCACTCCAACTTCATCACACATGCCAAGCATGTGTGCTGACCTCTTCCCTTCTTCCCCCCACCTCTCACTATTGGCTAGAAGAGGAAGGGAGGATTTCGACGCCCTCGTCGGAGTGGAGTCCAGACTCCACCCCCCCACCCCCCACTTCACCAATTCCCCTCTATAAAAATGTAGTCATCTCCTTTGAATTTTCTTTTCCATCTACTCCCTTCTCCTTCATCTCTTTCCTCTCTCTCTCTCTCTCTCTCTCTCTCTCTCTCTCTCTCTCTCTCTCTCTCTCTCTCCTGTTTTGTGTCGATGAAACACTCGACGAACCCTATGGACCACTAGAGTACCGTCGGATCAATCCGATTTATAGACTCATTACTATGCGTGGCGGATCTCAAGACATAGAAGGAGCTCAATAATTGATGAGAGCTAGTCATATTCCAGATATATTTCAGGCAAGTTAGATCTTATTTAGTCTATGGGTAGTGCAAATGTTTGATAATATGGTTTACTTATTACAACATATTACTTATACATGTATTTTGCTATTTATTCATTATTAATTACTACTTTTCTTTTGAATGTTATACTCTTATGCATCCATTTGTGATATACGTGTAAATCTTAATGACTATGACATAGATTATATGACAGAAGACATTACACCACTTGGGCATATTATTACTTAGTCAAGTCCTGACTAGACAGTACTACCCATTCTCTCAATCCAAGGTTAAGAACGGAGTGTATTATATAGTATTTATCTTTTTAGCGGTCTACACCTGAGGTCGTTAGCCTATATAACATTCAAGTGATCATATCGTCTTATTTGGAGACTAAACTGTAATGATAGTAGAAAGATATTTCTGAGGTAGGGTTATAACTTTAATAGTACTTGATGACGCAACGGCAAGGCATTGATTGAGCTATGTGCTTATTTTTCACTATATGCGATGATTCTGTTGTATGTCATGATTCTGTTGTATGTCATGATTCTGTTGTGTGCAATGATTTATTAGAGTGATAATGATGCTGGAGATGAGATATGCGTTTATGACTAGAATCCTTAGTCTGATAGCCATAGACAATCGGTCATATGCAACATCACTAAATATGTACGATCGGTATTTTCACTAAATAATGATGGATTATGACTATGTATGAGTATGTTGATATATAATCATTTATGACTCTATGTGAGTCTATCTTAATGAAATGAGGAGTTGATTTAATTTATGATATTATTATAGATGTTCGTATCTTAAGATTATGTGAAAGTTCATTACAAATTATTATGGATATGTTTATTGAATTATACTTGCTAGACTGTGTGTTGACCACCATTTGATGGAAACATTTCAGATTTACGAGAGGAGGAGGATGATATCAAGGTGTATGTGATTTATTTCTTTATTGGAGTTTATTTATTCTATTTCCTAGCAAGATTTAATCCTTGTGAGAGCTTTATGTTTTGAGTTTTATATATGGATATATATCTCTGGAAGCTTATTGAAGCATATAATACTTTGTATAATAGATTGTATTTACTTATATTTTTATAGTATTTAATTTAAATTTTTCTTGGATATTTTGTGAGAACACTATACTGACAGATCATGTAAGAATCACATGGGTTGTCCCCCGTGAAAGGCACGTATTTTTTGGAGGTGGATATTTCATAATTGTTACTCGTGACGCTATTGACGAAACTTAATCAATTATCTGCATTCATAATAAAGATTGCCAAAACACCACTATAGGAGATAAGTTATGAGCGAAGATCTTTTCGTCTACCAAAGGGCCGGAGAAATCACCATTAGTACCTCATTACCCTCTCTCATTCCTCAATCTTTGTCAAATTTCATTTTGTCTTTAATTTTCTTTTTCATTTGGTGAGGTCGTGACATATTACATTTTCAAAGAAGAAAGAAGATTAAAATCAAAGAATTGCTATTGGAAATTCTCGCATAACCTAACTTTAGAATATCGATGCAACAAAACTAAAAGGTGGAGAGGAAGGAGACACTACATAAGCAATTGCAATATATATTAGAACTTGAGAAAGATAGAAAAGAAGGATCCGATGAAAGTAATCATATTTGAATTTCTCTCGCGCGTTGCACTAGAGAAGATAGAGGGACGACATAAGAGAAAATAGAGAAAAGAGACAAATTAAAGGAAAGGAGTCATGCATCTCATGTGACTAGGTGTGAAAAGGGTCAAATTAACTCCGACACGATTCAGATCGAATTCGGATAAAATTTTCTTATCCGATTTTAATATGGGTCGAATATTATACGGATATCGAATATCCTCTTACTTGCATATTTTTTTAATGATTTATAAATTTTAATTTGCTTATTTAAATAGTGAATATTAATATTTTTACTAATGATGTGTTATATATTATTTATAGAGATTATTTTTTTTGTTATGATTCAACCATAGGAGTCGAGTCAGTTTGGTTGAGTTGAGTCGACTCAACTTGAGTTAGTTAGTTAGATCTATCTTATTGTTTTAAATTTCAAATAAATTTAATAATTCGCATGTAGATTTTATTCGCTAGGATTTTTACTCCTATAAATAAGAGTTGCATGTGTTGATAATTATCATTAAATGAATCTAAGTTTAGCTAAATTATTTCTTTCATCTTTATCTTTTATCATAGTCGTTAAATCGTCTTTATCTTTCTAAAATTATATCATAACCCTAAACTCTAAGTTTTCAAACCCTAGTCATCATCTGCCTCTAGCAGCCATCTTACTTTATAACCATCCACCACCACCTTTGGCCATCCTCCATCCTCCAACGACGTCGGATATTTAACGTTCAACCCAATTCTAACTTTGCTACTACCATCTAAATTTTATAATTTTTTATGTCCAAATTGGCCAAGATCTGGTTTGTAATATTTTTCTAATTTTATATATATTTGACATACAATAAAAAAATTTAAACTCTTAATATTTTTGTATTAATTGTCTCTAAATAAGATCATAATTCATTAAAGTTCGATCAGCATCCGTTTAAGATCTGATCCTCTATCCTAAAATTATATGTATATATTTAGTAATTAGGATATAATTTTAAATTTTATTATCCATCCATCCATTATTCGTATCTGAATCGGTATCCGGACAAAAAATATGGATCCGAATATGGGTTGAGTACCATTCGGTCCGTACTCAATCTGACTTTACTCCTAAATGCAACTTATTTTAGTTTCATTTATAACCTTAAAAGAGTATATATTTACATGTATGTACCTCTAAATGTGATATTTGCATGCATATCCTTTTTTTCTTGGTAACATGTAAACCTTCAAAATATATGTTTTCTAAATGTATATTCTTTAAAACCCTTATTTTTTTATATGGAGAATCTCGTGTTAACTACCATTGAAATTTGAATAATTTAGATATAGAAAAGATGAAATTATCCTTATTCTAGTTCTTCATACATTGTTGTTAGTTAAAGATATTTTTATCTTTTTTTATTAAATTATTGAGACAACTCGAAAAGCAGCCGGGTAGGTATGTAAATAACATATATTTTGAAAGAGTATACATACAAATATCAACTTTAGAATGTCATACAAACAAATAAGATATTTTTGAAGGATATACACGCAAAAGGATCTAAAAATTAGTTAGCGAGTGTAAATGAGCCGAGTTCGAGCGCACTGAGCTCTACTTAACTCAATTCAAAATGGAGAATACTTCAAGTTCAAGACGAGCTAGCTACTGGGGCTCGAACTCAAGTCACACAAGTAGGGCTTGAGCTCGGGTCACACAAGTACCGAGTTAACTTAGCTATAAAGACTATTCCAAGTTTGTTATTTTCGGAAGTGGGAGTAAAAGCGAAACTTAATTTAGAAAAGTAACACACTAGAATTGGGTAAACAAATTACTCAAACTAACTGTGCTAAATAATTTTATATAAATTAATTGAACTAAATATATATAATACATATTATGAGCTAATTCGTGCCAAACTCACTTGGCTCAATTAAATTTTCGAACTAAAAGACTCAGCTCAGCTCAATTTATTTAGTACTCAAGCCAAGCTTGAGCCGAGCTCAAAACTTTTTTAACACCATGTTCATCAAATCCCTCTTCCAACAGTTGATGGCAACAATTTAGATCCAGCAGGCAGAAAAATATTCTTCTACATTCATAATAAACTTTCCATCCTTTCCTCACAAACAAAACACAAAACACAAAAAAAGAAGACTTGGTTATTTGAGTCACAATAATTTGTTTTCTCGTCGTCACTCCATCTCCTTGTCATCATTTGTAACTTGTGTCCCCCTTTACATGGCACAAAGTGCTCCTCCCACTATTACCCAATAGAGGAAAACTGATGAGGATTTCCAAGAAAGAGAGAGAACCCAACAGACACCAACTCCTCTCCTTTCTGTCCTCCGCCGTGTTATCATGTCTTTGCTCTCTGCCTTCATCACATGGGTATTGGCACTACCCAGTGATGCCGTAGCGGACCCCCACCCACCCCATCATGCAAAAAGAGAAGAAAGAGAGATGCTTTTGGACGCTATCTCTTCCATCATGTCTTCCTTCCTTCCATCTATCTATCTACAGAAAAGAAAAAAAAAAAAAAAGCTTTCACGGATTCTATGATGGGTTCAATCAATCCATCCTCGAGGATCTAATTAAAGCTGTAGGACCATCATGCTCATAAGAACCCACGTCATTCAAGTTCTTAACTCTTTCACACCCCACACACAGCTAGCCTTCTCTGTTTACTATCTGCACATGTTAGAATTTTGTATATTTTTTTTCTTCTTCTTCTTCTGAGCTGCTAGCTAATCATAGTATTTCTTAATATATAAACTTCAGTCTCAAAGTGCTTGCTTAGCTCGAGACTAAGCTTCAAATTCGATTAGTTAATCTTATTTTTTAAGTTTAATAATTTAGTTAGATATGAAAATAATAAAAAAATATTTAATTACTGAATTAATTTAGGAGTCATTAACTAGTTCAAAAAGGGTTCCTAAACTCAAAGCAAACAAAGCCTAAAAAACACAGATCATAACATGCTCAAATAATTCACATAAAATGTTCTAGTGGAAATCTATAAAATATTTGAGGTAATTGAAATCAATGAAATTTCTAAAACGCACCATATATTTTTATTTTTTCTTAAAAAAACATATATATATATATATATATATATATAAATGCCATAAGAGATCAGATCTACTGCACGCTATCAATATAATTACACGAAAAATAAAGCGTGAAAAAATAATCACAAATATATAAATTTTTACGTGAAAAAGCTCATAAACTCAGGGTGAAAAATCACAAATCCTATCTATGATTGAATCAATTATTAAAGTAACTATAATCGTTACGAGATGGAATTACAAAATGTCCATCAACACTCATGACTATGTCTATAAAATCTTGCTCGCTCAAACCCACAATGTACTGCTTTCTGTAATTGGTCTACAACCTCAATGACTATCGAGCTTGAAAATTTCATCGGACCCTCAAGACGAAGCCCTTAGAATAGGAAGAAAAGTAATTTACATAGAAAATCTATTCAGCATGATCCTTCTTAGAGCTTCTCAAAGTTGTTATATAATCTCGAAAAGTCTCAAACAATGACCAAAGAGATGTAATAAGGTAAGGTTAAGTTAAAACCTTTTTTAATACCTTTACCAAATAAACTTCAAATAGCCCTCTATGATTGTCTAGGAAATCAAAATAAACTTAAAATTCATAAATGCAATCAAACATATATTGTTCACTTGATACTATTTATGTCAATTTTCATTATCCGAATGCCTAGAATCAATTTTCTAATGCATGTACATCAAAAATTCTGTCTTAAATGGTTAACACAACTTAGAACTACATCCTGAAAGTATGGTTATAATCAATTTTTAGATTGTTAGAACAATGTACCAAAAATTCATATATGTTCGTGTTGCAAATCAATGCAATAGAACTAAAATACTTTACTTTAATATCAATCTTTCACTATAATATTTTTCATCAAATATAAAATTTAATACGTTATATAAAAATAATTTTGTTTGAAGCACAATCAATTATGTAAGTATAAATATAAATCATAAATTCTTCTTCAAGATGTCTAACTCCTGAAAAATTGCACACACCAAAATAATTTCACAATAGGCACAAAAATCTAAGGAGAAAGGATATGAAAATCCTCAAATGTGAACAAATCACCTAAAGATAATATTCAAGCTAAAGTGATTAACTAACTAATTTGCTCACATAGCTTAGTAACTCAATTTTAACCTAGTCACTTTAATCCATGGAAATACATCAAGGCTTTTATTTTTACAATTTTTTATTTTTCAAAAATCTGCAATCCTAAAATGCATCAACAGTCTAACAAATTATAAACAAGATGAAGAACTCATAACCCAAGACAAAATTTATGACCTAAAAATATAACACACACATATATATATATATATATATATATATATATATATATAAAGATATATTGTTGTGACATAAAAATAGTCAAGCAAACTCTCCCAAGCTAAAAAGGATCATTTAGAACATCATCGTGAAAAGGTGTTGTGATGTCACTTTTACTCAACAAAATTGCCCTAATATTTTATTTCGCATCTCTCATTCAAGATAGCGATAAAGTGCTAAACCTAGAATGTGTCAAAGTACTCCTATCATAAGTTTTTCTAGTTTTAGCATTTACTTTTCCCCTGCCACGGTTTTTAGATAAATAAGGAGAAGTTGACGACAAACTATTGCCAACAAACACATCAACCCCAGAATCATAACTGTCATAAGAATGATGTATTTTACTTACATGTGTAGTGCAAGATGGGTTCAAGGGCTTTGTTACTTCAAATTAAGCACTTTGACTTAACATGACCGTTAACATCGTATCTGTGTCAAGTAGGAATATGAAATTTAGTTCTAGGCTCATTGATATCTCTGATCATTTCTTCATTTTTCCCTTCTTATGAGCTTCAACATGCCAATCAAACTTCGTTGACCTTGCATCAAATTTTTCAAGAGCTTAATTAGCCTTTAATAAGTCAAGCTTTATTTCTTTTACTCTTCCATCTAGATGTTTTTCTAGATTCTATATGTTCTCTCCATCAAAGGAGAACTTCCCCCTCGCCAGCCGTTGGTGAGGTTTACCTCACTCCCCTCCCTTAGCCGACGGGTTAGGGGAGGAGAGAACCCTCTTTTCTCCCTTCCCCTCACTTCTTCCTCTCCCATAGTCCTTTTTCCCTCCTCTCTTCTCCTCTCTCTCCTCCCCTTTTTTCCTCAAGCTCTTTTCCCTCTCACCATCATTCTGAAGTCGCTACTCACCGCTGCCACTCTTCTTCAACGTTCTCCATTGCCAAAAGCCCACTCGTCGCCGCCACTACTCTCCTTCTCCTCCCCTCCCTTATCAGACTCGTGCTTAGCCACCACCCCTTCGCCGGATCTGAGTCTGCTACGCTCTGAGGACTTACTGCTTCCCTCGTCGAGTTAGGATCTTACTAAAACCCCCTTGTCGTTGTTGCTTTCCACCGCCGCTCCCCACCGTTGCCGCCACACAAGTTTGGTCACCACTCTGCCGCCAATTCTTCGCCTGATCTGCTACTGCCATTATAGCTCTACCATCGTGGATCCTCTCTATCTTAGTTGTGCTCTCAGTCAGCATGCCCACAGCCAGGCTAGGTGATGAGGCTCTTTGGTGGGAGTATGGGCCGAGGACCTATTCATAGCTGTTGTCTATGCTCGCCAGCACCTGGGTTTGTTTGGACACAATTGTTGTGCTTTTTTAAGGTCCTTGGCTAGTTGATTTTGTTCGGGTCTATAGCAGTATTAGGGTGTAGTAGGTTTTATTAATTTGCATTCCAAGTCTATCTTTGAGTATATTTAGGACTATGTCTTGGGCTGCTGGACTAGCAGAACTAGCAATTAGTAGGCGGATAATGCCAAACTCGAGGCTCTTTGCTCTTGAGAATCTCTTAGGTTGTTTTCATCCTATTACTGTATTGTGCCCTCAGGCTTGATCCGCTGAATTAATTTGTTGTGCTATCTATTGTAGGTCAAGTGTGAGACTTATATTAAAGAGCCGTCGCTCTATCTCCTCTACTCTTTGTGTATTAGGATTTTTATTATAACCCTTGGATATTAATGAACTACCTGTCTCCGAGAGTTCTCTCAAAAAAAAAACTTCTAAAATTATATATTTATCGAGTAAAAGAAACTTTTTAGAAGATAAATCATGAGAAATAGCTAGAGAAATGCTCAAATCCTCTTAGAGCTTTTTTTTCTTCTTTGAGTCTATTTCGTTCGTGAACTTAGCTCATTGCTCCTTCATCTCATTACTTCATTCTTTTCAAGCTCTTTATAAGTTTGCCTAGAAGTTTTATCGCCAAGGCCCAATAGGGGCTTGAATATCCAAAAGACTTATTCTATGAATCAAGATAGTACTCATCTATACTAGACATACCACAAGAGTTGTTAAAGATGATTGTAACACTCGCCACCAAACACGTGCCCCCCCTCACGTGGGTAGAACCCACGTAATTACCACATGACCTGCTGGTCGATGTTTCAACACAATATATAAGCAAAAATTTTACATTTCCACAAATAATACAGACAAGAAGCTCATAACACCAATGCCACAACAAGCCCAAAATACATATCCATAACCAAAAATATGATAAAACCCATGAAGGAGCTACAAACCATTTAGCTTAATTTAAATAAATAAACTAAGAATAAGAATAAGAATAAGAAGAAGAAGACTCAAGCCAGTCTTCACCAGATCGCCCACGAACTCCGGCTCATCTACTAATCTGAAAATATTTCCACCAGAAGATGGTGAGCATAAAACCCAGCAAGTTTTTTACTTCTACAGTCTAAAAGTAGTGCGATAAATGATGCAATAATAAGTAAATATGAATATGCGCATTATGATCAAAGCAATGCATCAGCAATTAATAACTTGCCATGCAATCAAGCCACACTATAAAGTCCTCAAACTCAAGCTCACACTAAGCTCTACCCATAGGCCATATCAACACCACACCACATAATATGCATCATCTCAGACTACCAAGTTTGCAACATAGGCTGGCACTAAATTTAGTGCGATAATATGGAGCCGAGGGCTCGGATGGTAGTATCGATATGCGATACTGACTTTTGTGATGGGCTTACAACTAAGGTCTTTAGTTTGCGATGGCAGACAATCGGCCTGCCTGTTCGCGGGTGATGGGCTATCGATTCTACCGCTAGGGTCTACCCTCCCTTGAGGTATGTGTGTAGTCGAGTGTGAGGATTGATGTGGCAAAGCTACACCCACAATTTAGTGCTAGGCTGCTTGTAGTTTAAGTTTGGGTTGGGCTACTTGTAGCCCCAAACCCATCACTCACCTGGTTGGGTTGCAGCCCAACCCACCCCAAGCTCAGGTTGGGCTACACCCAGCCCAGCCCAGCCCGACACACGAGCTTGGTCGTGCCTAACCCAACCTAGCACACGGATTGGGGCATGCCCAGCCTAGCCCGACACACGAGTTGGGGCACGCGAGCCTCGGGCTAGGTTGCACCCGGCCCAACTCGACATGCAGGTTTCAGGCTGGGCCGCACCCGACCTGGCACGAAACGTGGGCCCCGGGCTGGACCGCACCCAGCCCGACCCGACATACAAACCTCGGGCTGGGCCACACTTGGCTCGGCCAGACCTGGCACTCGGGCTAGGTCGCACTCGCCGGCCAAGGCGAGGGGCCACCTAACGGCATAGGCTACAAGGGCGCCGAAGGGAGCCACCGGGGGAATCCTCACGAAGAGGGGGAGCTCACCAAACCGACGCGACAAGGCACGAAGCCATCGAATGGCCAGATCACGGCGAGACTGAGAGGGGAAAGTTTCGAAGAGAAAACTCAAAATAATTACATATATGACTTACTGGGAGGGGAGGCAGCTCTAGGGCTTCGATCCATGGGGTTGGCGGTGCTCCAACTTAGCGGGAAGGAGATGAGGGGTGAGCTGGCGGGGCGAAAAAGGAAGAAAGAAGAAAAATAAAAGAAGGAAAGAAGGAGAATAAGAGAAGAGAGAGAGGGAAGAGGGGAAAGGAGCGCTCATGCCCCACACGTGCCCGCCCTTAAGTCAGCACACGCGCCGAGCACGTGCATGCCATTTATTTTTTACGGTTGTTACAATGATAATAAAGATAAATGTGAAATTATATAATTTCCTTGATTTCTTTTCTTGTTAGTCGGCCAATCTTTCAAATTGTGTCCAAAGTCATTAAAAAAAGCATTGAATCACTTCCTCTACATTTCTTTTCTCCTCTTTGAGCATTTAGCAATATGAACCTTGACTGTTCATTTTGATTTTTGATCATTTTTATATTTGTGCAAAATTTTGAAAACCTTTTCAGTTTTGTACTTATTTAATTGGTTAAACTAGTGAAGGAAGATACATAATTGTCTATATATATATATATATATATATATATATATATATATATATATATGATAGCTGACATTTTCAAGGAATACATAAGAAATGTTTAGAAAAAAAGTTATATGTAATAAGTAGTGATAATTCTACTTAGACCCTCTAAATTATTACCATTTTTTATACATACTTTCTGAATTTTTTTTTACTACATACACTTCCTAATCCAAAACGATTTTTAATTTAGAGGTCTGTATAATTACTTTTTTTCTTAGTTCAAGAGGAATCTATATAGATATTTTTCTTAATTTAGGAGGTGTATATGGATAACAAAAAAGTTTAGAAAGTGTTTGTGTAAAACAGTAATAATATGGAATCTAAGTGAAATTATTCCAAACATATATTCACATTAAAGAAATTAAATTATGCCCAAAGCATAAGTTATATGGAATCAAAAGAGGCCCAAAGATAATACGAAGTTATATGAGAAATTATGACAAACTCTTGTCATGCATGAAATCGGAAAACAAGATAGAGCAACTAGATCAAATAAATAAGAGTGAATCAGTTCATTTTAAACCCCAAAAATGGCAGAGAACTTTATAGGAAATTAACACAAACACCTAGTGTATATTGCACCTAGAGTCCTATATCAATAAATATGATCGAAGCAAAGATAGAAAAATAAAGCTACTAGATCATAAACAACGCCAGCATAATTATAGCTTGAAAATAATATGTTAAACAAGAAGACAAAATAGAGATGGTATTATATTGTCTTAATTGCAGGTGTCCTATGCACTTTTTTAAATAGTTAATAAATCTAAAATATTGTTTGCACATATTTAATAAAATATAAGGCTCGATTTATAAATAGTAAAAATAAGAAATATAAATTACAAATACATTAAAATGTACAATTTATAATCAATATTTATCTGAGCAAATGATTTGTTTAGATTCGAGCTTAGCTTTAGAAAACAAAAAAAGGCTCTAGATGAAACTAAAAGAGCCAAGCTTAATTATATAATCTAGGTTTAAAATTAATTTCACGCCAAACTCAAATAGAGCTTGGCTCGATGAATTTATTATTAGTAGTATTTTGATAAGATGAGCACATATATTAGATGGGTTAGTGAAAAATTACAAACCCAACTCACCTAAGCAATGCTCCTATCATATCTCTAAGAGCCCTTTAATCATACAAATTTCAATACAAATTCCCTATCTTATCGTGTCTATAAAAGCTATATAGTCTTTACAACCACGCCATCCACCTATAGAGATATGCACACTTACGCTTAACGTTTTAAATTCCATTCGAAGAGTCTAATCCTAGCACCAAAAATTTCAAACATCCTTAGCTTATTCCTACTCCCTGCGCCTATTTATTTAAGAAAATTCAAGCCTAACAACCGAACTTCGCTATGTGACTCAGTTCGCCACGTGACTCTTAGGAGGCTTACCTCTTCCCGTGAACGTCACATGGGGGGTTTAAGAGCTCAATAGTATTTCACTAGGAACGAAGAGATCTAAAAAAATTAAACGGAAAGCAAAAAGGAAGCCTACAGGTCACAGCAAATCCATCCAAAATATAATAAATGGTCAAAATCCTTCACAAGAATATATGCTCAAAGGAAACTACAACAAGGGAACATAAATCCCTTAACATGAGTACAAAATAAAGCGTAAAAGGAAATGACCTATCGCCTTACGAGCTAAGCTGCTGCCAAATATCCTCCTAGGGTATAACTCAATCTGCATCTAGTATCAACACGGAATGAGCCTAACGCTATCAGCACGGAATAAGCCTAAGTGGCATTACCACTAGTTAAGCATTATGGATAATAATACACCCAGTCTATAAAGATAATAGCATGTGCACTATGCAACTGAATATAACGTAAGCTAAAATATACATGTCATAAAATAGGCTAGCATGGTCCGACAAGGCTACAATTATTTTATCCATCTCATATACATGCCACTAGGGGTGAAAATGGGCTAGATAAACTCCGACCTGACCCGTTATCCGACCCGATTCGAATCGGATTCGGATAAAACATTTCTACTTGATTTGGATACGGATAGAATTTTTGAAAAAAACTTAGATACATATTCGGATACGCGTCGGATATAATTTTTGGATTAGGATTCGGATACGAATATCGAATGTCCGTTTACCCGCATATTTTTTGAATAATTTATAGTTTTTAGTTCGCTTATTTAAATAGTGAATATTAATATTATTACTAATGATGTGTTATATATTATTTGTAGAAATTAATTTCTCTAATGTTATATATATTTGACATGCAAAAAAATTATTTTTTGTAAAACTCTTAATATTTTTGTGTTAATTATGTCTAAGTAAAAGATCATAATTCGTTTAAAATTCAATCAACATACGTTTAAGATCGGATCCTCTATTTGAAAATTATCCGTAACCGTTTAATTAGGATATGGTTTTAAATTTTGTTATACGTCCAATATTCGTATCTGAATCCGTATTCGAACTAAAAATATGGATCTAAATACGGGTTGAACACTATCTGGTCCGTATCCGATCCATTTTCACCCCTATTTGGCACGCTTCTACATAGACCATCGGCCACCAACCCCTACTCAACAATTATAGCGGCCTTTAAGAGAGGGTAGACCCTAACGGTATAATCACTTACCTGTCACCTAGTAAATATCATGATTGGTCGTCCGCCACTATAGAGTAGGAATCCCAATCGTAAGCCTATCACATAAGTCAGTATCGCACATCAATATGACCATCTAAGCCTGCGGCTCTACATCATCACATAATTGTGTAGTAACTCATAAGCCGTCGCTCACGAACACCCTTACCTTGTGTTATCGGGTACCGCTAGATCTACGTCATCCAACCCTTACTCTCTAGCTTAAACACCCTAAAAGGATTGACTCTTACCAATCGATTGTATATCATCTACCGCTCAGTGAAATGACTGCATAATTATCTGGGATCCACAAACTGAGACCTTAGGCATTGGGCCCTACTATGTAATACTATAAATATTCCCCACCCCTAATCCTAATTAGGAAAGTGTTGGATACTATCGAGATGTAGAATTTATCCCTTTTAAAGTCGTGCACGTGTGCAAGTGGCATGATTAGATAAACATGAGTAGCATAACATAATCGTAAGCAACAATATATAAGCATGTAGATGAATACACATCATAATTAAATTAATAAAAATTATGTCACGCACCATGTTAATCAAATAGGTTTCACTACATACATGATGTTAGGTTTTTAATTGTTGGCAATTGTGTACAAAATATTAAAGTGTATTTATAGATGTATATGAGCTTTATACAAGTCTAGAAAATCTCTGGTTTGAAGAATTGCAAGATTATTAGAGAAAAGCTTTTGAGTTCACATCGTGTTCACACCGCGTTCACAAACGCGTTCGAACACAGGTACATGCGTTCACACAGGTCGAGAGTTGCGTTCACAAATGCGTTCGAACGCGGGTATTTGCGTTCACACAGGCCGAGAGTTGCGTTCACAAACGCGTTCGAACGCAGGTACATGTGTTCACATAGACCGAGAGCAGTATTCACAAACGCGTTCGAACGCGAGTACATGCGTTCATACAGACCGAGAGCAGCGTTTACAAACACGTTCGAACGCAACCTGAAAAGTTCAAGCTATCACGTTCGAACGCACCCGGGCTGCATTTGAATGCACCAACGAAGTTTGAAATTATTGGACTTTCGTGAGTTCGGATAAGACTTGGATTTGGCTCTATCTTAGAGATCATATATAAGAATTGTGATGCCCTAAATCTAGGGTGGTTGAAGAAGTATGATTGAAGGAGACTTCTTTAGGCTACATCGGTTCTTCAACTAACAAGGTCCTACTCTTCTAAAAAGCTTAATCTTTCGTCTTAAAGGCTATCTAAATAAAAGATCAATCTCGAGGGTTACTGAGATTGGATATCAATCACGAGAAGTAGTGAATCGTGGATTCTAGCGAGCAAGACTGAGAGGAACAAAGTCGTTTGGATCGACGGGTTGTTTTGTGAGTCAGTCTTGTAACTGCTACTATTCTAGTGATTGGTTTTGATCCGAGTTTGGATCCGTGATTTTTTTCCGTTTAGGTTTTTCCACATTAAAATCTTGGTGTTCATCTCTGCTTTCGTTCTAAATATTTCTTCGGACTTTTACTTGAGCGAACGAGTGATATCATTGCCTAGTATTTAGATACATACTTGTGTCTAGGGGTTTTTCAATTGGTATCAAAGCAGGTTCTCTTACCGTAGAGAGAGATCAGATAGGCATGGATTTTCATAGAGATGGACCTTCGTCTATTAGACCTTTTATTCTAGATGGATCAAATTATGGATATTGGAAAGCTAGAATGAGAGCTTACTTGAAATCTATAGACGAGCGAGTATGGTTTGCCGTTGTGAACGATTGAAGTTCACCAATGTACAGATGATAAACTTGCTAAAAAACTGATAGAGTCATGGGATAGGACAGATTATGAAAAAGTTGGATGGAATAGCAAGATAATAAATGCAATTTTTAGTTGTGTTTCCTCGAAAGAATTTAGAAAAATTTCTACTTGTGAGATAGCACAAAATAAGCTTGGACGATCTTAGAAACTACTCACGAAGGAACTATGGCTGTAAAACTTTCTAAACTTCAGAGGTTGACTACTAGTTTTGAAACTCTACGTATGGATGAGAATGAGATATTTGATGAGTTCTATGTAAAGCTGAGTGATATAGTCAACTCAACTTTCAACCTAAGAGAGAAAATTCCTAAAAATAAAATTGTTCGTAAAATCGTTATGTCTCTTCCAGAAAGGTTTCAAGCGAAAGTTACAGCTATTGAGGAAAGTAAGGACATTGATTCTATAAAAGTTGAATAATTGGTAGGAAATCTACAAATATTTGAACCTAGCCTTTTAAAACCGAGGAAGTCCAAAGGGATGGCCCTATCTACTGTTGAACCAAATTTAGAGGAGTCTGATGATGAAGGTGATTTAGATGTTGAGATGTTGGCTATGTTTGTCAAAAATTTTAATAAATTCTTTTGGAAGCCAAACAAGTTGAATGCTGAAAAAATTGAGAAGAACAAAGCTTTTGTGAAAAATAGGAATATTATGAGTTCGAATACAGGGGTAAGCAACAACAATGTCAAACAGAAATATAAGAATTCTAAGAATAAAGTTCGGTGTTTTGAATGTTTAGACTTTGGGCACATTGCACAAGAATGCCCTAATCGTCTTAAAAGGAAGGGTAAAGCTATGAAAGTCACTTGGGATGACTCAGATGGATCTGATGATGATTCTGAGAAAGACGAAAAGAACTTTATAGCTTTTGCCTCATCTCTTCTTAATACTGACTTTGTAGTTGATACTAATAGTATAGATGATCTAGATATGTTACTAGTTGAGAAAGATGAATCTGAAATACAAAAGGCATATAATGACTTGTACTTGGAGTCATTTAAACTCAAGAAAAGAAATCTTAGACTATTTCAACGACTCGAGATAATCGAATTAGAAAAAATCAATTTGAGGAGAAGTACAAATTTGAATTTGAACGTATCAAAAACCTTTCTGAACAACTTGATGATACGAAAAATAAGATGAAGACTGATGAAGTTGAGCTAGAGCGATTGTAGAAAGAAGTGATATTTCTTAATGGGAAGAACAAACTAGACGAGATTTTAAAAGCTCAGATTTCTAAAAAAGACAGGTATGGTATTGGATACTTTAGTAATTCAAATAATAATAAAACTGTCTCTGTTTTAGCTGGTATACAAAATGAAGATAACTTGAGGTTATCGACCGCATTTTCAAAGCAATCATGGATAAATGTCTTTAAACTGAAGTTTAATCAACAATCTATTAATTCTTTAGCGGCGTCAAAGGTAAACTTTAGTCACACTCAACAAAAAGTGAGTAGAAAAGGGTTTGTTCCGACATGCTTTCATTGCAACATTCTAGGGCATATTCGACCTCATTACAAATTTTTAGGAAAACTTAGAAGTGCTTTCATTTATGGGATGAAAACAAAAGCCATATGGGTCAAGAAAAATGATTTGAAATATTATGTTGTGCATGCTGCCTTGAAAGCTTTAAATTCTGATTTGCGGTATTTAGATAGTGGCTGTTCTAGACATATGTCGGGTGACAATTCCTTATTTTCTAATCTCGAAGAACATGAAGGGAGAGTTGTGACATTCGGAGATGGTAATTCATCCAATGTAATAGGTAAAGTAAAGGTAAGTTCTTCAGGGGTTCCTATTCTTGAAAAAAATAAATCTACTAAACATTAGTCAATTTTGTGATGAAGATTATGAGGTAAAATTCTTTAAAACTGATTGTACTATTCTAGATCATGATGGTAATGTTATATGTTGTAGATCTAGAACATCTGATAATTGCTATGTTGTTGGAACTTCACATAAATTGAAATATAACAGTGCCTCTTTCGACATTGCAAATGTTTGGCATCAACATCTTGGGCATGTGAATCACAAGGAATTATTTAATCTATCCAAATAAGAAGTGGTGAGAGGAATACCTAAGATGAAAGAAAAGAAATGTCAAAAAAAAGTGTGCGGTTCGTGTCAAATTGGAAAACAAATTAGGATCTCACAGAAGAAGGTAAATACAGTTACCACTAACCGTGTGCTACAATTAGTTTACATGGACTTGATGGTTCCAACAAAAATAGAAAGTCTCGGAGGTAAACGCTATATATTCTTAATGGTCGATGATTACTCCAGATATACCTGGGTTGCCTTTTTACGTGAAAAGTCTAAAACCTTTAAAGTTTTTAAATCATTATGCTTAAAATTGTAGAATGAAAAATCTATTACCCTAGTTAGGATTTGTTCTGATCATGGTAGAGAATTTGAAAATGAAAATGTTTCCATATTTTGCGATTCTCTTAGTATTCAACATGAATTTTCAGCTCCTATAACTCCACAACAGAACGGGATTGTAGAAAGAAAGAACCGAGTTGTGTAGGCAATGGCTAGGGTTATGCTTCACGCTAAAAAGGTTACTCAAAGATTTTGGGCAGAGGCGGTCAATACAGTGGTACATGTGATAAATCGTGTTTATCTAAGACCAGGTACAAAAATGACTAGATATGAAATCTGGAAAGGTAAGAAACCTAGTGTTAAATATTTTCGAGTTTTTGGTAGTAAATGCTCTATCTTGCGTAATCGAGAACATTTGATTAATTTGACACTAGAAGTAGTGAAGGCATCTTCTTAAGGTATTCTAATAATAGCAAAGCCTACAGAGTATTTAATCTTAACACTTCTACTGTTATGGAATCTGCTAATGTTATGATAGATGAATCCACAACTAATATAACTGAAGCTACTCCTATTTTTATTTCTGCATGTACATATGATGAAGAAATTGGAAAGGAGCTTGATCTAAAAATTGAGAATCAGGACGAGGACAAAGTTGAAATGAACAAAGATGACTGCAACGTACCAGAACAATCTGCCAGAGTGAAATTAAATCATCAGCTGTCACAAGTGATCGGAGATATGAATGAACCAATTAAGACAAGACGACAAATCAAAAGTGAGGTATCATTTACTTGTTATACATCTTCTTTTGAACCTAAAAATGTAAAGGAAGTATTGTTAGACGATTCTTGGGTTAATGTTATGCATGAGGAATTAGAGCAATTTTCTAGAAATGATGTTTGGTATTTAGTTCCTAGACCTAAGAATGTGAACGTCATTGGAACAAAATTAATATACAAAAATAAAAGTAATGAACATGACAATATAGTTCGAAATAAAGTTAGACTAGTAGCACAGGGATATACTAAGGTTGAGGGTATATATTTTGATGAGACATTTGCTCATGTTGCTAGATTAGAGTCTATTCGTATACTGCTTGCTATTGCTTGTCATTTAAAATTTAAATTATTTCAAATGGATGTCAAAAGTGCTTTCTTGAATGGTACTCTGAATGAAGATATTTATGTGGAACAACCAAAGGATTCGAAGATCAAAAATTTCCTTCTCATGTCTTTACATTGAAAAAGGTCCTCTACGGGCTAAAACAAGCTCTAAGAGCTTGGTATGAGAAGTTGACCACTTTTTTAGTGGATGCGAAGTTCACTCGAGGGGGAGTGGACAAGACATTATTCATTAGACGGTTGAACAAGAGTTTAGTTGTGGTACAAATATATGTGGATGACATTGTCTTTGGGGCAACGAGTCAATCTTTAGCTAAGTAGTTTGTAAATCTCATGCACAGTCATTTTGAGATAAGCATAATGGGTGAGTTGAAGTTCTTTTTGGGACTTCAAATTACTCAATTGGAAAGAGGGATATTTATTGCTCAAACCAAGTATGCTAAGGATCTTGTGACTAAATTCGGTTTAGAAAATGCAAAATATGCTAGAACTCCTATGAGTACAATTACCAAACTAGGTAAGGATATTTCAGAAAAAATTGTTGATCAGACACTATATAGGAGCATGATTGGTAGTCTTTTGTACTTAACTACTAGTAGACCAGATATTATATTTAGTGTCGGTGTGTATTCTAGGTTTCAGTCTGAACCTAAGGAGACACATTTGTTTGCTGTGAAATGTATCATAAAATATGTCGATGGCACAGTTGATTTAGGTATCTGATTTATTTATGACTCGGGAGCTATTATATCTGGATACATAGATTCTGATTAGGCAGGTTCATGTGATGTTAGAAAAAGTACCTCAGGTGGATGTTTTTATATTGGAAACAATCTGGTTGCTTGGCACAGTAAGAAATAAAACACGATATCTTTATCTACTACAGAGGCCGAGTACATTGCAGCGGGAAATTGTTGTTCTCAGTTACTATGGATGAAGTATATGGTCAAAGATTACAGCATTGAACAAGATACTATGGTGCTTTATTGTGACAACATGAGTGCTATTAATATATCGAAAAATCTTGTTCAACACTCGCGTATTTGCACAAATACCTCGACGATTTCCGATCGTTAATACATAGAGTCCGATAAGCATATCTTGGGTTGGTACAGAAATGGGATCGCCAATAGCTGGAGACAAGAGATTCATATGAGAAAACATAAGTAAACGGGCCTCCACTTGAGCTTCCAAAGATAAAGGTACATGAACAGCCATTTGATCCCCATCAAAGTCTGCATTGAAACCCTTACAAACTAATGGGTGTAAACAAATAGCATGTCCCTCTACTAAAATGGGTTGGAACGCTTGTATGCCTAATCTATGCAGGGTGGGTGCTCTATTCAACAATACAGGATGCCCCTACATAACTTCTTGAAGGATTTCACATACAATTGGTTCTTTTTTCCGAATTGTACTTTTAGCAATCCCTATGTTAGAAGCACCATGTTGCCAGATTAGACCACGAATTACAAATGTTTGGAAAAGCTCTATTGCTATTTCTCGCAGTAATCCACATTGATGTAATGAAAGCGAAGGACCCACGACAATGACGGAACATCCCGAATAATCGACCCGTTTACCAAGTAGAGTCTCATGAAATCTTCCTTCTTTACCTTCAATTACATCTAAAAATGACTTGTAAACTTTATTAAGACCATCTCTCATTGGTTGCCCACGAGTCCCATTATCAAGAAGTGTATCGACGGCTTCTTGTACCAATTTCTCCTAACACATTACTAATTCCCCTAGCGTAGATCTACTTGTTGCTAATAGATCGGTAAGAGTATTGTTTCGATAAATAACTCTTCAACAGAGTTCATTAATATCCAAACTCATTAATTTACCCCCATCTATCTGAATGATTGGTCTCAATTCGGGAGGAAGAACTGGTAATAAGCACAAAACCATCCGTTCTGGTTCTACATTTGTTCGAATAAAATGTTTAGCTAATTCCATGCGTCGAACCAAAAAATCCTTTCTTCGTCTAATTTTTCGATCTTCCCATTGTTTCCAGTGGACCCCTCGTCTCCTAATTCCTTCCGTTCTACCAATGAATTATCTATAATAATTTGCAAATCTGAATCAGCTAATTGTTCTCTGATAGCACCTGCTCCTGTCGAGATTTCCCGATTTTGAAATGTCTCGAAGCCTGGGGTAGTAAAAAAAAGTGGAATGCTGTATTTCTGGGATTGAATTTCATATTCGAATGAACCTCGTAATCGTATGAAAGTAGGTTTTTTATCTATGGGCCTAGCAAAAGAGAAATCGAGATAGGCTCCTATAGGATTGGATTCCCCCCTGTAAAATTAGACGTCAAGGTTTCCTCTCATCCAGCTCAAGTAGTTAAACGAAATAAAAAAGGATTTCTTTCTTATTTTTAAACTTTGTTCGATAAAAACCTACAAAGAGCTACTCTTTACTCAAGTTCCTAGTGAGAACCAACCTTTCATTGATTCATTCTTCTTCTTCTTTTTTACTTTCATTTTATGAATTATTACCCCCTTCAGCGTTCGAACACGACCTACAAAAAATTTATTTTAATAAAAATAAATAACTAATGCAATAAGAAAAGACTCTCTAACTAGGTGTATCATTTAGATATCTATAGAATATTCTGCGAATATTTTTTCGAAACTGCGTAGAGCTAAATTTAGCTAATTAAATAAAATCCTAACATAGTAAGACTTTGACTAAACCACATAAGAATAATAAATAAGATAACTAGACTTGATCTATTAAGCTCAATGTCTTTCAAGGTGATCCGATCTAGTCTGAATCACATCAACATCATGGATTTGTGCCAAGTCAGGTGGTAAGGCAACCTTGTGCACCACTGGTCAAACGCGCTCCAGTATCTCAAACGGGCCCACATAGTGAGGGCTTAATTTGCCCTTTCTCCTGAAATGAAAAACTCCCTTCCAAGGCAACACTCGGAGAAAAACTTTTCCCCAACCTAAAACTTAAGGTCACGACGATGACGATCTCCATAACTCTTCTGTCGGCTCTAAGTAGTGCGTAAGCGCTCCGAATCAAATAGACCTTGTCAATAGTAGCTTGAACTAGTACTACATTCTCCACTTTTCTCTCCCCTACCTCAACCCAACTGATTGGTGTACAACACTTGCGTCAATAAGGGGCCTTGTAAGGAGGCATTCCAATGTTGGAATGGTAGCTATTATTATAAGCAAACTTGATTAGTTATAGATGTCGATCCCAACCTAGTCCAAAATCCACCACATTGGCCTGAAGCATATCCTCTAAGGCCTGAATGACACCCTCTGTCTGCCCATTTGTTTGAGGATGATAAGCTGTGTTGTACTACAACTTGATCCCAAAGGACTTATGCAGATGGTGCCAAAATTGGGACACGAATTAGGGGTTTCGATCTGAGGTGATAGAGACAAGAACTCCATGCTAGCGAAAGATCTCATTTCTTAACTGAATTGCAAGATGCTCCATCGAGTCGGTGACACTAACTAGCAGGAAGTGCGTTAACTTAGTTAATTTTTCCACAATAATCCAGATAGCATCTTTCTTTCTTCTTGTTATAGTTAGCCCAGTAACAAAGTCCATACTAAAGTGCTCCCACTTCAATTCAAGAATAGCCAACAGTTGAAGGGTATCGGCGAGCCTTTGATGATCAATCTTCACTTGCTGACATGTTAGACATCGAGCTACAAACTTTGTAGTGCTTCTCTTTAAACCTGGCCACCAAAAATGTCGTCACAAACTATGGTACATCTTGATCTCTCCAGGATGTATAGTATAAGCAAACTAATAGGCATCAGCCAAAATTTTCTCCCATAATCCTCCAATCTTAGGTATACATAATCTATCCCGAAACCTCAACACTCCAGCTAGGTCCAAACCAAAATCGCTCCTCCTGGCATTCAGTACCTGTTGGATAATCTAGAGAAAGGTAGGGTCGATTCCCTAGGCTGCCTTAATCTTGTTCGGAAGGGTGGGTTTGGCGGTGAGCTGGGCAAAAAGTCTCCCCCTCCCCTTCGGGCTAGAATTGGAGTGTCTAGACACTGCAAGTCTGTCAATAGAATCAACTACTCAATAAGTAGAAGAACGAGGTTGCCCGAGGATTTCATACTCAATGCATTAGCCACAACATTAGCCTTTCTAGGGTGATAGTTGATGGTGCAATCATAATCATTCACTAGTTCCAGCCATCACCTCTAATGAAGATTCAGATCTTTTTATGTGCATAAACACTTTAGGCTCTTCTGATCAGAAAAGATTTCACACTTCTCTCCATAAAGGTGGTATCGCTAGATTTTGAGAGCAAAAGCAACCACGGCAAACTCCAAGTCATGAGTGGGATAGTTTTTCTCATAATCTTTTAGCTAACGCAAGGCATAAGCTACTACCCTCCCTTCTTGCATTAGCATGCATCCCAAGCAACGAATGGATGCGTCGCAGTATACTTAAAATATAGCCCCACTCCTTAGTACTATGAGGATAGGGGCTGATGTCAATCGATGTTTCAACTCCAGGAAGCTCTCCTCACCATCTAGGTCCCACATAAACTGCTGGTTCTTGCGGGTTAGCCTAGAAAGAGGGGAGGCAATTTTTGAAAATCCCTCGACAAAGCTTCTATAATAGCCGACAAGCCCAAGGAAACTCTGAACCTCAAGCACACTATTCAGCCATTTCCAATCCAACACCGCCGTAATCTTCGATTGGTCCACCCAGATGCCATATCCCGTAACAACATGGCCTAGGAAGACCGCTTCCTACAACCAAAACTCATATTTTGAGAATTTGGCAAAAAACTTTCCTCTTTGCAAGGTCTGCAACAACAACTGAAGATGCTGCTCATGCTCCTGCTCGTTGGATGAATAGACCAAAATATCATTAAACACCACAACAAATCGATCTAAGGATGGGGGAAAACTCGATTTATTAGATGCATGAAGACAGCCAGTGCGTTGGACAAGCTAAAATACATTACCAAGAACTCATAGTGATCATGTCGTGAGTGAAATACTATCTTTGAAATATTCTCTTCCCTAATTCTAAGCTGATGATAACCCGCTCGTAAAGAATACACGGGCCCAATGGAGTTGGTCAAAAAGGTCCTCAATGCGAGGGAGAGGATATTTATTCTTCACAATTACTCAGTTCAACTTCTAGTAGTCGACGCATAAACACAAGGTACCATCATTCTTCTTAACAAACAATACTAGGGCATCCTAAGGGCATACGTTAGGGCGAATGAATCCTTTACTGAGAAGATCATCAATCTGCCTTTGAAGTTCTGCCATCTCCAAAGGTGTCATCAGGTAGGGCGCTTTCAAGATGGGTCTCGCACTTGGGACTAAGGCAATGGTAAACTCGACTCCTCGATCAGGGGTAGCCATTCAATGTCTTCTGGAAAGACGTCAGGGAACTCACGGACAACACCAACATTGGTAAAAGAGAAAGGCCCATCGGATGGAACTGGCTCCTGGGTAAAAAGGCCTGAGCAATAGCCCAACACCAACAGTCAGATCTGAAGTGTGAAAGAGATACGAGCCAGGAAACCCGAGAGCGACTTGTGAATTTGACAAATCGCTCCCGCGCTCAATTGTAGCACAATTTCCTTTTGAAAGCAGTCAATGCTAGCATGGTGTAACGCTAGTCAATCCATCCCCAGAATAATAGAGCCACCAATGCTAGCTAGAGGCAAGGCATGACTGATGCCCCTTGAACTATGAGAGCTCACATTAAGAGGAGTTGATTTGAAAGTAAAATTGCTTACTTGATATGGATGACAAGCAGGTTTCGACCGTGAAGAAGAGCCACCTAACTTCGAGCTCATACTAGGATGGCAAGTATAACGTCCTCGGCCTTGGCGACAACCCAATCTAAACCCATCCTAGTTCAAAGCCCTCTGCTCCAGAATATTTGCCTTAGCAATCAAGACCCGCTCCATAGTCGTAGCGTAGGAAAGGGGTCCCCAAAACAGATAACCGCTCCCTAATGCCAAGACCAAAGCCTTCACGAATGCGCTCAACCTTGACCTCATCATTAGGAACCAAATATGCATAGAAATAAGATAGAGCATTGAAGGTCGCCTCATACTGAGCCATAGTCATATTTCCTTGCTTCAAATCATTGAAATCCTTTCGCAACTTATTTTTTACTACCATGGTAAAATATTTGTAGTTGAAGGCCTTTGAGAACATGGCCCAAGTGATAGCCTCTGACCCAGGTGTTAGTCGAATCAACCTCTCTGTCGCCTGCCACAACCGCTCAGCATCACCACAAAGAAGAAAGGAGCAACGGAGACACACTGCCAATTAGGGCACTCTAGAGTATCCAAAATCTTCTTAACATCCATTAACTATCTACTGACTTCTAATGGCTCAATGGCACCACTAAAAATCTAGGGGGCGGGAGGTTCAACTGCATGAAATGATTCATGGATGTCCCTCCTCCACTGCTCTCGGGGTGACTAGGAGCCTCATCAGTTCATGAGGAGGCCACACAGACATGAAGAACCTCCTCGATCAGTCTCTCCTACTACTGAACCAGGCGCACAAACATCTCTATGCCAACCTCTACCGCATCTATATTGGGGTTCCCTATTGGGGCTAATGCACCCTCTGAAACGGTGGTAAGACGTCGACGGGGCGGCATCATGGATTTCATGAATCAACAACCTAAATTATGGCCTAGAAGAAAACACATAGATATTGGCAGCTAGATAGGTTTTACAATAAAATGATAAGAATCTCTTACAAGAGTACATGCTCAAAGTAAGCTATAATAAGGGAGCATAAATCTCTTAAGCATGATGGATAATAATACGCCCAGTCTAGAAAGATAATAGTATGTGCACTATGTAATAGAATATTACGTAAACTGAAATGTACATGCCATGAAATGGGCTAGCTTGGTCCAACAAGACTATAGTTATTTTATCAATTTCTTATGCATAGCACGCCTTCTACACAGGCCCATCGACCACTAACCCCTACTCAACAATCATAACAGCCCTCAAGAGAGGGTAGACCTTAGTGGTAGAATCACCTGCCCGTCACTCAGCGAATAGCATGACAGGTCGTCAGCCACTACAGACTAAGGACCCCAATCGTAGGCCCATTACATAAGTTAGTACCGCACATCAATATGACCATATAAGCCTGTGGTTCCACATCATCGCACCACTATGAAGTAACTCATGAGCCGTCACTCACAGACGCCCTAATCCTACATCATCAGGTACCGCTAGATCTACGTCATCCTTTCCTTACTCTCCAGTTTAAACACCCTAAATGGGTTGACTCTTTTCAATCAAAAATCAATAGAAATTGCTCATCGCTCGGCGAAATAGCTGTCTGATTATCTAAGATCTACAAACTGAGACTTCAGGCGTGGGCCATACTATGTAATACTATAAATATCCCCCGCTCCTAACCCTAGCTAGGGAGGTGTAAGGTATTGTCGAGACGTGGTAGTCATCCTCTTTAAGGTCGTGCACGTGTGCGGGTGGCATGACAAGACAAATATGACTAGCATAACATAATCATAATCAAGGATATCTAAGCATGTAGATGGATACACATCATAATTAAATTAATAAAATTATGTAAAGCAATATGTTAATCAAATAGGTTTAACTACAATATATGAATTAGCATGTCAAACAGAATTAGGGGGAGGAATAGTGGAAAGAGAAGGAAGGTGAGAAGAGTGAATCGAGAGGAGAGAAAGAAATAGGGAGAGAAAGAGAGAAGTGGCGACCCTCTGCCCGAGGTCCGCCCTTAGTTCAAAGTTAATAAAATATTTATGTCAAATACATGAAATTACCAACAATCCCCCACATGAATGAATTAGCTGAAAATGCATATGAAATGCAAACTTGATCGAGAGTACAACGAAAAGTTACTACATCAGGATAGGTAGCTTTTGGCTTTGAACCGTCCATAGTGAAGTATTATCGGATTTATTTGCTAACCAGTGAATATAATGTCTTGAACTGTTCAGATTTTGTATAAACCAAGACAATAATACGCACATAGCTCTTTTCAACACAGTCGGTTCTATATGTTGTGTCCATTTCGGCCCTGGACGCGCCTGATAATTCTTTGAGTGCTTTAGAGATTTAGCCTAGTCATCTCATAGAAGCGGCCCACTTCACACTCACATAGGTGACCTCTTATTAAGAGTATCCTGCCATACTCCACTTGGATTTCCAAAGTATAAGAGTCATTAAAAGCATTGCTTACCCTAACACTTAGTACAGGTTTATCACTATGTCATCATAGGAAAGGTGTAGGAAATTTAATTCCTTACTGATTTCAGAGAACGCCCCCACAACTCGGTTGTCCCTTTGAACCTAGATCTTGGGATCTCCAGTCAACTAGGTTGGGTTGCCGTTGTGTCGTTACTCTAGGTGGTAGGCTTCAAACCCATTCTCCTCGATGAACAATATACTTGATCTCTTGTTAAACCCTTAGTTAATGGATCCGCGATGTTATCCTTTGATTTTACATAATCAATGGATATTATACCATTTGAGATCAATTGTCGCATTGTATTATGCCTACGACGTATATGTCGTGACTTACCGTTATACATCTGACTCTGTGCCCTTCCTATAGCCGATTGACTATCGCAATGTATGCAAATTGCGGACACAGGTTTTGGCCACATAGGAATATCTTCTAAGAAATTTTGAAGCCATTCTGCTTCTTCTCCAACCTTATCTAATGCTATGAATTCAGATTCCATAGTAGATCTAGCTATACATATTTGCTTAGAAGATTTCCATGAAATAGATGCACCTCCAAGTGTAAAGACATATCCGCTCATGGATTTGGTATCTTTTGTATCATAAATCCAGTTTGCATCACTGTACCCCTCAAGTACTGCTGGATATCTTGAATAGTGCAATCCATAGTTAGTAGTGTATCTCAAATATCTGAGTACCCTAACTATCGCCTTTCAGTGATCACTACATGGATCACTTGTATATTTACTCAGTTTACTCACGGAGTACGCAATATCCGAACGAGTGCAATTCATGACGTATATCAAACTGCATATTATCCGAGAATATTCTAACTGAGATATACATTCACCTGTATTCTTTGTGAGACGACGATTCACATCTACAGGTGTTCTGGCTATATTATTATTATCTTTATCAAATTTATCGAGTAATTTCTCAATATAATGTGATTGAGATATAACATACCCTTCAGTTGCCTTAGTGATCTTTATACTAAGAATCACATCTGCAACTCCCATATCTTTTATATCGAACTTGTTAGCCAACATGTTCTTGGTAGCTTTAATGACATTAATATTGCTACAAGTTATTATCATGCCATCCATATATAGATATACAATGACATAATTATCTGAAGTGCATTTCACATAAACGCATTTATCACATTCATTAATGTGAAAACCATTTGACATCATAACTAAGTCAAATTTTTCATGCCATTGTTTAGGTGCTTGTTTAGGCCCATAAAAAGACAACTAATTTACACACCTTTCTTTCTTGTCTTGGAGCCACAAACCCTTCGGGTTGTTCCATATAGATTTCTTCATTTAATTCACCATTCAAGAATATAGTTTTCACATCCATATGATATATTTCTAGATTATATAATGCTGCAAGAGCAATTATTAATCGGATAGACGTTATTCTTGTTATAGGTGAATATGTATCAAAGAAATTTATTCCCTCTGTCTGTCTATATCATTTGACTACAAGTCTCACCTTGTATTTGTCAATTGAACCATCTGCTTTCATCTTCCTTTTGAATATCCATTTGTAACCTAAAGGTTTATACCCTAGTGGAAGATCCACCAATTCCCAGGTATGATTTTGCAAAATGGATTCAACTTCACTGTCAATGGCTTCTTTCCATAAAGGAGCTTCAGGAGTAGACATTGCTTCCTTATAACTCTGAGGTTCTTTTTCTAATAAATATGTTAGAAAACAGGACCAAAAGACGTAGAAGTCCTTGCCCTCTTACTTCATCTAGGTTCATTATCATTTCTTTCTTGCATAGACTCTTGGTCCTACTTATTCTCATAAATTCTTTTGAGAGAACTTACTTCTGATTTATATGGAAATATATTCTCAAAGAATGATGCATTCCTAGACTCAATAATTATATTCTCATGTATCTCAGAATTATCTGATTTGTGAACCAGGAATCGATATGCACTACTGTTATGAGCATAACCAATGAATATACAATCAATAGTTTTAGGTCCAATTTTTGTTCTTTTAGGAACTGGAATTGCAACCTTTGCTAGGCACCCCCACACTCTTAAGAATTTATAGCTAGGTTCTCGACCTTTCCATAACTCATAAGGTGTTTTGTCTAATTTCTTATGGGGTAACCGGTTGAGAATGTGATTTGCAGAAAGCAAAGCTTCCCCTCACAAATTATGGGGTAAACTAGAATTTATTAACATGGCATTCATCATCTCTTTCAGAGTTCTATTCTTACGTTCAACAATATTATTTTGCTGTGGAGCGTAAGGAGCTGTTGTTTGATGAATAATTCCATTTTATACACATATTTGTGCAAATGGTGACTCATATTCACCACCTCTATCACTTCTTAGCATTTTAATCTTTCTACTAAGTTGGTTCTCAACCTCAATTTTGAAATGTATAAACATTTCTAATGCCTCATATTTGCTTCTTAGCAAATACACATAACAGTATCTTGTGCAATCGTCAATAAAAGTAATAAAATAATTTTTTCCACCTCTAGTTTGAACAAATTTTAAATCACATACATTGGTATGTATAAGTTCTAGAGGTTCTGTACTTCGTTCAATGGAATGAAACAAAGTGTTAGCCAATTTGGCTTCAACACATATTTCACATTTTTTATTTAAATCAATTTGGAAATTAGACAACATATTAAGATTAATTAATCTACGCAATGTACCATAATTAACATGTCCTAATCTACCATGCCAAGTTTCACAAGATTCAAGCAAGTAAGAAGAAGATTCCTCTTTATTTATTTTTGGAGTTACAGTCATTATATTCATCTTAAAGAGGCCATTTGACAAGTAGCCCCTTCCAACAAACATGCTATTTTTTATAAGTACAAACTTATCAGACTCAAACACCAACTTAAAACCATTCTTACTCAATAATGATCCTGAAACCAGATTCTTTCGAATGTCGGGCACATGCATTACATCATTATGAGTAAGTTTTTTTTTCTGAAGTCAATTTTAATACAACCTTCCCTATTCCTTCCACCTTAGAAGTTGCTGAATTGCTCATATAAAGTTTTTCATCTGTTGCAATTTGATAAGACGAAAACATCCACCTATTGGCACAAATATGTCGAGTAGCTCCAGTGTCTACCCACCATTCTTTAGGATTACCACCAATCAGGTTTACTTCTGAGACAATAGCGGAGAGGTGTATGCCATCGACATCAGAACGAAGGTGTTTCACTTTAGTTACATTGGCTTGTGGCTTCTTCTTTTTACAGTTCTCCTTAAGACCAATTCGTCCTCTACCTATGCAGACTCAAGACTCGACTTTATAAAGAACCAAAGCCTATTAAACAGGCTCGACATAAAATAGTCGAGTCTAGTGTTGGACACTATTTCCTTAAGACCAATTCGCCCTCCACCAATTGCTTATGAAATATGCAGACTAAACAAGCTCGACATAAAATTTGACTTGACCCGTGCACGTGCGAACCGGGCCGGGCGGCGCGCGTGTGAGTTAAATTGCATAGTAACATTTACCCACAAAATAGGTACCCCTTTTGGGGCCCAAAGCCCATAAGAAGTTTGTTACTTATATATCATACTAACATTTCTTAAATATCCAATATGGTACTAAACTCACTTTTCTTTATTTTTTTCATTGTCATGATACCCACTTTAGAATCAATTTTTATTCACTTCTCTTCATAGATTTAACTTTAGAATGATTCATTAATCACCATCCCTTCAGCATGAATCTCATGAATTATCACTTGAAGATCTTGCATCTAGTTAATCACTGGTTTAGTGTCAACCATGTACTCAAGAAATTTACCGACTACAAATTTATTTGCACTGGCATCTTCTATCTTGTAATTAAATTAATTTATTAAATTAATTTACTGAAAAATACGATCACACTATTTCCTTAAGACCAATTCGCCCTCCACCGATTGCTTATGAAATATGCAGACTCAAGACGTGCGCGTGCGAACCGGGCCGGGCAGAGCGCGTGTGAGTTAAATTGCATAGTAACATTTACCCACAAAATATGTACTCCTTTTGGAGCCCAAAGCCCATAAGAAGTTTGTTACTTATATATCATACTAACATTTCTCAAATATTCAATATGGTACTAAACTCACTTTTCTTTATTTTTTTCGTTGCCATAATACCCACTTTAGAATCAATTTTTATTCACTTCTCTTCATAGATTTAGCTAAGTGAATATATGACAATAAAGTACTCTTTGAGCTAAATTAATTTTACCATTAAACTATCATTAATAATGTATGGGCCCCACTTAAAACTTAGCTCAAAATTAATAAAAAATTTATGTCAAATACATGAAATTATCAACAGTCATTCTAACTTCAACTTTTTGTAGTATTTTACGCTATCTGTATCTCTTCAATTTGTTTCAATAGAACAGCCGAGGCGCAGGCCGAGGATAGCTATCTTACTAGTTTGAGAGGTTGAAGGTTGAGACTGAAACGAGGTGGGAAATCCAACGAAGATGATTCCACAAATGATGCATCAAATCTTTCCTTTCACTCTTTTCAGCGGCCATATCTACCCAAAAATCATGCAAAGAGAAGGCACTCCTTTTATCCGGTAAATAAAAGGGAGAACGAGTTGGAATCTCCCGTGCCTTCTCCTTCTCCGAGAGCTTCTTCCGAGTTTTTAAATGTTTTAAACTGCCATAATTCCTTTTACACATCTAATTCATTTTAAAATTTAAATACGAGATTTTTTTGAAAGTTAATATACAATATCTTTCTTTTTTTCTAAAAGAATGTAAGTACGAGACTAATTATAATTTAAATTTGTTAACCTAGCAACTTATATAAAAATTTAAATCGTTCAACATTTGTTAATCTCTAGGATAAATTTTTAAATATAAGTCACTAACTCTATTAACAACTTATATGTAAATTCTTTTAAAAGATTTGAAATCTCTTTATTTTTTACATAATTATATTAATAACGTGTAGTCGATCTGATTTCAATTTTCTAGGTTATTTTTATTTTTTAATTGATATTAGAGTGAGTCACCCTGAATAATTATTTTTATGTTGATTAGAAATAGTGAGATCATATTTTTGTTGCATCTTGTTAAAATATTTACTTGCATGTTTTCTTTGGTAAATTAACTTTGTGCAAAATTAACACACCAAACCTATTGTGATCATACACAATATATTGTATTTAGAAGAATAATAATCAGGTGGTACAAGGATTCGTCACACTGTGCAAGTGACATCCAGATTTAATATGACTCTTAATATCATATCAATAACAAATAGGAATAGAAGATTTATCTTTATAATCATCCCAAAATATATCATGCTTCATACAACAATACTTAGTAGTCATAACATCATTCACATGACAAGTATATGCATCACAAATAGAGATACAATTGAAGACTTTCTTATGGAAGATGAAATTGAGGTTCTGACTTTGTATCGTACATCAAATTTATCAAATGTATTCTTAGCTTTTTGGAGTTCAAACTCAAGCTGCTTATCTTTTTAAACAAAACTTTCTCTTAGAAAAATTGCCCGTATAGATTGATTTCTAAAAGCTTAATTTTACTGAGTAAAATAAAATAAGAAGTTAAAGTTTGAGGTATAAAGAGAGAATTATCTTGTTTCTCTTAAAGTTTATTTTTCTCCCCCTTTAAATCATTCATCAGGTATTCATGTTGCTTCACATTTTCTTTCTTGAGCTTAAGATTCTCTAAATAATTTAATGATCAAATATTATTTGGATGTTCATATCTCCGATGTCATTAGATTCATTTTCTTTTTGTTTACCTACACTAAATATCTCATGAGAACTATTACCATATAATAATAAAGTATTAAACTTTCATTGATTGAGTTCAGGATCATCATTCTCAAATTTATTATTATCATCCAAAATAGCTTACAAAATTTTGCTCTTTTTCTAATAATTTGCGCACTCTAACAATGTGATCATAACCCTAACATTCCTAGCAATATGACACATTTTAAATATTTAAACAAAAAATTATTTTTAAGCTCAATATTCTTTTGATCAAGACTCCCCATCATCCCTCTTTATAGACAACAAGGCAATTCATTTACCTTTTTTGGGTTATCGAAAGGCAACTTCATAAGTATGAAGATTATCTACAAATTATTCTATATTAAGAGAGTTAATATATTTTATTTCTTCTATAGCTATTACTTTAGCTTGAACGGATGATTTTTCTCACAAAGGGTCTCAAATCTAGTAATTAAAAGTTTTAAAAGTTTAATATTGACGGTCTCTTATAGATAGTCTCAAAACTATTCCATATATTTTTTGACAAAACATCAATTATTTGATCTAGAACTTTATAATCTACCTTTATCTCACGGAGCAATAGATTTTTTAATAACATTTTTATTTATATCAGCAACAAATAGGGGATTTAAAACGACGAAGAACAAAAGGTTGGTTCAAATGACCCAAATCTCCAAAACACATTCAAATGTAAAGACTGTTTGAATGTCTGACCTGCAACTCACTTGTTAACCTGAATCGTAAGTGAGTTTATAATCAGGGAAGTCGTAATTACCTCGAATGGGGGCAATATCTGACACAATCCATGGTCCGTAATAGTAAATATTACACACATCCAGCTTTCCCCCTTGCCAATACAAAGTAGCAGTCAAATGAGTTGCATCCCCCCCACTGTCGGATAAAAATATTGCAACCACTATACGTAGTCAACTGCGAGCATAGCAGGAGGTTGTCGCCGTACGCAACAAACACCAAATCAATATCACTTCCCTTCCCCCTTCCTCTCTACTTCCAGAGAGTAACACTTTTCTAAACTTGAAGCAACTCCTGAGCCGACTTCTATTCGGGAGATGGATGTCACCTCTCTGGGTTACACTTCCAAATTACTCCCAAAAAGATTCACTAATTTTGTCTTCCTGGAGAGGCATGGCTAGGCTAGCTTCTGCTGGGATTCTTTGGCATGGGGATGGGGTTGAGGGAAGCCACAGGAGCTTGGTCAGGTTACTCTGCTTGATTTGACTGATTGCTGTAGTACAAGAAAGATATATTATTATTACCTAATGCATTACTTCACTTGTCACTAGCTTTGCTGTTTTCTTTTACTACGATAGTTTAGAAAATTTATCAAAAAACTTTACATAAAAATAAATAGATAGTTATATTCTAAAATAATAATAAAAATAGTCAAATAAATATTTCATAGGCTAGATATGAATAATATTAATAAAAGCAAAACGTAATGATATATATATATATATATATATATATATATATATATATATATATAATTACAAGAGAAAAAAGAACGACAAATTGTGGAATAATCCACATTATTCCAGCACATGTATACATTTGTAAGTAGTGCCTGGGAAAAAACATGACGGCCGAGACTTAGTACGGTTACGCAAAAAGACTTGATTTTTCTAGTGACATCTTTAATAGCAACTCATCGTTACGATATTTTTCAAATTATCCGACAAAAATTTAAGAAATTTATCCGTCTATATTTTGCCTCAATTATTGTGCACTCAGTTTAAACGAGTTAATAGTTTCGGATGCAAAGTAATTTTAATATTCTTAAATAATTTTAAAAAACCTCAGGTAACCAAAGTGAACAGCATCCCACAAGCTCCAAAGATTGGAGACTAGATTTTAAATTGAATTGAAAGGAGGGGTATTTTCGATATTTTAAGTAGTTTAATTTTATATTTTAAAAAGTAAAACAATACTATGTTTTTCATTAGCAATTGGTTGGGTAAAATTGATTTAAAATATTTTTTTAAAGCATTAAAATTAAAATACAACGGTAGAATAATAAATACTCATGCGCTAAAGTATGAACAATAATAATAAAAATAGAACGTAAAAGATATTTTTAATAAATTTATTAAAAGATTAATAATGTGTATAAATGATGTCTTTGATTGAAAAGAAAAATAGATTTCCACTAATTATAAGAGAAAAAAAAGAAGATAAATTGTCAAAATAATGCACATTATTCCAGCAATAGTGGTTGGCAAATTCAAATAGCAAGCAATAAAAAGGCTTCAAATATTTTTTTCCAGTTTAGAGCAGTCCAACTTGATCTTATATAGAATAGAAACCCACTTTACTATCATCGGTCCCCCTCCTGAAAGTAATATTGGCGGTGAGAATATAACTGCTTTGGTGTTTCTGCCGTGATACCAAACAGCATTAGCAGCGGATCTTCTGCACCCCCAGCTTGCACGAACTTCCCACATCAATGCTAAGCATAGGTAAGGCGTGGTTGGAATGATCGACGACTTTTTCGAGTCCGTTGGGCTTGCGAACCTCTCCTTACTCCTTAGTAGCCAGTGGATTAAATTAATCCCGGAGTCAAAGCGCTCATAGACCTTAATATAATACGTTAGCTAATCTTGGTGTCGCCACGTGGCAGTCGGGAGGAAGGGAGGGGGTTCTCAGTTCTCTAAGGCGTCGTCTACGAGTTGCAAAAAGAAAGTATAGAGTAGCGGCAGCGCAGTCGAATAAAGCGACCTCGATATCTCCTACTTATTCTCCGATAGAATATATTAAGTGAATAAATCCATGCTTCAGATAAACACCCATGATAGGCACGAACATCGAGACACCCCTATCCGAGTTAAAAGAAGCCGGTCCTTATTCCGCATAATTGCGGATAGCATACGTAGGAGCAGGAGTAGTAGGTTCATACTTTATGGCCAGGGCTAGGGCTAGGGCTAGCAGATATCGTATTCTAATAGCTTGAGGGTGGGGCCCGCCCCGTACCACTGGACCTCGTGGGGCCCGCCTGGCTCTGGTCCGTGGCCCAGACGGGAACAGTCACGTCGCTGTCGCCACCGCCATTTTGGTGCTCGGCTTCTCCTCCTCAAACCCCTCCCCCCCCTCCCTCTCTTCCCCCACTATACTTTCCCAGTAAGGCCAGAGTCCAACACCTACGCCTTCCCCCGTCCATCTCACTCCCCTCTTTCTCTCTCCTAAGCTTCTTCCCTTAGTTGGCCGAGTTGGGAATGTAGAGGAGCGCTTCCATCGCAGTGCTGTTTGCTCTCTTTCTCGCTAGTCTTCGCGGCACGAGATGGCGACGGTGGCCCGCTCCGTAGCCGCAATGGCCGTGCTTGTCTCGCTCTTTGGGCTCGTTTCCCCGCTCTCCGACGAAGGTTTTCTCGTCCTTCCCTTCCACACCTGGCTCGCCGTTTCCTTTCTTACGATAGTTTCTCCCAGACCTTTCCTAACACGGGGAAACGCATTTCATGGTGGTGCAGGGAGGGCGCTCGTGGCGCTCAAGGCGTCGTTTAGCAACGCCGCTAACGTGCTTCTTGACTGGGGACCCTCCGCCTCCGGCGGCGACCATTGCGCTTGGAGAGGCGTCCTCTGCGATAACCTCACCTACGCCGTCGTTTCCTTGTACAGCCACTTGCTCTTTTACCTTTTGTCCTTTTTTTTCGGAAAAATTATTTTCTAACGGGGTTTTCGGGCGAAAGGAACCTGTCTAATCTCAACCTCGGAGGGGAGATCTCGCCGGCCGTTGGAGATTTGAAGAGCCTGCAATCCATGTAGGGCTTCTTTTGTTCGCATTTAACCTCCTGCATTATTTTATCGTTGTTGTTGCTTTCCTGTTGTCTTACGAGAATGATTAGACTCGTGGGTTGAAGTGACTTGTTTATTGGTTTAGTTAAGCTTCACTTGCGATTCTTTTAATGTGTTGTTTATTGGTGGGATGCAGAGATTTGAAGGGAAATCGGCTCACAGGGCAGATCCCGGATGAGATTGGAGATTGTGTTTCTCTTAGATATTTGTAAACTTTTCTTTATTATTCTTTTGGGTCTTGTTTGTTTTTTAAGGATGCCCTTGCTTATCCTGATGTTTGATTTGATATATAATATTACAGGGATTTGTCTGGGAATGTGCTCTATGGGGATATACCCTTCTCTATATCCAAGCTGAAGCAGCTAGAGGAACTGTAAATAAGTTCACTTTTACAAATATTTTGTGATTTAGAGTGTACTTTTTGCTAAGTGGGTTTTGGGATGCAGGAATCTGAAGAACAACCAGCTCACTGGGCCCATTCCTTCAACATTATCTCAGATTCCCAACCTGAAGACCTTGTGAGATTTCCTTTCTTTTCTTCTCTAACCATTTTGGTGATATGGGTTTCCTTCGATTTGCCTTCTTTTCGTTTATAGTTATGTACTTGTTTCATATGATCCAGATAAACTTGGGATACATACATGCAGAGCAGATAATTTGGTTCTTAGTTTGCAATAGCTTCTTTGTAAGTTTTACGTAATGATTAGTTCTTCTAATGGACAGGGACTTAGCTCAAAACCAACTCTCCGGAGACATTCCACGGCTTATATTCTGGAATGAAGTGCTGCAGTACCTGTGAGCAGTTTCCCACTTTGGTTTTCATTCTTCTCATTTCGATATTATGCGAAACTGTTAGTTAGAAACCTTTTGAACTAGACTAACATTTATGTTTGTTTGTTTAGAGGGTTGCGTGGCAACTCGCTGACTGGAACTTTGTCGCCCGATATGTGCCAGCTGACTGGCCTTTGGTACTTGTGAGTTGTTCTTTCCCTTGTGGATCTCACGCATGTGTCTTGACTTGTTCTATTAACAATCTATATGTTCATGCAGTGATGTGCGGGGAAATAACCTCACAGGAACCATTCCAGATAGCATAGGGAACTGTACCAGTTTTGAAATTTTGTATGTTGTTTGATTTTGTGCTGTGAGTTCTTCTTTGAGATTGGTATTAAATATGTGCATCTTATTTTGTGGAATGTAGGGACATATCATACAATCAGATTGAGGGAGAAATTCCTTACAACATTGGTTTCCTGCAAGTAGCAACCTTGTATGTCTCCTGCCTTAAGAAAGCTTTTGGAGCTTGTTTATTATAAATGCTTATTATCTCCCATTGACATTTTTGTAGGTCACTTCAAGGAAATAGACTAATTGGAAAAATTCCAGAAGTTATTGGCCTCATGCAAGCTCTTGCAGTCTTGTAAGTATAACGTCTCAATACCATTGCAAAGTTGTTCTTCTACATCAGTAATGGGCACTGTGTTAATTGTTATCAATGACAAAAGGATAATTATGCTTATCTGTTGGTAGGAGCATATAGACCAAATTGTATATTAGAGGCTTTGTCAATTGACCTGGGTTATTACCTACTTGTCTCTTTTACATTCAATTACTCCATCCAGTTTTCTGGCATTGCTAATGATGCATATGTACATCTTAGGCAAAAATGTTGACTAATATTCATAGGTCCTCCAAAATGTTATGTTGCCGCTTAACAAAATCTCCTGTACTACTAAGAAAATGAAAGATACATCTTCCAAGAGACTTTGAGGAGACAAATTTCAACTGAGCATCAAGTCACCCCTGGTTTTTCTGTTTAGATAGCTCACCTGCTGAGAATTAACTATCAATATTTTGTTGGTTACATTACTGTGCACAATACTTTCTCACAATGGTCGAGATGATGCAGTTAAAAACTTGCATGACTTGCTATTCTGTGGGAGTTTAAATTATGAAATATCTTTTTCCTCGAGCATGTCAATAATAAATACCACTTGGGAAATAATGTGGCAGTTTGTCTGCTGTTGCTCATGCATGTCCTCACATACATAATATCTGTTACTCTTTTCAGGGATCTAAGCGAAAATGAATTAATTGGGCCAATTCCTCCAATACTTGGCAATCTTACGTATACTGGCAAGCTGTAAGTTGTCAAAAGGAATATTCTGCTTTATGCTGCAAATAATCTTTTTGTTTTATCTGGATTTTCTTCATGTGATGCCTACCAGGTACTTGCATGGTAACAAGCTAACTGGACCCATCCCTCCGGAGTTGGGGAACATGACAAAACTTAGCTATCTGTAAGGGCTTCATTTAGTTAACCGCATAGTATTTTCTCTCTAACATTTCATGATGTGAGTGACATTGACATTGTTTACAAGCAGGCAGCTTAATAACAACCAACTAGAAGGAACTATTCCAGCTGAGCTTGGCAAACTTGAAGATCTCTTTGAGTTGTAAGAATTTCTTATTAAGTTATTCAATATAATTTGAGACATTAAAATTCAAAATTAATATAAATTAATATACTAAGAGCGCATACACAGCACAAACACATCAATTTACATATATGTTGGACAAGGTTGCCTGACCAATTTAGTGTTCACAACTTAGGAATCTTGCCAACAACAAACTTGAGGGTCCTATTCCGACAAATTTGAGCTCCTGCACTGCATTAAATAAGTTGTAAGTTTGTTTTTATTTTCTTATGTTCAAGGGAAAAATATTGAATATTCGGTATGTTCTCAGCTTGTAATTTTGAATTTCAGTAATGTGCATGGTAATCAGTTGAGTGGTTCCATTCCTTTGGAGTTCCAGAAGTTGGAGAGCTTGACATATCTGTGAGTGATTATAAAGTAGTACATTTTTCTTCATTTGTTCAGTTGAATTTTTTTTAATATTATTGAAGAAGAGGATGTTCTCAAAATTCATCATAAGGAATAATGGTAACTGAATGCATTCTTCTACGAGATAGTTACAAGGAATATCATCATATCATTCTAGTCACTGCCATAGCATATATAAAGCATATATCTCTAAATAAGTGTGTATTGACAAACATTATTTGTATGTGGTCCTGTTTTGACTTTTGAAGATTGATTCTCTTGAATTTAGGAACCTGTCTTCCAACAGTTTCAAGGGTGAAATACCCCTCGAGTTAGGGCGCGTTGTCAATCTTGATACTCTGTAAGGAGTAGCCTCTAATGATAAGTTTTTTCTTTCTCTGAAATCCAGCAATGTTGTATATTAATCTCCCATTTTCTTTTGTCAAAGGGATCTCTCCGATAATGAGTTTTCTGGATCAGTTCCTGACTCTGTTGGCAATCTTGAGCACCTTCTTGTTCTGTAAGTTGGAGATTATGCTATGTTTCTTTTGTTTTGTTTTTTGTTGTTGTTGATTAATTGTGTCCATTGTTGCCCCCACTTTCTGAGTAGCAACATTTTAGTTTTTAATATATATTGCTTCATTCTTTTAATTCTCTATTCATGATAGCTTCCATTTTCACAGTAGCGACATTTTGGTAATTATTGTATTCCTCGTACTACCTGTAAATACAGGAATCTGAGTAGAAATGACCTGTCTGGACCTCTGCCTGCTGAATTTGGGAACTTAAGAAGTGTTCAAGTCATGTAAGCTTCTAGCTGCCATTTTTCTGAATGTTTGTTTTTTTGTTGCTTCACTCATTACATAGATTCACCTAAACATTTCAGTGATATGTCTTATAACGAGCTATCTGGCAAAATTCCTGAAGAACTTGGACAGCTTCAGAACATTGGTACTTTGTAAGTCCGAATTTCTTTCTTCTCCATTCTATGGCAAAGCTAGCTTTCTTCCAAATATTTTTACATACTGTGGGGTTACATGCAGGATACTAAACAACAACAACCTACTTGGAGAGATACCTATTCAGTTGACTAACTGCTTTAGCTTAACTTCCTTGTAAGTCTTGTCATTTTAGCACTGTTTAAGGATTAGCAGAGGATTTGATTGCATTATTGACCTTCTGATTTTAAGTTCAGGAACCTATCATACAATAACTTATCTGGACATATCCCGTTGTCTAAGAACTTTTCAAGATTTCCTCTGGAAAGGTATTGAAAATATTCCATTTTTATCTCTTTGGTCATTGTTGTTAGGACTGCCCTAATTCCTGCTTCTTGTCTAGCTTCTTGGGCAATCCAATGCTTTATGGCAACTGTTTAGGACCCTCTTGTGGACATTTTATTAATAGACCAAGAGGTATACTCAGAAGCTTACTGTTTAACATCTATTTTCTAATCATTGTTTAGTGCACTCCTATTATTGATACTAATTTGATATCTATGTTGCAGTCACCATATCTCGAGCTGCACTTGTCTGCATAATTTTAGGCTGTATCATGTTATTATCCATGACAGTAGTGGCAATATGTAGAGCCAATCAACCTAGACCCTCTGTTAAAGGATCAACCAAGGCTTTGCAAGGCATGTACTCATTGTAGCTCCATTAGTTTGTTTTTTTTTTTTAGTTCATTACTTTCTAATTTCTTTTTAATGATTTGTTTGCTTAGGTCCCCCAAAGCTGATAGTCCTCCAAATGGACATGGCAATTCATACATATGATGATATTATGAGGCTTACTGAAAACTTGAACGAGAAGTATATCATAGGCTATGGTGCGTCTAGCACAGTATATAAATGTGTGCTTAAGAGTGGCAAGGCCATTGCTATTAAGCGACTGTATAGTCAATATCCTCATAATATTCGTGAGTTTGAGACTGAACTAGAAACCATTGGCAGCATCAGGCACAGAAACCTTGTCAGTTTACATGGCTACTCGCTCTCTCCTCATGGAAATCTTCTCTTTTATGATTACATGGAAAATGGTTCCTTATGGGATCTTCTTCATGGTTTGGACATCGACCTTTAATCTCTTTTCTTCTCCATTTCCCCTTGAAACACCATTAATTATTGCAATCTATCTCAGGTCCATCGAAGAAAGTAAAGCTTGACTGGGACACACGTCTGAAGATTGCAGTTGGTGCTGCACAAGGGCTTGCATACCTTCACCATGATTGCAATCCTCGCATTGTTCATCGAGATGTTAAGTCCTCCAACATCCTACTTGATGAGAACTTTGAAGCGCATCTCTCTGATTTTGGCATAGCGAAATGTGTGTCTGCAGCCAAAACTCATGCATCTACCTATGTCCTGGGGACCATTGGCTACATTGATCCCGAATATGCTCGAACATCCAGGCTCAATGAGAAATCGGATGTTTATAGTTTTGGCATTGTTCTTTTGGAGCTCCTGACAGGAAAGAAAGCTGTAGACAATGAGTCTAATCTGCATCAATTGGTAATTATGTGACCTCATTCAGATTACGACATATTTGTTTGTCTTGCTATTAATGACAATGTCATCCTGTTATTATCTTATATAATTATTTATTATTTATTTCCTCATTCTCAGATACTCTCGAAAGCAGATGATAACACAGTGATGGAGGCAGTGGACTCAGAGGTCTCGGTCACCTGCATGGACATGGGTCACGTTAGGAAGGCATTCCAGCTTGCACTGCTGTGTACAAAGAGGTATCCTTCGGAGAGGCCCACGATGCATGAGATTGCAAGAGTGTTGGTCTCGTTGCTGCCAGCTCCAAATTTGAAGCCTTGTGTAATCACTCCAAAAGCGATAGATTACACCCGCTATCTTGCTACTGGTCCTGGTCTAAATCTTGCGGGGAATCACAGTGTAGACAGCTCCTCTGACGGCCAGTGGTTTGTAAAGTTTGGAGAATTTATTTCAAAGAACACAATGTGATGATGGCTGGAGATCAAGGATCACAAGTGAGACCACTTTTCTTGTTTGTTGGCATGATAGTAAAAGTCGGAAATACACATACATGTAGGATGACAGTAGAGTAGAAGTTGAACTTAATCTAGAGGGTGGTATTTGGTGACTGCAAAGAAAAAGGAAGGCAATCTATTCTCTCTAGATAACCCCCTCTCTCTCTACCATTGTGTTAGTCTTGTTGTAGTTGTGAGTTGTTATTGTGAATGGAAAATCTCGTGAGTGCATTGAAGTACTCCATTTATTAAAGTTCTTGTTGAGTATTGAAAGGTTAGCACGCTACTTCGTTTGTGGTCCAGATAAGTAGCTGTAGCTCTGCTGGATCTCATGCATACATTTAATTTGAAGCTTTTCTTTAGTAGATTTATTCTTTAATAGATCATGGGAGAGCTGGAATCCTTTGGTTGTCGTACTGTGCCCATTTTCCAGGCATGGGCATTTATTGACGCTTTTAACTTCAATGTGCTGTACTCGTTTTGGACAATTTCTTATGTGGTCAAAAAGGAGTACCTCTAAGTGAAACAAAGATATTTGCACTTTGCAGTTGCTCTTTCAAAACTTTATACTTATACCTGACAAAGCTATTAGAAGTCCAGTAGCATTTAATAATGAATTTTATATAAAGTAGGTAAAGCTAATAAGCTAAACCAAGGAAAAGGATTCACAACCTATCCAAATAGCTAGGAGATACACGTCCCCATCTGTACTGTAGTTCGACTATGGCCACAGCGTATCCTGGATAAGAGCAGCTTTAAGACAGCTTGTACTACTACTATTTAGAATCTAGATTCCACTTTTCGTTTGGAAGTTAAAAGAAAAAAAAAGAATATTTATATTTGAGCAACTGGTTGAAGTTGGTTATATAAATCCGTCTCCATTCAACTCTTCAAATATGGACACAATATACTGTAAGCAAAAGTTGTATGGCGAAATAAAAGTACTCTGTAGGGCAATTTTTCACTTTCTCCTTTCAATACTTCTATTGGTTTCCGTAGGAAATTTTACATGGTACCAATCAACAACAGAAAGAATCCTCTTGACAGGGATTCTGGATCTCACAAGATTTCCATTGAGCAGATAAATAATTTCATAGAATCACATATATAGCTGACAATGATCGAACCTGTTACAACTCACAAAATCGGTATTACAAAAGATGCTTCTTTGTATTCACTGTGGTTTTTTAAGTTTATGACAGAAGGGGTAAGAGTAAAAAGAGTAGAAGCTAAGAAGAAAACTGTACAAAACTGACCTTCAATTGTATCGAGCCATTAACAGATTAGCTGCAATGTAACTAATCATGGCTCTCAAATCCTATACGATAGCGGTAGCTGGAAAGCTACAATACACCAATTCCTTCATCTACAGAAAGCCAATGAACGAGCAAAGTTATGTGGCAGACCATTAGTGGCACGAACTTGCTGCTCAGAATCCAACAATCCAGGTATAGGATGCCCACAAGACGTATGGATGCCATATAAAAGGTGCTTTCCTTGTTATAAAACGGAGAAGGAAACTACACCAACTATACTTTGTACCATGCAAAAGGTACTTCGCTATGAAGGAAAATGACAAATCCTGTCAATTGTGACCAGGTCGGTTAGTCAGTAGCTCAAAACTGTTATAATATGACTTTAAAGCAGTTTAGTAGATTGATTATCCAGTGTAGTAAGTAGGAAGGCATTAGAGAAGATCCATGAAGTATAGCAGAGTTAATGTAGCAAAAGATGACCAACAATTTCACATTTAGTTATACATCTATATCAATGTAATAAGGGTAGGAGTTTATTTAAACAAACTAAAATAATGAAAAAACACATGGCATTACAAAACAATAAATAAGTCTTACCAATGCTTATGAGGTGCAGGACTGATTATATTCTCTTTGGCATCCTTTGCAACAAAAGTATAAAAACTTGTGAACAATTTAAAAATGCAGTATGCAAATGTATGTTTAAATTGAATTTCTCGTTGAAAGACAAAAATTGGGAAAAGGAAACCTTGGTAGCAACATGATTTGGTGGTGGAATATTTTTCTGAGCAGTAACAGGTTGTGAACTTAAAGAGAGCTGCAATAAAACAAGGAAAATTTAAGAAAATAAAGACAGATCTATGTGATGTAATATACGATAAAGACTATTCGGATATATTAGGGGTAGTTTTGATCAGGTACGAGTTACACAAATGACACAAATAACAAAAGCAACCTTATGCATATTCTGTTTGGAACTACCTCGTTGAGGAGCTCAGTTAATGGAGTCTGTTGGCACCTTTTACTTGTGGAAAATTTGAATTCCTATTAAAAATCAAAACAAGATAAAATTTCAGATTGGAAAAAGAAACATTGCTGTTCTTTAGACCATCTCATGGTAAGATTCTGCAAGACCTTAGGCACTGTTAACTCCCTCTTTGTACTTCGGAAGACACCAACTTCTCCTTTACTTGATAATATCTGTTCCAAAATACTTCATATTAGTATGCATTAATAACCATAAAGTAATCAATATCATAAAAGAATAGTTAACAAATCTGCCATCTTATAGACTCTATCTGTTTGATCTAACCATAAAAGCATCAAACATCTAGATACTCCGTTCTTTTATCGACTTACAAAGAAAATTTTGGAATTAAGATTGTGACAAAATCAACATGACATTGCAAATGAACTTATACAGGAACTACTAAACGACACAAGAATAAAACAATGTTAGCTCAAAAGTCAAATCATACAACTGCAATTACCTTCTTATCCAAGGGTCGAGCTTTGAATTTGGGTGGGCCTTTTCTGTATTCCTCCAGCTTTTTAGCATCACTGTGTGCATGAGGGAAAAGCTGAGAATCCATTTTAAGACCAAGAAAGTCATGAAATCTAGAAAATTATTGATGAATCCAACACAGAATAAACAGAAAAAATATATTGTTTGTCAATTTTGCTGCCACATACTACAATCAGAATAAAAATAAAGGAACTGAAATCAATCCCGCAGAGGAAGCCATTCCAAGATCAGCGACAGACATAAATCTATTCAGAATTTCTTTTTATCCTTTTATAAAATGCGGAGGCACCCAGGTAAACATTAATTGACCCTCAAGAAATGAATACTCACAACCATTTACTTACTTTTGCAGTTGTGAAGAGCCAAAAGCTCTATTCTCTGGCCTTCTGTTGTTACCTGCAACAGCACCTTGTGTAGCTGGAGTATAATGGTTCTCTGCCTGAAAATTTTACACAGTTAGCCTGCCTTATTGAGATTGAGAAGTACAAGTATGTAATCTTAAATTGATGGTCGGTCATGAGATAGGGGACTAGAAAATGCAGGAGTTATTGGAGACCTTTGCTGCTAATCCAGCTGAGTGTTGAATGGTCCTGCACTGAGTTTCTAAGCCCTATTAGGCATGAACAATTAGTCATCTAATCATCTTTTTGAAATTTGAAATTCTGCTGTATTGGATACAATGACACAGGACTTAGAATAGCACAAGCTGAAAACAATCACAAAAATGTTGCAGCACCTACCTTAAAGTTCATGACCCGTGGATTGCTCTTTTTTGGAAGGGGTAGAACAGGGGGCTCAAGGATCTGCACAGAAAACAAACTCTACCGTGAGCTACCTATTTTGTGAAACCTGCCAATAAACTCTTACATTCTTGCGAGTGCTTACTTTTCTGTTTAAAGGACGTGCTCTGAAAGTATAAGTGGTTGGTTTCTTCTCTTCCTGCAACTGTTTAGCAATGCTTGACCTGAAAAGGTGACAATATAAGGTAGGTAATTCAACATTCATGGATCAACTTAACTTTTATAGGTCATTAGCATTACATTCATCAAATTTACCTTAGTCTTCGAGTCCTTAACCTCTCTGCCCTCCGCATAGTCTCCAACTCGGGTTCTCTAGGTATTGTGAGCTTCAGTCTAGGCAGACCATTATGACAGTTACCATGCCCGATATTCTGAATGATCCATAAAAATCAAACAATCAAGTGGGATAGAGATTATCCAGAGTGACTAAACTACCATGAAATAAATGTACTACTTAAATTCCTATTGTAAATGAAAGGTCAAATAGTCAGTTTGACTTTGACAAGTTAATGACTAATCAATCAAAGACGACTGCAAAGACTTAAAGAAGCACATGTTGGCAATCTTCAAATGGCAAACAGTATAGGGAAAAGTAAAGCTACACTACTACAAGTAGATCAAGGTAAGGCATTATTTTAGCGTAATCTACATAAATTCACGTTAGATAATAAAAGTCAATACAAAACAGATGTATTAAAAGGAGATTACTCCTGTCTCCATCTCAGTTTATGAGGAATGAAGAAGAAAAGAAAAGGAGAATCACTAAAAGAATAACTGCGGAAATATCACAATTGAATTTGAAGCCCACTTTTCTGCTGTAAACTAACATTACCAATTTACCTTTTCCCGAACCTTGTGAATCAAATCAGAATGTTGTGAAACAGTAGCTACCTGCATTGAAAAAAGAAAATAGGCAGAAAAACCAATTTGACATGTACATAGAAAACCTTCAACTGATGAAGTCTTGTATACATGCAGAACAAAGAATCTGGTAGAATCAATAAAATTAGGGTCAAATAATGTAATAAATGATAGTAGCATATAAACAGGGGAAAAGGAAATAGGAACTTCCTTAGCAACCTGTGGCCATACCAATGCATTCAATACAAAATATGAGCAGTTGAAGAAAAGACAGCTATATCCTCTCAAAGTAAAATATAGTAAGAAGAACAGTGATTAGATTGGGTGAATTTTGACAGCACAAGTTATAAGAAACGCATCTGGTGAACGATGATAAGCAATAAAAGGAGCATGAAGACACATTTATAGGAAATATTGAAAGAGAAAAACTGGGCACAGACAGAAACTAAAAGGAATAAAATATGCCTGTTTAGTATTGATCACAGGGATGTAAACTTCCAAGGAACACAAACAAACAAGTTACTATATTCTTCAGTTAGTGATAAAACATTCAGATCACAAAATAAGCATTTGCTTTTGGCATGTAAATAATGATAACATTATTTTCTTATTTTATGCATTATCTTTGTATTAGAAAGTAGTGGAGAATACAATTTACATAGCCAAAATTTAGAGTGCCTCCCTGAACTTTTGTTTGTGTCACTTAACCTCCTTTAATAGTAAAACTATATGCAATTGCCTAACAAATGTTAAATTTGATATAAAAGGACCAAAAAACCCCTTTTGTTTTACTATAACTGATTAGAAAGAGATTATTTTTGTGAAAATCCTTGTCTTTGCTTTTTTTTCATCTCAATCATTTTCACTTTTACATTTTGGACATAGAAAATATTCTAGAAAGGTAATACAAGGGTGCAAAATGGTAAAAAATTTAACAACTTTAATAGAATACTGCCTTCACTGTTAATTTTTGACAAAAAAGTAATAGTTGCACATGGATTAGAACTATAAGGAGATTAATTAACATCATTGAGAGTTCAGGGAGGTACTTTGAAATTTGGCCTAACTATAAAGAGGTAAAATATATTCTCTAGAAAGGAACATACATTTTATAATCTTAAAACAGTGACAAATCAACAAAAATAACACAACAAAGCCTTTAATCCATTGATTTACGTTTGGCTATATGGATCCATTTCCTCAATTTATCCGTATTTAGTGCAAATGTTTTAAGTCCAATCATGCACTAGCATGCCATTCCTTACTAATTCCTCCTATGCTATTTTCATGTCTCTCTCCCTCCCAAGGGACTTCAAGTTGAATGAAATAAGTCCTTCAAACTAGATCACTATGTCAATGATCGGAATGTCCAAAAAAGTCCTACTAGATAATAGATATTCCTGTTATTTATTCCCTATGAGTGCTACCCCTAACTTAACATGATATCGTAATTGCCAATTCCACATTTTTCTAGTACCCCTGTATTACTAATTATCCACCCCAACATCCTCATTTTGATGATATTCAACATTTGTAGATGTTGTTTTCTGATTGCCCAATGTTGTAGTCTATAGTACACTATTGATCCTATGTTTTCTAAAATTAAGGAGGGCATGATGATCACCAAGAACACAGAGGAACTTATTCATTTTAGCTGTCCTGCTCCAGTTTTAAATTATTAAATTATAAACAAAGTTATCGAGATTCTAAAGCCTAGGTAGCATTTCTGAAATTAAAGTGAAACCTATGTCGTGGAGTTCCTGACCATGATAACTTGGTCCAGAATATCCTGTTTGACAATTTAACACTTGGAATTGTTGTCACAATGGAATGATAACATTTGATATTTACATACACCCAAAGCTAAGATCACATTACAAGTATACATACTAATAAAGGAGTAGATAGTGAAAAAAGTTTGCAGACTGACTGAAATTGCACATATATCAAGACTAGGTGATGAAATAGAAAGCTTAATCATGTTAAATGGAAATATCATCACAAATATGTCAAAAGCATTTGCATCTTTGAACAAAATGGAAGTTGTACAAAACCTTGCACAGATGACCTTTCTCTAGTCTTTGCCTCTTTGCAGCTTGAAGAGGATAATCAGTTGAATCTTCAGAGAGCATCCCACTTTTCACTGTTAATGGCTTACGGTTCCTAATAGGAAAGAAATATGACATAGCAGATTGTCAAGTTACAAAGATGAGAGCTAACAGCAAAGTGTAAGGTAATGGGAATATAATAAGGTAGTACATTTTGCAAGATATAAGCTTATAGTAACTAAAGGAGGCATAGGTAAAAGCTCTTGAACAACTATCATGAGCAAAACGATACTAATAAGATATAGTTACACATCAAGATATAATCACAAACAGTTTAATTATTAAAGCAGGCCATGTCTCATCAATCGGCATAAACAATAGGAAATGACATACCGGCTGGCAGACTTCAGCTCATCTCGCCGAATTTGCTTGGCCAATTGGCTCACAGTAGGTTTCATTAAAGTTGAGCCTTTAAAGAAGGGGCCGTTGGTAGTAGATTTACTATCAATTGCTGACACATCTTCCGGCATGGAAATACGTGACATCCATCCTACAAATTAAAAAGGGGAAGCAACATAAAAGATCTCGAGTTTGCTACTTTGCTAATGCATGATTCAAGCTCTGAAAAACTTATAGCACATTGAAATTGCTTGCAGCCTCACAAAAATTAAAGCATATAATCCAAAAGGAGTGCTAGAATATAAAAGATTAAATATCATTTTCTATCAGCTTAAACTTTTAGAGTAATTGGCGAGCTAACAAGAATGAGTATCTATAACCATGTGACTTGAAGCAACAAAGAAAAGACCATTTGGAATTTTCTTTTGAAAAGACATGCTTTGAAACATTTGAATTCTATAACAATGCCCATAAGACCTTGCAGTAGACTCTAAAAACATCCACTAATTATTTTGTTCAATGGAGCAGAATATAGAGCATTTATAACACCCAAGCCTTTAGCCACTCAATGCAACGTAGTTCAAGATCATAACCTACATAAAACATATTGGGCTGAAAGTGACAAATTATCTAGAAAACTCATAGGACTAAGCCAGCTTTAACCAATATGATTTGCTTCAGTTAGCTCAAGTATGACAGTCAACATGTAGCAAGTTGGCTATTTGAAAGAACACTGCCTTTATTAGATCCTAGAGGTTTGAGATAGATATATATTGCCCTAAAACAGTATATCTTAACTTCATAATTAATGAAATCATCTGCTAAACTTTAAAGTGATATTAAAAGATTTTTAGCTGTCTACTTTACAGAAAGACAAAAGGATGGTGGATTCAGTTAAAAGCCTTTCTTGGTGCATGGAAATGCTACAAATTTGCTTCCTCACCTTTTCTTCTTGCAACAATTCTTAATCATTTTAAAACCTGTGGAGACTTTTGATACTTTCTTGGCAAATAGTCCTAACCAGAGAACAATCAAATTTCAAGAGAAAGAAAATCTCACAGTCTAGCAAGGTTCAAAGTAATTAAACTAATTAATCACAAATAATAAAGAAGAGTTAGAAAGAAAAGTGTCTATCTAAGAATTTGAGGGCTACATGTACCTTCATTTTTAGTGTATGGTTGAGAGGTCTCAGGTCCAGCACAATCATTGTCATAAGCACTGGTAGAATAATCATATCCTGCAACATCTAGATCTGAAACATTTCTCAAATTTTCTAATTTGATGTCTTTTCCGCTGTAAATCTTTACTATCAGGGCTGTTAAAACAGGAAGTACCAGAAAGAAGGTGACATAGAATTAGTTGTCAAATATGCAAATTGGCAATCATTAAAAAATAAACAATACCAATCTGAATTTAAGTGTTCACTTAAAGAAGCATAGCATGAAGATATAAGATTATTAAATGTTAAACATGATAGCAGAATGTAACTATCTGTTAATTCACGAAGAAACAAGTAGTATCATTGATTGAAAATAATAATTTTATGGGATAATTATACTTAGCCCTATGAACTTTTTTATTATCCACAGAAAATCCCTGAACTAAAAAAAATCCACAAAGACCCCACAAGTAAGAAAAAAAATTACATGGATTTTCTGAACTTATAATTTTCCTAGGTTAGGAGGTTTATGTGGAAAAATAAATTAAAAGAGTGTATGTAGAAAATAATAATAGTTTAGAAGGCTAAGTTTAATTAACCCTAATTTTATTCACTATTCAACTATGCAGTGCTTTACACCATATTGAAAGTCTGCAATTATACCAAGTCAAAAAGTATTACACCAAACATATAGAGAGAGGTCAAATCTTGCATAATCAATAAATGAGTTGCTCAGATGGATAATGGTGAAAATCATTATATCTAAGTTCCTAAATGACAATTTCTCAAAATAGTTGATGCCTCTAGAGTTGTTTAGTTTTCAAATTCTTTTGCCTAGTTGTCATTCTATTTGCTTCATTCATGTCTTTCACCTATCTTGACTATCAAAATTCAATCAATCTGTTCCACAGGCCAAGTCCTCATATATCCATCTCATGACTCCGTATCATTTGAATCTAATTGTCACCATCTCATTTAGTTATCATAGTCCAAACTTCAAACACCTTCATATCTAACTTCCTTGTTATATTGCCCATCCATCTCAACAATATGCCATGCTCACTATGTCAGGCTGCCTCTGCTTTAGAATGGTATGAGACTTATGTATGTGCTGCACATTCACAAAGATGGCACTTGTTCAGAAAAGATTGACATTTTTTTTAATTTCTTCTACAGCAAGTCAGCAACAAAAATAAAAGGTCCATTTTTTCAAAATGTATTCGATATCCATTTCTAGCTTGGTACAGAGTTCTAGTTATTCAAGTGGTTTTTTTTACATGCACACATCATATATGATACACTTCAATTTGGCAATTTTGAAAAATGGGTGTTCTCTTTGCCTCTAACATTATCTTATACATGCAATCTTCTACTTGTCTATCTTCTTCTACACGCAATCAAACACAGCCTCTGATATTTAGAGGAACCATTCCATTACTTGATGATTCCTTAACTTTGTTGACTTGTCTCTCTTTGATTTGAGTAATGCCTGATGGATGCAAATATATAACAGGCTAAGTTGGTAGTTTACGGAATTTGTAGTCACTCAAGTCATCAAGTGATTCCTTTTCATGCATATAGTACATATGTACTTGGATTTGGCCATTGAAAAAAATGTATATTCTCTTTGCCTTTATCTATCTTTATCTTATACATGCAATTTCTACTTGTCTATCTTCTTCTACAAGCAATCAAATGCATCTCTGATATTTAAAGGAATCATTCCATCACTTGATGATTCCTTACCGTAGTAGACTTATTTATCCCTTTGATCTGATTAATGCCTAAAAGATATAAAAACATAATAGACCAATTAATAGTCCTTATGGACAAAACTCATCTAAAATTTCACGAGGACTAGAGCACGAAATATTGCAAGAGGATTATGGCTAAATTAAGAGGACACACTTCTCAATATTCTTCAGGGCATGATGATACTATGATAGTGTTATTGCTGCCATGGTAAATGCTATTAGCAAGAGGTAGATCTTTCAAGAACTATCAATAAGTTGACAAGCATATTGAAGTTCCAATATGGCAAAAGATACATTTCATCCATTCATGAAAAGTTAAAAACTTGCAATTGAAGGTAAGGAACTGATATTGGCTTAAATTGCCATCACCCATTCATCATACTAAGTCAACATAAATATTGTTGAACCTATAAGTTATCCAAGCCTTCTTCAAGTACAGTTAGCCAACCTTCAAAGTTCTAAATGTAGAGAAAACTAGTGGGAGAATAAAACCATATCTATTCTCGAAATCTCCATTTAAATATAATGTTACCAAAGAAAGCCTACTAGTTCTTGCCCTTAGAAGACAATGTAGGTGACTCCACTAATAACAAGATCCCAGTGTTCACCCAAACTACTTCTTGTCATCAAAAGGGAGTACCATTACTCCAGAAATCTCACATTATCGAAAGAAAAACTGCTCAAAAAAATGTGATCTTTAAAATCTACTAATTCGAAATATCATAAGATGAACGAATCAAGAACCGCGCCATTAAAAGGTCAAAGGCTAAATGAACAAATGCAACAAAACCTAATCAAAACTCATCAAGAAGAAGCAACGAATCCAAAGATATAAAACCCGCGGCGAGGAGCCAAGAAACAGCGCAAAACTGGACGAAATGTAGGGTTTTGGTGTGGCGCGTACGATAAGGAGGGTAGCTCCCGGCGGTTGCAAACCAGAGCTCGGCCTCCCTCGCCTCCGACTGCGTCTCGGGCCGGCCGAAGTCGAAGTACCGAGCGGCGTCGAACTCGTAGTCGAGATCGATCTCGAACCCAAAGGAAACCACTTGGAAGGATTCGCCCATCTCTTCGTCGTCCATGGCCTCGAAAAGAAAGTAACGAAGGAGAAAAGCCGGTAAGGCTACTGTCGACGCCGGAGAGTGCTCCGATCCTTCGAGTCCGAAACCTTAGGGTATTTGTATATATGTATATATGGCCGGAGAGATGAAATGGGAAAACGACGTCGCCGGAGAGAAGCGTGACAAGCAACGGGGCAGAAGGAGGGGGGTTAGATGAAAGGGGCGGAGGAAATTTGAATGCGGGGTCGGGAGGGATGGAGTTGAAATGACAGATATGCCCTTCTCGGGACTATTAAATGCTTGACGGGTCCCGCATAATCTATCTTTTTTGAATGCGTCCTCCTCGGGAATAATAAATGAGCACGGGCTTACGGAGTTACGGCATCGATTCGAGTGGAGCGAGAAGGTATTCGAAGAGGAAGCCAGGGGTAGAATGGGAAACTAGAAGATTGGGGTTAAAATCTCTTCGAGTTCTTCGCGATTCGCGGATGCGTTTCGATAGGAGGGGCGCGTTTTGGGGCCGAGGACGCCGTGCCGGCCTTTTACACCTGGGAACGCGTTTCCCGGAGTAGTTACCACGTCAACCAGTGGTCCCCGTTTCCCTCATATATTTATTTTTGTCTCAGCACGTTTCACGTTCAAGGATGGCGATGTGAAATGACTAGGATGCCATTGTGAGAAGGTTCCCTGTCAACAAATTCCAAAATTACATAATAACGTTAATCTAAAATATAAATATTATTCATCAAAATTATAGCCATTTAATATTTATCTCATCAACCTACTTAATATTACATCAAAAAAAATTAACCTTATTCTTAAATTAATAAATATTTATTTTAGAATTAATTTTATTTTTAAAATAAATGAGGCCTAAAAAATTCACACATAAAAATGTAATATGTCTTATGGTATATCTTACTCATAGGCAAATTTACGATCACAATCATATAAGATATTACAGTCGAATAAACTAGAGAGATATTATGTTGTAATTAGATAAACTAGAAACTAATGTGTCTAAATTTGACCGTTTAAGTGTTTCAAAACACATACCTTATTAAAATACAATCAATATATAATATTTAGAGTTTCTATTTTAGGGATATTTAGTAACTAAAAAGTAGGGAAAGAAATTACTCACTTTTAGAACTTTTCTACTTTTAATATTTAAATATAAAAAATTAATTAAAGAATTACTTTCTTACCTATCAAAAATTCCGCTTTCTTTTTTCAAATTTATTTTTTAATAAAAAAATAACTATTTCTTTGAACTCTACTTTCTAATAACCAAACACAATAAATAAAAAGATTATCACGCAAGTTTAATCCAACGTCAAGAAGAGCGAAATATATATATATATATATATATATATATATATATATATATATATATATAAATTTACATACACTCAGGGCCCTCATTTAATAACTCAAGTTTTTTAGTTTGAATTGGTTTTCACTGTTTGTGTGGTTGGCCTACCATATGTATTGGACCATCATGACCTTTAATTATACAAAGAAATTGAGGACGTTATACTATAAAGTATGTCTAACTTTTTATTTTCCCCCTTCATAGATCGATCTTTAAGCAAGCATATGATAAAGTAATAGGGGCATAACTTGGACCCACGTAGGCACCGTCCACAACTGTATGATATGATGCAAAGTATTCCTATAGTATCTTCACCTCTGACATGTTAGCCTTTGACTTTGGATCAAGTAGCAATTGGAAGTTGGAACAGCACTTTTCTTTGAGAATATTAATATAATTATCACTTAATAATACTTTTTGGGTCAAACTCAATTGCTCATGAATGAGAGTGCTACGCGTGAATTAAGTCTTTTTATTCACAAGTTTAGCCATAATGTACATTTTATTTTGGTCTATTGGATCGTCCTCGGGATCAGAGCCAGAAATTTTGATTACCAAAACAAAAAATCTAGATTATGATTTGAACATACTGTGTAGTCTATGTCCATGCTTTACTTTTTCAGCACTAAAATATATTCCTTTGCAAAGAAAAGAACATTTGGAAATAAAATTACTGCTAATTTATAAATAATCATTAATAGAATTTAGAGGGAGATAGGTAGAGAGAGAGGTAAGGATATTTTAGTAATTTAGTTAATATTAATTAGTAAAAATAATGTTACGGTGTTAAATAAAATAAAAAAAATGAGGAGTTGGGTTAAAAATTTATCAAAAATAAAGTATAAATTATAAAATAGATAAAATATAGGGTGTTAATAATTTTTATAGAAATTTAAAAAAAAAATTCTAAGCTTATGGAGTTAGGACCTCCTCTTGGCTATACATGGCTTCACCTGTGCTTTTATCCTACTTTTCTAAGACTCTTTTTTGTGGCTAGGATTACTTATTTTAGTAGAGTAATTTTCTGAGTACTTAGTGGAGATTTTTTGATAGCTCTTTTGGAAGGAGCATTAAAAAGAAAAAAGAAAAAAAAATCTAGCTTTAATCAGAACTCAAATTAGCCTACAAATCTCTTTTTTGGGGATTTAAGCTGCTATGATTGGGTTCTTTCCTTCCCTTTAATAACTTTAGCTGGCCTCACTTCTTTGAAAGAAAAGGTTAATTAGTATGTCAATTTAGTAAACAGATTCAATAGCGGATTAATATCAAATTATCATTATATTTTTTTCCAAATAATTATTAGAGATAATTATATTGATCTTTTAAATTATTTGTCATTTCTATTTTTCCAGACATTTTGGAAAACCTTTAAAATGCCTCTTCTTTTATTTATCCATTAAAAAATAACTTACGAGGTTCACATGATAAATTTAGACTTTATATGGATAATTTTTAACCTTATTTTAGAAGGAAGAGAGAGAGAAATTTTGATAGTAAATTGATCATTTGACATTTTTCATCTAACAATTGCATCTTTTCATAATTTAGAGGGTTAATGTGTATAAAGATCAATAGAAGTTTCAATGTAGTTATCCTTAATTATTATTCTATTGATCTAATCTAAATAATTAAAACTTAATTTATTGAGATAAAGAGAATGCCATATTTCCCTTGTAAAATTGTTAGAAACCCTCCTTTTAAAAAAAAATTTATTAATTTAGGCCGTCATTTTAAACTCGTAATGCCATTAGCTACTTCACCAAAAAAATAAATAAATAAATAAAATCAACCTAAATCGAAATTGTGGATCTCATATATACAGTGCGAACTAGCAAAGCATGTTGGTTCACCTTAAAAAAGAATCAAAATGTAGGGAAAAATTAAAAAAAACTAAGAACAATTATAAGTAACACTCGTAATTTTTCTAAATAATTTATCAAAAACTGACCACAATATCGTACCAATGCACATCAAAATTATATCAATTATGTACTTCCTAATACTGCCACAGTTTTTAATTTTGTGTTTCGAAAGAAGACCTTAAAACTCATATTTGTTATTCCTATTTCACCTATATTTCTAATGTGAACGAGGCCTTAACATAAGGGGACCGTGAGGCCAGACCCACAAACCCAGTTTATGCCCCAAATATAATTATACTAGATCCAAACCTAATTTAAAAAAAAATAATAATAATTGGATTGAAGACAAATAAGATGTTAAACAATTCATTGTGGTGTATCCCATGATGAGCGACCGACCGAGGAGGATAAAAAAGAGAGCAACTCCAAGTTGCAAATGTTCCAAGTAGTATTATATAATAGTCTATTGCAGCTGCAAGTGATGAACTAGGAATAGTGCGTGGGATATTGACGACAAAACCGTACTACTGCGTTGGAGATAAAAAAAGGTCTGAAGCAATGTGTCGGCATCAACGGAAACAAGCCATACTTTTGTCTTCCAAGTTAATGACATTTGAATTCCAAAACAATCATTAATTAAATGACCATTGTCTAGTTGTGTATGTGGGTATGTAAACGATTTAAATTCCAGGATAAAGGCTTCCAGAGTAACATCACTTCCTATTATTAATGGTTACTATTAAGCGATTGCAAGTTGGAGCCGTACCAAAATTACAAATTTACAATCATAACTGTGTGTATTATGTGGAGAAAAAGAAGAAGGAGAGAGAGAGAGAGAGAGAGAGAGGGAGATGTGTTTGTATCGTTTGTCCACTTTCAAGGGAAACAATCTCTTTCTTGTACTCTTAATTTTTTACTTTCAGAGGCCCAAAATTTTCAAGCTCTATTATTATTTTGCTGACATATCTCACTGAACTTAGTTCCAGTTGCTGCTATTTGATACATGGCAATCAACACACCAAAGGGGTTATATTTCTTAAGTTTTTTTTTTACCACATTAGCCTTCTCTCAGACTTTATTTATCGAAATATACCGAACTCCAAATTTAATACTAAAATGAGTCTCTTTTACTATAGATGTTACTTTTAGATGAAAACACCAAAAATTAATTTTAGAAATGCTGGTACAGCATCTTACTTTTCGAAAAAATATTAATCTTATTTCTTAGAGAGTACTGAATAGTTTAACATATTATCGACAAAAAAAATAGACAAAACGATTTTTTTTTCTACAAAAAATTTATAGCATTTTATTCTCAGCATTGTTTGCTACGAGAAACAACTATGACATTCTAACTTATATATAAATATTTTCTATATCTTAATTAGATTGCAAATGAGAAAGATATAAGTAAAAATATAATGAAAAAACTTTAGAGTATCATAACTTTATGATCAGTTATTTGTTTTGGTCATAAAATATATCTTCATATGACCAAAACAAATAACCAATTATGATACTCTAAAGTTTTTTCATTATATTTTTACTTATATCTTTCTCATTTGCGATCCAATTAAGTTTCAGTCAAAACTTTTACCTTAGTTTTTTTATTGATCTTTGTAAAAACATATCATATGTCCAAAATAGATTATTGGTTAAAAAGTTATGACCTTCGTAGTCTTAATAAGATGCTAAATAATTTAATATTTTTTGAAAATAAGGCGCTGAGCAGTTTAACATTTTTACCCATAATAAGCTATCAGTTCATGTTTTATGTGAAAAAAATAGAATCATATTTCCCTAATAAAGCACTAAAATTTTTAATATTTTTTCTTTTAATAAAAATATCTATAAGATTAACATTTTACCTTGAAGACAAGATGTTGGACTCATCTAAAAGCAAAATGCTAAATTTATTAGTATTTTATTAATAGCTATAGTAAACAAACATTTTAATATTAAGTTTTAGGTGTAATTTATTTTAAGGGTTAATTACGTCAACACCTCCTGAATTACACCCAATTTTCACGGAGACCCCCTAAACTTTTTTACCTTCAACCCATTAATTAAATTAGAATAAAAAATATTCTAATAAAAAATTAATTTTTCTTATTATTATATTCAATCTTCTTTTTTCCTCCACTCCTCACCGTCACTCCCTTATTCTCTCCATCCCGCCTTCCCTCCCTTCACGAGCTGCCGCGCCTCGTGGGAACGGGAGGCCACCGTGAGCTCGTTGCCGCAAATCTCTTGAAAGTGCTTTTGCTTTCCTTTTTACTAAGCCTTCTTGCTCTGCTAGAAACTCTCCTCTATCATCAAGTCTCGTAATCAATTGGATTTTTTTTTTACTTGATCAATCTCTAAGAAGAAGGCAGAGGTAAACTCCCTAACTCGATCAATGGGTGCTCATTGATCTTCTTGAAACTCCCCAACAGCCACGACTGTCGATAGGGGGAGCCTCGAGCATCCTGTATATGACATTAAGGAGAGCAGCAACATGAGATGAGAGTCGAACTCGTCTCGCTTGGGTCACTGAGAATAACCCATCAGGACATCGATGAGATTCCAAACGAAGTGTGTGCGAGCAGCTGTGTAAGTGGAGCAAACAAATTGGAGCTGGAAACTAGCTCATAGGCAAGAAAGGGGGAGGGATGCTCTTGCGTGGAGACAATTTTTTAGCAAATGCAGGAAGAAGTGAACGACTTGTTGATCAGTCAGACATGATTAATCGACTCAACGTCCTCCTTTTCGCCGCGTGGGAATGGAGAGGCCACGCCGCGTGGGACGGAGAGGCCACGCCGCGTGGGACGGAGAGGCCACGCCGCGTGGGACGGAGAGGCTGCAGCTAACTCGCTGCCGCGCCGTGGGACGAGAGGCTGTAGGAGAGAGAAGAGAGTAGGTGAGAGAATTAATATTTAAATTTTTTTAATTAATAATATTGTGATATATTAATTAGGGGTATAGTTGGTCATTACGTGTTTTTTGTCACCGTCGTTACCTGTTTCACTTTGCTCTAAAGTTTAGGGGTGACATTGTATTTTAAAAAAATTTAAGAGGTCTCTGTAAAAATTGGATATAATTCAAGGAGTGTCAACGTAATTAACTCTTATTTTAATAAAAAACTTTTTGTCTACTGTCCTTTTAGATCACTCACCAGTTTAGGGATTTCAGAGCCCTTAGCTTTGGTAAATACAAGCGAGACAAGGTAGCAATTTCTGCTATCATAATGTAAAAGAAGATGCTATCAAAATCTTTAATCAATTTTTTTGTTTTTACCTTTCCTTGTCAAAACTGCATGAGGGGATTGGGCCCACAATACCTGAATTAAATTACTTATATTCAAAGCTCTTTTTTTTTTCGAAAGGAGGTCCATAGACCGTATATTCAAAGCTCTCATTGTCCCATATTTAGTACAGAAGTAATGGTCTCATCCTCCACATAAGCCTATTTCATAATCCTAATGGAAATTGGATTGGATCTCTTCCCCAACTTTGTTAGAAAGAAATACAACAAGGATGCAACAAAGGTTGGAACCATAATAAATGGAGAAAAAGAGTTCATTTAACTTACCTCAAATAGTCAATAGTCTGCTTTGACAGCACCCTTAAGCAATGGCTAAGGAATCTACAGAGGAAAACTTAGTTCCTTTCAGGGTTCACTGTTCACTTGGGACAAAGGCATGGGATACAATCACACTATCAAAGGAAAAAAGAAGGGAAAGCTGCTTGAAGGATCCCAGTGGATATTCACTACTTTGTTAATCAGTGAATCAGATTGATGAAGTAAAAAACGGACCAAATATAAGCACAATTTGCCACTTCAAAATGAATCACAATCTAACCCTGAGATTTTTTTTTCTTTTCTGAACAGTTGGAACAAAATTATTCACATAGAAAGGAGTTCATCAGGTAGAGGAAGCAACCATCAAAACACCATCCCTTTCTCTTTGAAGCAACTCTTGTCTTCTCTCCTAGAAGGGTATAAGCAATGCAGATTACAGGCAAGAGAACTGAATTTGTCCTAGTTTATCCTTCCTAGCACATTACTTGATGGTGATGTAGCGATTAGTCCCATGCCTAGCCCAATGGTCCTTGAGGTCCACTGGCATTGATAGATCATGACCCTCCGCTGCCAGCCGGCTGAGCAGCCTTATGAAAACAGTTCCGCTCATCTTCCTTCCCCCCATACGAGCATGGCGTTTGTTTGGCATCACCGGAAGTGGGTGCATAGACAGCGTTGTGGTACAGCAAGCCGACTGCCACCCGCCATTCCCCCACTTGTAGCACTGGTGGAACTTACCCGTGCATGAGCATACTGGTACAGGCATGCTAGACTCATCAAATGCAACCTGATTCAAGCCAAGGCCTTGGCCCTTCCATGCATACTTTGTCACAGAAACCTTATTCAGATCTTCACCTCCAGCTGTCCCCTGATTCTTCCAATCATTGGGGATTTTTGCTACTGTAACCTGATCATCACCACTAATCCTCTTGTTTTTTATTTGCGACTTTGATGACTTCTTCAATAAAGCAGCTTGGACTTTATTTCCATTCCTTGGTCGCTTAGCCTTCCGTGCTTTCACTTTGTTTTCTGGGGCCGTTGATATCGGATATGCTTCAATTATGTGCATTTGTCTTACATGATCATACGGAGCATCTGACAGTTGCGGTGGTGAGGGTTGAACATGTGAAAGGTGGTGATGGTGGTGGTTCTTCGTCCCATGAGGCGTGGTGCACCCAGAAGGACATCCATGCCCACCATTTGCATCCCTTCCATTCCCACGGACAAGCTCAAGTGCTGCAATAGCATTTTCACGTTCCATGATGGCATTATTCCGCTCAGCTATTGCAGCATCACGTTGCATTATTGCCATGTCCCGCTCGGCAAGAGCAGCTTTTTTCTCGGAGATAGCTACATCACGTTCTTGGATGGCATTGTCTCGTTCGGTCATGAGGGCAATGAGTTTCAATGTGTGATGCTCCTTCATCTGATGCTGAGGCATCATCCACTATAATAAAATATTATTACAGGAGTTGAAAATTAATAGTATCAAGGTTTCTATGTTCCACAAAAGCTGATTTCGTGAAGATAATGCCACAAGATGCTTCATATCCTATAGTCGAGTAGTAGGTAATTCCCACTTACACATGGAAAAGTTCTACTCTCAAGTTATTATCCAGACCTTTTCCCAACACAGGGTTGGCCAGAAGCAACTAAAAATAAGTAGGCTCAAAAGGAATTGATGGACTTTTACAAGAAGCTGTAACTGTTGCATTAACTCTCTACAAATTGGCGAAGACTTATGAACAGAAGCAGCAGAAGAGAAAGGCCTCTATGAAAGCTATAAGTCTAGCCTATGATAGAGTAATCTGCATTTGCAATATTTGCTAATGCTACCTGGAAGCAACTCCCTGGGAGTTCCTCCAAGAAAGGAACCGATTATGGTGTACATCTTATAATGTATTAATTTAAATATTCTAATTGCCTTTTATTTCACAAATATCATGGTTAAGGCTCAATCATGTTTGTTCTGTATGGTCCAGATGATAAAAGCACCATAGTGAAGGTTGTGTCAGAGTGAAATCTCAGCCATCCATTGCACATACCTGTGTGTGAACTGATTTGTATTGGTCTGCCCGTTGTCGCCCATTTTCCCTATGTCCAATGTCATCCATATGAACATTTGCTTTTACAAACAGAAGAAACAAAAAGATTCTGATGCCTCCTGTAGATCCAAAAGAGCTCATTCAAGAAGGAAAAAAAAAGATTTTCCAAATGTTGAGACATGGAACTGCAACAACCAGAAAAGAAGAGGCTAAACTTCAAATCCCAACTAATTGCACTTTTAAACAGAAATCTAGACATTGAGAATAAAATTTCTCAGGGCTTCAGTTTGTGATTTCACTCAAAAACCAAGTCAAAGTCAAATATTGAGTTTCTATCAATGCAAGACAAAGTGGAGAAAAAATAAACATGCTCACATACCAACTTATAGTAGAAAGTACAAACTAAATAAGTTGACATAACCAAAAAGTCGCCTATAATTTATAAGTTTCAGAAAAAATGTCAGCAGATGCAAAGGGACTGTATGGAACATAAATGATATAGTCCGACCCACGATATGGAAGTATCAAAAGCTTCAGTATGTTTGAACAATATAACAAAACCAAAAGCCATTCTAGCACAAGAATATAATTCATCCATGATGCCGTCAGAGTTCATGCAGTAAAAGACTAAGCATCTAAGATTTCTGAATTTGCCAAAGATTTAAACGATCCATAAATAAGTTCAAAAAGTGACTGCAAACTTGCTTATATATATATATATATATATTGTTGTCAACCAGCTCATGACCAGTGACCCAGGGCATTTGAATCTAATGCCTAATAGTGCATGTCAGGGCATCTCAAAGCACCATTAACATGTAGCAACAGGGAAATCCCAAAATAGTTTGGATAAGATTTCTTCTCCTTGTTAACATTTAACATAGGTAATTGTTTTTCACATACTTTTATGTTAATATCGTGCTCCAAAATTTGAAGGACACTTTTCTCCGAGGTTCTGAAACTCATGATCAGGATTGGCCGCCTAAAAAGAAACTCATGATCAGGATTGGCCGCCTAAAAAAATAATATATATTGGCAGTATTGGTCATATCAGCCACTCATATTGGATTAGACTATTTTCTATTACATAAAATTCTAAATATTATTTAAAATATAAAAAAATTCTAAATATTTAGAAAAAGTGACTGAAAAATAAGAAAATAAAAATTACCCCCATATGAAACCTAAAAACTAAAAGAAGTATTCAATCGAAACCATGATAAATTTTGAGTTGGATCGGTAAATTTCTATGCTCGTAAAATATCGTTGCAAAAGTAAAATAAAGAGAGATCTCTGACTCTCTTCACTATTTCTGCCATAGTAAGAGAGGGAGAGCTAAAAAACGGGTGAGAGAGAGAAGAAATGAAAAAAAAATACTTACCCAAATTCACCGGAGTGTGAAGCAATCATAAGAGCTCATCGAATCGATTGCTGGATAAGCTAAGTAAAGTGTGTGGAATGGGAGGAGAGTGTGTGAGAGAGATAGAGAGTAAAGTTGAAAATTTGAAAACTTGAAAAGAAGGCAGCTTGAGACATCAATTACAAATGTTTAAAAAAACCCATCTCGATCAATTTCAGCTGGTTTCAACTTAGGCTTGAGATCGGCTATCTGATCCCAATCAGTTTTAGCTTATCCATCTTGGGATCAGTCGAAACTGAAATTCATGCTTTTCTCCTACATTTTGGGATAAGAAGAGACTAAAGCCCTAATCAAATGGTAAAGTTCAAAATGTGACAAAAAATACGTGTTTAGAGTGCTTATAACAACAACGAAGATTCTAGTCCCAACTATTTTGGGTGAGGAAACTATTGAGTTTAGCAATTGAAACAAATTTTTACTAGGAGTATTGTCAGGAAAAAACCATACTTCCACTCCACTGTAAAGAATCACTAGTAAAATATAAACAAGTGAGACAATATAGGTTCATTACATATAGAATATGGATGTCTATACAAACTAGAACATTGGATGATAACCATGAAACTAACATCCGACCTCAATTACTCAAAATATAATTCTTTGCTATTCAAAATATAATTCCCAAATTCTGAGATCTTCGCAATGAGATTGGTGATAATATAATATCCTTATTTTCTTCCCTTTAAATCTCTTCAACATAATTTTACGAAACTAATGAGATTGAACATTATCGCAGTCATTTTTCCTTAAAGCAGAACCTTTGAAGGAAAAGATGCTAATTTTTAAAAGGATTTTGAAGTGTCGATCCTAGGTTGCATCAAGTTAAACTACAAGAAACAAAGTCATCATGCTAACTAATCAGACCTTAGAGTTTCAGATTGTGTCATATACTTCTTGAATTTGCCAAAAAGACATGGTGCAATTGAGAGTCAGTATGAAGCTGACAAATGATGGCAATCACTAGACTGCTCGATCTTTACCATGATGCCTTCTTAACTAGTCATTCTCCAAACGACAATCCCATAATTAATGTGGGAAATACATCGATATGGCATCATCATAGTTAGGTGTTAGTTGATCAATCCATTCTGAACCTCATATAGCAATTTTCCTAGAGTACCTTATTTTTCTTACACAAATGGTGCCCTTAGATTTCACTGAAGATGTCTACAATGATACACAAGATTCTCTACTTTTTCTTTTCCATAAAAGTAAACAAAATGATTTAGAGGTTTGTATTTGCACTTTGGCAGCTCACACATGATTAAGAATAACAACAAAAGTCTCTCTTCTACAATGTTACAATCAATAACCAAGAACAATACACTAATCATATGATTAGCATTATAACACAAAAGAAAAAATTTACAAGGATAAAATTCTATGTCCAGATTTTGTATAAAGAATGACAAAAATTTTATAGGTCAGTGTGACCTCTAAAGAACCATGTGGGAAATCCTTGTATAATCCAATCGGGTAATTTGTTGATGCCTTAGACCTAAATACCTAATGCCTTATCCTCTTCACAACTCTTATTCTAGTATACCTGAAAGAATTCTCCCCAATTCTATTATCAGCGTTAATCACTAATGGGAGTTTCTCTCTAGCCCAAATATGAAAGCACTTTCTCATCTTCCATGTATTGCACGGCAAGTAATTACAGGATTAGAGTTGAGGATAACTAAACAAGAAGGAAAAACTATGTAAAAGCTAATATTGCCTAGTACTAGAGTATTATCAACACACTTAACTAGAAGTCATGCATATGACCAAATCTGGTGAATGCAACTAGACCATCTAGTAAAAAGAACAAATCAGCTCCATCCCTAACTAAGATTCTAACCTCCCTATCAGAAACTCTCACTTACCTCTCCCAAATCTCTCTGCCCTCCCATCCTTCAGATGGTGCTAAGGCACCAAATTTCTTAACATCATTTGTTTGTTCAACGGACAGTCACCATTCGAGAAGGAAATGCATACAATAAATTGACACGAACACTCTTCATTCACAGTGTCAACCAAAACAACATCAAAACATCAGGCTTTAACTAAAATCAGAACTTAGATGGACATTGTTCTTGTGCTAACCTTACTATGTGTAATCATGTTGAAGGAGACTTACTCAATGATCTGAAACTGCAATTCCATAGTTCTCACTCTAACCAAAAGTCAAACACATAACTACATAAGACCATTCACAAAAAGATGGGTATATTTTCCACCACACGAGCAGAAACCCCCAAATACCCAGATAGCAAACATAGAAAATCTTCCCCAAAAACCACTCCAACACTGAAATAATTTAGCACAGCGTGCAGGCAGAGCAGAGAGACAACAAATACACACACATAAAAAAAAAAAAAAGTTAAAAAAGAAAAATCTCTAACCTTTTGAGAGGGAAGACCAAGGGAAAGAGGAAACCCAAGTTAGAATTCTTCCCTTTCTTCCTCCCTCTTCTTTCCCTCTCCTTTCTTTGCCTCTCTTTTCTTCTTTCTATTTCTCTTTCAGATTATTTGGGGGTTTAGAGTGATTTTTTTCGAGACTTTTTTTCTTCCCCTGACGGAGGTGGGACCGGCTTCCTGGCTCTTCAGAAGAGTTGCATAGTGAAGGGCTTTAATTAACGCAACAGTAAATTAATTTGGCACCTACAAAGTGAGCCCCCGGTTATACCCATAACAGTTGATCCACCACGTCATCAAGGGCATATTACAAGGTTCTCGTGGTGACCAGTGATTTCTTCAGCACAGAGAGTAGCAAAGAAAGTAATCAGAATTGAACCCACGTCCATTTCCTTTTGTCCGGTTCGGGAACTGGTTCGGATTTTTTTTTTCCTTCTTTTTTTTTTAGGGAAACCCATAATTTCATCTAATTGAATATGGCTTTGTACATAAATTCAGAAGGAATATAGACTGTCCACACCTTTGACACAAGTATTACACTTTGATATAATAATTAACCAGCACAACAATATAAATAAAATACAACAAGAAACACAGTATAGATAAATACATAGACGTAAAAGATTTTTAGTTAGTTTACGACTCAGTCGTGATCCGTAGTATGACACTGTGAAACTCGAAGGCTAAAACAGAATCCCCAACTAACACCATGAAAATTCTATAAAGAAAAATAAAATTAACATGGCAATGAGAAAAAAAAAAAAAGGACGACCATGGCAACTATTGTTGTGTAGTGTCTTATTTCCGGCAACATTAAGAAACTAAAACGAAGTGGAAACATGGAGCAATTGGAGATGTGGAGCAGTAGGACACGTGAAGGAGTTGGAGACCATCTTAAGCGTAAGAGATCAGTTGTTGAAAACAAACTCTGTTTTACCATTCTAGAAGTTCATGTTATGGTGGGAGAGAAAAATAATGCTTTCTAAAGTTCTCAGCAAGGTTTGAAAAATTGGGATCGCGGATTGACATTATGAAAAAAACGATACTTATCGGTCTGATCATTTTTTTTTAATTATATAAAATTTTAAATATTATTTAAAAATATAGAAATATTTCTAAAAATTTGAAATATATAATTAAAAAAATAAAAAAAATAATTATTATTTACATAACAGCCTTAAAAATTAAACAAAAGTACTAACTTACTTAAAAGTCAAAATCTGATGAATATCGAGTTGGCTCTCGTAAATACTTGTGGTTGTCATTATAGTATAAAAATAATAATGTCTAGGGTCTGGTGCTCTAAAAAGTGACTGCATCATATTATTCATATCAAATGGATCTTGTTGAATCTGAGGAGGATAATAATCAATATATGAATTTTGTGTCTAAGGATACCGAGCAGAATAATAACCAGCATATAGATCATGTGATTATTCCAAACAATAAATACTTGATGAATCATAGTTCGTTGGAGCTAGCTACTCTATTTTGCCTTTTTAATTCCTATGCCCCTTATCATTGTATTAAAAAAGCTAATCATGTGGCCAACTAGTTAGCTAACTAAGAAAATGGAACAAAATTTTAAGATTCATTGAGTGGGTTTTATACCCTCTTAACTACATAGTTTAGTCTAGAGAGATGCTGTATTTCATTAGATACTTAAAGTTTTGTGCCCTTTTTTTGGTATTAATTGCTATTTTTTTGGGTTAATTACGTTGACACCCCGTGAATTATACTCGATTTTTATGAAGACCCCTAAACTTTTTTTAAGTTACAATTTCACCCCTAAAATATGAAACAGGTAAAGACAGTGACAAAAACAACTAACTATACCCCTAATTAATATATCACAATATTATTAATTTAAAAAATGAATTAAAATAATAAATATCTTACCATCTTTTTTCTCCTTACTCTCTTCTCTCTCTCACAGCCTCTAGTCCCACGTGGCTCGGTAGTGGAGCTTGGAGCTCGTCGCGACCTCCCTTCCCACGTGGCGCGATAGTGAGCTCGTTCATGGCCTCCTCTTTCCACGTGGTGCGGCAGTGAGCTCGCCACGGCCTCCCCGTCCCATGACCTCGCACGCTGACGTTGCCAAGGCTGCTTGGCTTCTTGCCAACGCACATGCGCAAGTGCTCGAACAAGATGTTGGCAACAAAGTCGAACTCGCACGCTGTCGTTGCCAAGGCTGCTTGGCTTCTTGCCAACGCACATGCGCAAGTGCTCGAACAAGATGTTGGCAACAAAGTCGAACTCGAAGCCCTTGCCTTTGCCATCACCAAGCCGACGGCAAGAAGGCAATGTCAGTGGCGTGAAAGGGTGGTCGGAGATGGTTAAGGGAGAAGTAGCTGATGATGGACAAGGAGGACGTAAATTTTGATGATAAATTAAATTAAATTAAATTATAATAATATATATTATTTTATCTTAATTTAATTAAAGGACTTATAAGGGCATGTAGATCATTTCTAAGAAATATAAGTGCCACATATAGTTCATGGTGCATTATGTACAAAATATACACATTACTGTCAAAAGATGATGCCAGGCATAATTATTGCTTGAAGCCGAGGCCTGATCTACAAGCTCGAAGTTAGGATTAAAACCGAGCATCCCCATGAACAAGCCCCATATTTAGGGGTATTATAAATCAAGGACTGAAGAGCTTCGTTAGAAAGGCAAAATCTAGATTAAAACGCTCCTTAATTGGCATATCTTCCAAGAGAATCTCTCCGTAACATCTCCATCTCCATTAGCTTGTCAAGATTAGGAAGTAAACCCCAATTAAACTTTCATCAGGGTAATAAAATACATACAGATACTAAATAGGCCACAAATTAGTCGTCCTAATGGTGTTCTCCAAGACTCGCATCAGGATAAACAGAGTCAGAGATATCAGCCAACAGAATACTATTTCTTTGGAAATCAATTTTACAACATAAATCATCGCTGCAACAAATCAAATAACTACAAAGATTCGTGCTTAGAAGATCAAACAAAACTACACGATCTAATATGCTTTCCCACAAATAAGACATGATTCGAAACAGAGCTAGAATTGAACTCATTCTACGTAATCATAACTACTCATCCTGGATTTCTCTAGTTACAATAAAATTAGTCTGATATCATAAAACCTACTCCATACCGATTGAAACATTACCAACGCAATCAAGTCATACACCACAAGGAACTTTAAAATATAACCAAATCCTAAAGTCCATATAGATTCACGTTTTAGAACAAATATCCAGTAGAAATTTACATAAAATTCATTCAATCAAACACAAAACCAAACTACCCTAACAAAGAACTAAAGAGTAGATTAAGAGACGATCAGGTCTAAGCGCGCTCCCCACGGATGCGGCGCGCAAGCTGGATATCCTTCGGCATGATCGTGACGCGCTTCGCGTGGATGGCGCAAAGGTTGGTGTCTTCGAAGAGCCCGACGAGGTACGCCTCAGCCGCCTCCTGAAGCGCGAGGACAGCGTGGCTCTGGAACCGCAGATCCGTCTTGAAATCCTGCGCAATTTCACGCACTAATCTCTGGAACGGCAGCTTCCGGATCAGCAACTCCGTACTCTTCTGGTACTTACGGATCTCACGGAGAGCCACCGTACCGGGGCGGTATCGGTGGGGCTTCTTCACTCCTCCGGTTGTCGGCGCCGACTTCCTCGCCGCCTGGAAAAGGAAGAAGAATATGATGAGAAACCTAAGGCTAAGACTACGATATGGATCGAAGAGAGATCGGAGGGGAAGATGGAATCGATCGCGTCGTTACCTTTGTAGCGAGTTGCTTACGAGGAGCCTTGCCGCCGGTGGATTTGCGCGCGGTTTGCTTCGTACGAGCCATTGGGAAGTTGAGAGATCTGACTAGGGTTAGGGTTGGGAGAACGGAAAGATATAATAAGAGTAAAACGTTGAGGTTGAAGGATTTTTATATGGAGAGAGAGAGGAGAGAGAGACGTGCTACGGGCGGTTTCGTTTTGGGATCGGACGGAGGAGATGGCATCATAGAAACACACGATCCGTGTGTTGTGTTCTTATTGGCTGTAGCTCTAAGGACGAGGATCATGTCAAAATTAGCCTGAGATTGCGTTGAAAGAGTCCGAGACTAGGATAAAGTTATTCCGTGTGCTCCAATTAAGGAATAGCTTTAAAGTTATCAGAGTTTAGACCTTGGGTCCGATAAGGATAAGAATCAAGCATAATATGGGTCTAAAATCTTCCTCGGTGCAACAAATCTGTAGACTGGATTGACAGAACTGACCGTAAAGCGCAAATAATGCAAAAAGGAAGGACTTTTGTTGCAAATTTTCCATAAAACTAAGGATGTATTGACTACATTACAACTGTAATGGCCTTCATCATTCTTAATCTTTTCTAAATCATCCTTAATTTCAAACGAAATTTTTGTTACAGCCCAAAAGAGAAGTATTAAAAAATGAATGAATAACGCTGCATATTGCATATATTATTTCTTATACCCTATCTTTTGAGAATCCCTGGCTGGCTAAATTCCCGTCCGCATTTAATATAAAAGCCTGACAAATATACAGATATCGTGAATCGTGCAAAGTTTATATGTCAATCAGTTCACGTCACAAGAATAAATCAAGCAGATGTTTACCAGATTTATAAGAGATTTTGACTGTTTTAAATTTGCAAACTTTTATTTATATCAGATGTCTAATTCACTTCGAAATAAAATCACTAACTGCAACGTATAATTACAAAGCGCAGTCCTTATCAGCGATGTTAATATTCTGTCTTTAAAATGTACTAGGCACATAAAATGGTAGGGCTAGTTTGGTCAAAAACTCTACCTAGAATGCTACCAATTGCTTTGGATGGATTTATAATAGATGATTCACAGATTAAGCTACAGTCATACTTTAAAATGTTTCACCTGCATAATCTACAAAGCCATTCGCAGTTCAGATTCCAATGGAAAAAAATCAGCGTAAAAGAGTCAAAGACGTAACAACGATGTGAACAGTAAACTTACAACCGAAACTTCACATATAGCTATCCAACAAGTCATTTACAATGTTTAACACAGAACACGTTTAAACAAAGAAGTGAATAAAATAACATATGCATTTATAATCCAAAAAGAGGTGAGCAATAATAATCAAATTGTTTGGCTTCTATTACATGAGTTGATAGACCTCTTATATTTCTGTAATCATCCCAAGCTAAGCAGCATGCCAAATCCGAAGCCCACCTTAATCCATTTGATGTAATAAACATTAGTTTTCACGTCAATGCGTGGTTCATTTCATGCCAGGCTTCTGGGCGGGTACAACTCCCACAAGGCCACTGTTGTATCCTCCGAGCAGGAAGCCATCAGTTTGTTGTCAGTTGAGAATGTGACCGCATTGCACTACATAAGAGATAATTCTCGCCGATTAGATTGCAGCCCAAAGTCCGCAGTTTTAAATTAAAGATTATAAATATTAATTATTTAATAGCCAATTATGAAATTGCTATTCAAGCCTTCCATATCAATCTTCGAGTGTGGATTGGAATACAAGCTAAGGAAACCACAAGCCACAATACATGACAAAATGTCTTTCACCCGTATAACCAAGCATTGTAATTTGTACTGCTAGAAGAATTGAAAGGATAAAGGCAAAATATAAATTTCAAATTAAAAATGAGGTTAGGGTGGTTCTCCAATTCACTACTATAGAGGAATTGGATTATATCAAGGAGGTTAACCCCATTTATAACACCACAGCTATGTATGTAAATTGTGCATCTAAGAACATCCATAAACACATGTAAACACAAAAGATGTATACTTATTGGTAGGTCTAGGAAGAGAAGAGAATGGAGAAAAGCCTCATTCTGGCAATAAAGAGGTTAATTACCCTCCACCTCTCCCATCAATCCCCCTGCATCTCTGGTCACCCTTCCCTCTTATTGGCAAGTGCTCGAAAATATATTTTTTGTTATTTGAACAAGTGCCTCTTCTGTTTTACCTTTCATGTGTCAAATTTAACCGGATCAAGTATAATCACATCATGAGGATATTAGACTTAAAAAATCGAATCTATTTATCTTTTAATTAATTCATGCTTATCTCTTATGTAAGCTCTTAAGACAAATCTAGTTATATCATATAAGCCCTTAAGGTAAATCTAATTAAGTCATATAAGTCTCAAATACAAGTCCAATTAAGTTATATAAACTTTTAAGACAAGTTCAGTTAAGTCATGCAAATCTCTGAGATAAATCTAATTAAGCCATGTAAACATTTAAGGTAAATTCTAATTCGAGTCATGTAAGCCTTTAAGACTAGTCCTAGTATGACTCATTGTATCCGACTTCTATATATAGAAAGATTGAATTCCTTTATTTAATCATCTATTGAAGAATTAGGAATTATATTTTAGCCTTGGTCCATCTTAGGAGTAAGAGTAGCATAATAGTAGCCATAAGATTTATAATAGTCATAAGAGCCAAAAGAGTAAACTGAGAGTAAAAGTAAACTAATCTTCCATTATCACCACCATCTTCCTCCACGAGTTACTCTACCTTACGATTGTCCGCAATGTCGAATATTTATAATTATGTCCAGTTTCAACCTTCCTTTATTTTTATCTTTTTATTTCGACTTAGAATCACGTGAAAACTAGAGCCAAAAAAGAACTCTAACTCATGAGGATACTCCCTATAAAAATATCATAATTTTCCTACAAACGGATCGGTCCAGATCTGATTCGGAACAAAATTTTCATCTTCCTATGTGATCACCCTTTCCCCAATTCTTCCTGGGCATCTGATGTTCTCTATCTTCCCCTCTCTCCATATCTCTGTTTTAAATGTACTAGTATGAGCAGGGCAACTCAATGAAAGCTGACAAACTTTCTTTTGGGCTTCAATCGAGAAGACATTTCAGTCATGAATTCTGGCAAGCAGGGCTTGCATTAAGCATTCAGGCTTGACTCTAGCAACCTTGCCCATTATGAGATATATAAACAAATCAGATCCAGATATATGGAATAGAAAAGTAACTCAAACTATCAAATGGCATGCAACTCATGGTCTTTATCTGTTTTTATCAAATAAAAACTCAAAATAAAAAGCCAAAATTGAGATCCAAAACATAAAGAGCAGACTATTTAAAAGAATCCAGAAGTAAAATTTCTAGAAATAGAACAAATGTACTTTGGTCTTGTGCACTAGTTTAGTTCATTTCTTTTCTCCTAAATGATTTCTCGGCTGCCACATAAGATGATTTTCCTTTCAAACCTTATCTCTTACTAGGTAAGGTAAATGAAGCTGGTGTATTAACTATTAACATGAAATAAATTAACCATAAAGGATGGCTACAGCACAAGCCAAGAATTCAGGATAGCAATTAATATTAGAATTTCATTTCAGAGATAATATGAGAAAGAGATCTCTGGAGTAAGTCATTTGATCAGTAAAATACATGACATAACTGCATCACACAAAAGTATATATGTATAAACAAGTTAAAAATTCCTAACAAGCGATCTATAAGCTTGGAGTAGAATCACATAAATGTAGAAGCATACTAAAGTATCACAAAATTCCTAACAAGTGATCTATAAGGTTGGAAACTTGGAATAGAATTACATAAATATAGAAGCATACCAAAGCATTGTGATACTTTAGGATTGCGAGAGCATTTCCTTTTCGATAGTTATATATTCGCACTCTGCACAATGAGGAACAATTGACAAGAGTACGAGAAAGGTTGCACTAAAAGATGATGTGCAATAATACTCAAAAGTCAATGTACAACAACGAAAATAGAAATAGGTCGATAAGGAGCACATCAACTGTAGCAGATTTTCTACTACCTCAAGTGATAACAGAATGAAATGAATAGCAGAAAACATCCAAGGCGAAAAATGTTTAGGAAACATCTAAGATATTAATTGTCTTAATGCATTAAAGCATATTGGCATAAATGTCCAGTACCTGATGGGATATTACTACAGTTATCTCACACAACAGCACAAGTGTATAACATATAACTATATAAGGGTAATTGCCCATGGCATAACAGCTAATACCATGGGCAATCCTAAAAGAAATGCACTTAGTAAAAAAGGGCCCTGGGGGGTATATCTCTAATATGTCAACAATAACATCATAGTGTACTAGTGTAGCAGTAGCACATATTTTTGCTTCATCTCTGTCCTTTGTCAGTAGTTACATTTCTTTTTTTGTTTCTTCCTTCTCTACTTATTTTGCACCATATCAGAATCTCTAGAAAGATTGCTGGAAAGAATACCCCAATGTGAATTGGACTTATATAAGTTTTTAACCAGGATACTAGTATCACTTACAGCAGCAATACAATCCTTCACAGGATGTACACAGCAACAACTGAAAAACACCTGAACCCAATTAAACATCCACCTAATGACTAAGCATAGCACATTCAACAATCACCACCATATCCAAAGTTATCAAAACACCAGAACACAAAATATTACATCCACCAACAAGTGATCAAATTTCTTAAAACCAGAAAACGCAGTCCATTATCCTGCACAAACAACCAGCAGCTTGCCCATCAATTAGCAATCATCCAGCATCACCACTCCCTAAGTTAGTCACTTAGCCTTTTTTAACCTCCCCATGGATTTCTTCCCAGCATAAGAATAAGGCGGTTACTTGATGCTGCACAATCTGCCGGTCTTTAGCACAATCAGTAAGGATTCTACTATTCTGTTCCAGCCAATTACACCAAATTAGAGCTGCAATCCATATTAACAATCAGTTCGTTTTTTCTTTACATTGAATGCCTTTTCACCCTCTTTAACATGCTTTTTTATATTTCTTCAAACCCATCAGCTTTTTTATCTCCTTCAACATATTTTCACATACCGGCATCTCAGAAAAAGATGATCAATAGATTCATTACTATGACAAAACAAACATCCAGCATTCCCAGTCTATTTTTTTCTCAATAAATTATCTTTAGTCAGAATTCTGTTATGGCACACCAACCATAGGAATGCCCTCACCTTCAAATGAATTTATAACTTCCACAGCTTTGGTAAGGTTCTCGAGATCACAACTCCATTATTCAGAAATATATAGTGGTGATTTCACAGTGAAGATCCCACTCCCTGCAAATCTCCACTCCGTCCTGCCCCCTTCCAATCTGAATTCCACTAGTCACAACCATAACAGCCAGACTACAATCACCCAAACAAATATCAGTCCAAAATCTTATCTTCTTTTTTTCCATTCTGCACTATCCAACTAATCCCACACTTTGAAGAATTCACCAGTCTAAGAACAAAAAAACTGATCAATTTTGTTTTGATGTTCTCACTGATAAAGCTACTAGATTTCTATACTAGTGGAACAAGACAGAACTAAGATAAGAGATAACCTGTGATCCCAGCCAGCAGTTGCCGCAATTTTGCTGTCTGCTCTAATTGCAGTGCCTGATATGCCAGGTCTCTCCAGATTTATTTCTTTTCTAATATTACAGGTACCCTATAATGAAAAAGAGCAACAATTCTTTAACTGCATCATACTCTCTTATCAAGAATGAAACTTGTATGAACATTAAGTACAAGAAAAGAAAGCCAGGTTTGCAACAGCAGATAAAAAAACCAACAGAAGAGAGTAAATTGTTTACAAAGGACATGCATTTCTCAGTACAGATGTCTCTTCGAATAACAAGTATCTTTAAGAGTAAAAAAAAATTGGAACCAACTTTTTGTTCCACCTACTAACGTCCCTAACTTTAAGCCCCCATTTTGTTTAGTAACCAAATATTATTTTTTTTTTCTGACCAAGTTCAAGAGATGAGAGGGGAGAGAGAAAATACAACTGAGTCCAAGTTTAAATTCTTCTCAAATTACAAATTTACCACTGAAATGACTTGTATTTATATTTTACAAATTTAACAATAATATTTTAGTACTATTTACATGACATCTTTAAATTTTCTTAAAACATAACAGTTTTCACTTTTACATATTACATCAAAGTAATAATGATACCCCCATTTCATATTCTCTTTCGTATATCCTTATTTTCCTTTCAAATAAACACAATTTCCAAAAAAATAAAAAAAATAAAAACTTACTAAATCTGCAATAGCTTATAAAATAGTTATGGGCTTGCGTGTTTCTAAGCCCGCAATAACTTACTTTTACTTTTTAATATAAAGTTTGTAACATTGATATCTTTTTAAAAGTAAAAAATTTTTGTATGCGGGCTTATAAGCTCGCAAGACTAAAATAAAATAAAATAAAAAATGTAACTGCATGCGGGCTTGGAGCCATGCAAGGCACGCAAGCCCGCAAGGAGCGGATAAAAGGAGCAATAACATGCACGCAGGCTTAAAAAATAAATAAAAATTGCCGCCTTGTGGGCCCACAAGGAGGAAAAAAAGATACAGTAAAAAAGTTAAAAAACAGAAAAGGATAACTACTGTATGTGGGCTTGCAGCCACACAAGGCACACAAGCCCACAAGCTCGCAAAGAGTGGGAAACAATAAACAAAATAGTAATTACTGCACGTAGGCTTACAGCTGTGCAAGGCACACAAGCCAGCAAGGAGAGGGAACATTGAAAAAAAGAAATAGTAACTATTGAATGAGGGCTTGCAGCCATACAAGGTATGCAAGTGCGCAAAAAGATAAGCCAGCAAACCTTTAAAACTTAGAAAAAATACAGAAAATGTACAAAATAATGACTTTTTAATGGTTGCGAGCTTACAAGCCTTAAGGCCGTAAGGATGCGAACTCAAGGCTTGTAATCCAACAATCATTTTTTCTCAAAAATAGAAAAGGAAAAGAAGATATCATTCAAAAACAAAATGTAATAAAAATATCTTTGTACTAACATATTTCAAAGTCAAAGGGTATTTTGGTCTATTAACATTACATATCAACTATTTCTCTCTAAAATCAATACAATTTTTACTTTTTTTATAATTATATCATATCAAAGGTAATAATCAAGGTTCCAAGTATTGAAATCGAGATCGGCTGTCCAAAAAAATGATATGTATCTACCGTATTGGCAGTATCGGCTGTCCGTATCGGTTATTATTTTAAAAATAAAAATTACAGCAAACTTCTAAAAGTAAAAAAAATAATAATAATATATAAATATAAACTATTCATATATAAATCTATAAATCAAAAAATAAATCTTATTTTTTTAATTTTTATCTCTCTTTCTACCACTGCCACTCTCCCTCTCATACAAATAAAAAAATTTCTTACTCTCCCTCACTAACTCTCTTATCAAACTCTCTCCCACACTCTCTCTTATTAATTTTTTCTCCCACTACTAGTCCCTCTTCTTATCGACTCCCCTCTCTCTCTCTTTCTCCCTCGCCAACTCCATTCTCTCAATTTCTCTCTTCCAATTTCCGATGGCCGATCCCGACTTGAAACGAATCAGGTATCGGCCGATGCCAGGGCTAAAACCAGACATCGATGGCCGATCCCGATATGTTTCGACAGATCCCACTTGGGATCGGCTAAAACTTAAAACCATGGTAATAATTAAACTCTTAGCTGAGTTCACAATCAAACACCACATTTTCTTAGTTTAATTCATGCTACGTAACCTATGGCTAAGAAATAGGGTCAGCTAGTCATGTTCAAAACTTAAACTCAAACCAAATAGGGCCAAATGACCATAATTAAATTATCTAGGAAAGATTTTCTTAAATTGTCTTTAGTGAGGAGTCAAGCGCAGTCTACTTCTAACAGTGTATTGAAAGACGACCGCCAAGACATGGTGGCGTTTTTGGTGGCCCTCTTTGACAATTTTGGTGTTATTTTTATCTTTTGCAAAAAAAAATTTTGATCAACAGAATAGGTGTTTTTTTCTTCTTTTTTTGCATTGCCAAGAGACTGAGAAAGATTACTATTTGTGAATTATTTTAATTTTGCAAGTATGTGATTAGTATTTATGGATTAATGTTTGCTAGTATGTATGTTTGCTATTCTGGTGATTATTGTTTGTAATTGTGATTACTGTTTGTAAATTAGTTGCTATTTTGCTAGAGAAATTATTGTTAATTTTTTTTATATAGTATACATTAGCTATCATATATAATTATTTTAATTTTTCATATATTAAAATTATTAGACCACCTTGGCACTTGCATACTACCTAGGTGCTATGTGGTGGGGTGACAACTCGCAAACTGCAGCTGTCTTTCAAAACATTGACTTTCTAATGCCATTTCAAGTGATTAAAGAAAAATCTAAATTAATCACATAACTCCATGATTAGTAGTTACAACTAAAGGCCTACTATAACAGTATGTAATGACTTCATGTAACTAACCATACAAAGCAATTAAGAGACTCAAGCAATAAAGCAACAATGCCAGAAATATTAAAGGTCATTGTTTTGAATCTTGTTACACTTCAACCAAATGGTGTCTTAAAACATGATAACGTTAAAGGTTATATATGTACCTTAGGAATATAGATAGTTCCCCAACATGTATCCTTATGGGTTGTTAAACATTAATTGTTAAAACACCTAAGATAGTGTGTGTATATATATCAATAAAATTTCCCATTGATTAAACAACAATCTGAAGCTCACCACAGCAGATAGTTCAATGTAGTAAATCTCCAAATCTCAGGCTACATGCATATACCTTTTGATGATCAAGAGTAAACATCACTATTTTATTATCGGCAGCTCCAGAGATGCCACCATTGCATAAGCCATCAACTGCAACAGACAAAACTGCAGCAAGAAATCCTATAAGGGCCATGCACCAACAAGGTATGAAACATAGAGGAGGATGGGTAATTATTCTATGAATAACTGTTCACTTAAACAAAGGAACACTATTGTAGCACAGGGTACAGTGTTAAACCTGCTTCTGAATGAAATTTTACAGAAGATAGAGGAAGTCCAGGCTTCCGTATATCCCACCAAAGCATGCTTCCGTCTTCATAACTAATCAAAAGAAAATCAACCTAATCAGTTTACTTTCTTAATAGAAATCTGATAGGGATACAAAGATACGGATATGGAATATAGGGATACAGAGATACGGATATGGATATAGCATGAATACGGCAATAAATAAATAAATAATGTAATTTCAATCTGTTGTCAACCAATATAACATATGATAAAAAATAATTATATTTCAAAAATGATAAGATAAAAAGAAAGAAAGCTACATACTAAGTATCCATATATCTAAAACTTTAGAATATTATTGTAACAGAAATTGATATGAAACTCAAAATGTTATTAAAATATTGAAACATAATTCAACTATTAATGTACAATTAATTTGGATCCTTAAATGGTTTTTAAGTTATATGTTTAATTCATTATCAAATAAAAAAAGCATTAAAGTATCATAAAAGATTGGATAATCGTACATACATATAAAGTATATGTTTTATACCATCTGTTAACAAAGGATTGGATGATCAAGAAATGTATTAGAGCCGTATCCCGCTGTATCAAAGTTGTATCAAAAAATTAAAATTAGTTTTTTTTTAATTCAAATATTTCTCTAGCCGTATCCGACATATCTCAGGCTGTAACAATGTCGTATCAAGGTCCAAAATGTGTCGAGTACAAGTACAGAAGGATAAGTGAAGTATTCATGCTTCATAGATAGAAATTCTTCATAAGGGTAATACAACTCAATAATGGAGTGTAAACACTCGGAAGGGGTATGTTGTTCCACATTTGAGCAATGACCTTATAACAAGGAAGAGACGGATTGTTAAATAACCATAGAGAAGGCAAACATCCAAAGCATTAAGATTGACATAATAGCTAAATAAGAACAATAAAGACTATCCCCTGCTTCATATCAAAAGTGGAGAGAAGAACAAGAAGTAGAAAATAGATGGGGATTATAGGTTAAAAGAGGAGAGTTGATGGGAATAACAGAACAAGAGATATAATGTAGTTAACAAATTTAGAGTGTTTTGCATTGCCTTGTGATCTTTTACAAAGCACAAATCAATTCAATTTTCTGTACATGAAAGTATAGATTTCGCAGCACTTTGGGCCATGTAATCAACTTGGTGATTTACTAAAGGAAGCAGAGACCATTTTAACTCTACGTCTCAGACTAAATATTATAAGTTAAATTAGAAATATTTCTACAAGATACACAAAATGAATCCTAAAAAACGCACCCAGACAACACATTTAAGGAGCCTTGTGATTCAGATGGTAAGAAAGCTTGAACAGCCATACAAATTCCTACAGGTGTCAATGAAACCAAATATATCAGCTGGTGAAAATCCTTATTTATTGAATAAACTGATTCAAAATGTTTACCAAGTAGATAAAACAGCTATGATGAAGAACAAACTGAGAAACTTATATACTCCCAGTATGAGTAGGATAATTAACTCGTAATTAAGTATCCAGGTCCAAAGTCCAAACTACAATAGTTATGCAATCTGTCAACCAAGTGTCCAGGAAAGAATTCTCTTTGCCTCTACTTAGCCAATAGACCTTGAATTTCCCTCGAATTACTTGTATTGACATGACATGACATGACATGACATTATAGATATTACACCTTGGTAAGTTGGTACTTGGTATAACATTGTTGGTAAATTTTAAGACAATAGAAGGATCCAATTTTTGCACATGCACACCCAACATCAATACCTTCTTCATGTAAGATTGATTCCTACATTTATAGGAATTATACATGTCAAATCATCTCAATAAATTAAATGTTCCTCTTTTGTTTGTACCAGCATTCTATATAGCAATTCTATTTTTCTATTTTCAGATTTGAAATCAGTAGTTATCATATGCCTTCTAAAATTAAACTTGCCTAGAGCTTCATCCTTCATTCTTTATCTTTCATATGCTTCGATTTTATTTCCTATCATTGTTCTACACTTATATTTCAACCTTCTACCCTTTTTCCTTAAGACTTTTCACCAAAACAGCTGAAGTTAACCAAAACTCTGAGAGCCCTCAAAACTTCTGAAAATATAGAAAATGAAAATTTGGTTCATTTGGCCCTAGCAAACCATTTCTTTGTGAACCCTAGCAAATCATATTAGATGCTACACAACCATACTGAAGGAAAATACTATCCATTATGTAAATATTATTTTTTCTCTCTTTTGCTACTCTCCCATGTGGTATGTGACAGCTGGCAACAAATAACCACATAAAATAATTCATAACATTGATGTCATTCAAATATTAAAATACTAAACTTCTTCTCTTCTTGCACCCAAACTGTTCATTACAGACTAGCTAGAAGAGATATGTAGCATCTTTTACTTTCTTTGATAACAGTAACTTAGGGTGCATGAACCAATTTCAGGACTTCAGGATATATTCTCATTTCTAGCATTACTATGGAAAGAGATTGGCATAACATTGCTGTATTCTGTAATTTCTGTCATTGAACTTAATAACCAGACAAAAACCCTGATAAAGTAGCTTAGAGAAACAAAGAAAATAAACTAATAATCAACTAAGTAAAAGCTAACATGAATGGAGCTAACAAGGAAATCAAGAAAAAATTACTCTGCACTCCTACATTCAAATTAATATGAGAATGAATGAAGTGATAGTTTAAGATTAAGAATTCTTGGACAGACTATGCATAGACAAACCTCTTTTCTTAGCAAGGTCATCTGCAGTATTAACACTGCAAGCCTGGGGCAGGCACATTAACTTTTTTGCAGTAGTGAGATCCCAAATTTCGACCTATACATATTAATATTCATATTATATAAGATCAGCTAACAAAAAAGATAATCATAATCAACGAAAATCATAAAAATGCTCTCCATCGCTCTTGGCCTTGTGCATCCATGCAAGTGACATCTGACAGTGATTAGTAGACACTTCACTAGATTCAGTGCCTAATTTACTAAGAAAACTACGCGGCATGTCCACTAACCTGAGAAGAGTCTTCACCAGCTAGGGCCATTAGCTTTGGTCCATAAGTAGCTGAAAAATCCAAGGAAATCAAAAACAGCTTCAGAACCAAGGAAAAACCAACAGCTAAGGAATGGTTCCATGAGGAAGTATCAAATACACCGCATCTTTTTGAAAGAAGAAAAAAATTTATTTTGTAAAACTTTGAAAAAATATGAACATTTTTAGCCATTAATTTGCACGGTGGGATTAGTTAAGATGTCTTCATGGAAAAGGATAATGAGGTTAAATTCCACTCAAAATGTATATTTACAGGTGGATGTTCCTAGGAACTAGGATGTTCTTGAAGGAAAAATGAACACAAAAGTGCAATTTTATTTACTTGCTATAGAAAAAGAATGATGAGGCCATAAAATTGGAAATATCATTCTTAATAATAGCAAAAAGTGAACAGAAAACCATGCAGTTAGTATCTAACTTCTGGTAATAACCAGAGAATTTGATTATCCGATAACTACAAAACAAACATAGAGGTATAAATCAGTTTGCTATTTACAGATGTGGTGAAAGATCTAACAAGGACATACATTCACATTTGAAATATTAACTTCCCTCCAAAGGATAGAAAGAGGCATCCAAACAACCTAGTGCTTTTTCCAAGGAATAGGTTATTAAGGATAAGAAAGACCTCCAGGGTATATGGATAAGCATTTGTGTCTTAAAGCTAATATCTTGACACAAGGTTTAGAATTTTCAAATCGTTTGTTTGCATCTTTTTTCTTTTTCTTTATTCTGGATGCTGGTCTCCCCTACGTATTTCATCTCCTTTCACCTTGAATTAAGCAAAAGAAAAATGGAATAGGAGCACACTACCTTCTGTAGTTGTTGGAGATTCTTCCAAACAATTCACACCAGCTAATCTTATGCGCTCCTCTGAAATAGCATTCTTCTTCTGCTCTTCAAATTCATCAGCCTGTACTGCTTTGCTGGATTCCGCTATACAAGAGGGAGTCTTCACCAATGAAATCTTGCAAAAATGATATGAATTCGTCCTAAATGTAACCAAAGGCTTCCTAACAAGAAAATCCAACCACTAGTATCATTCCCATAGTTTCTGAGCCAATCAAACAAGACAAATCACAAAAAGTAACAATAACAAAACCTCATAAAAGAGTACCTCGACAGCCCAGTTTCTTCAATTTCCCAACATTTACATGCCCCATCTCTACCTTGACTGCCCCAACCAGAAACCTCATTATAACCAGTCAAACTTCCATCAAAATCTAAACGAGAAAACGAGCTCACCTCACAACTTTATCACCAATTGCCGAACTGGTAGCGACGGAGTAAACACCAGCCGCGCCACCATGAGCCCTAGAAATCCATCGCATATGTAAATATCAATGCCTACAAGAAGCGCAAAGAAAGAAGAGTCTACCAGTTGGAGGAGAGCGTGCGGTGCTGCACGGTGTCCCATACTCGAAGCTCCCCATCCGAAGCACTAGGAAAAACAAAAGAAAAGAAGTTAAGCTTTCCAAGGACAGAGAAGAGAGAGAGAGAGAGAGATGAGAGGAGAGGGTACCCAGAGAAGAGAAGAGGACGGGAATGGTGGAAGCAGGCGTCCATGACAGAAGCCCGATGGCCTCTTAGGACGGCGATCGGGTCGGGTGGAGGCAGTGGCTTCGAGCTCGCCATTAATATGAGGTTTTGAGGCCAAACCTCGCGTAGGGTTTTTGTTGGAGGTGGGAGACAAGGTACCGGGAAGAAGAAACTCGAGACGGAGATGCAAAGAACTGGCCCCATTTAGAAATGGAACTGAAGAGGTCTATAAAAGGCCGGTCCTGTATCAGATTCATGGCCTAGCTGGCCCAATGTTCTTTAATTTACTTGTGAAATAGTTGTTATCAGCATAAGAGGGTTGTCTTGTTTTGAAACTTTATAACATCCTTTTGAGTCATGATTAGATTATTCTAGATGCCAAGATTATAACTTTATAACATCCCTCCAATTGGAGCATAGATGGAAGGTACCACCGATCGCTGCATCATCTCCTAGCGGACACTATGTGGAAAAAATGAATTTAATGAAGGTGGCTTAGCTCTCAGCAGTTCGACTCTACAGCTTGGTGGTGTGTTCTCTTAGATGACCCGGCTCAACGGCGTGATGACTTGTAGCATTGGATTTATGGTGTTTGGGTCGGAGGAAGGTTTGGGGGTGCGAGCTTTGATTGTGAGGCTTGGAGTATTGGTTTGGGGCGATAGTGGACCGACCCATCTCTAGCTTAGTTAATGGGAAAAGCTGGTCCAATTATCCTATCTGATATGTCCATTTGATGTGCTTTGAGATCTATATTTTTTTGTATCAAGGATAGTTAATTCTTTATTCAGTCTTTATCTAATCGGATTCTTAAATAATAAAAAAACACATTTACTTTCTTCCTATATGTTAAGGTCTTACCGTCTTACCCTTACTAATAACGACCACATCACTATGATAATTACACTCACTTAGAACATCTTATTATCAACCATACTATAAATGATAGTGTACAAAAGATCACAATATTACTCTATTCTTTGGACATAAAGAATATTTCGAGTACCCTATAATTGATCTCTAGGTGAATTTTTTGTAATATAGTGGAAGGCTCAAGCTTTCTTTTCTAAAGTTTATTTAGTGATCTGTTGACTTGCATTATATGCATGTTTATGATGGGACATAGATCATAGTTGATAGATTATTATTATTGCACCAAAACTAATAGGAAAGTGGTTTAAGGAACACAAAGTACTCCTTTGGATATCTCTTTTGTAACATTTAAAAAAATCAATTGGGCACAAGCTCACCCTCCTTCTCCTCTCTCATGCGCATATGTGAACTATGTATGCTAAACATCGATCTCCTCCCCTGCACACACAGTCGGCATAGTATCGACATGGTGAACATAATGATGGCCGACCTCAAGCCATGTAGCCACCCACTGGCCTATCCCTTATCTCTCTACTTCTCTCTCTCTCCCTTTTCCTCCCTCATGAGTTTTGTCAAAAAGGGTGAGTGCTTTGATCGTTCATTATCGACGGGATTGGAGAATGGCTTGGTCGACTAATGATGATCGGATCAATAAACTTCATAGTTAGTGAGTTTGCTGAAGTGAGTGGGCTTCTGCATGGATCCCTCCTTATCTTAGTCGAGATTTAGAAGAGCCCAACAGTGGGTGCTTTTTCTGATGCCAACTAGCCCACCAAGATCCTTGCTATTATCCTCTATGGACCATGGCAACACCATGCTAACCTAATCGGTTGACACTAATACATATGCACGATCATAAAGGGCTAACCTCTACGTCTTGACAATACCCGATATCTTGCCAACTAAGATAAGGAGCGAGAAAATTATATTATAGTATTATATAGTAGGGCCTACGCTTGAACTCACTGCTTGTGGATTCCAAATAAGCAAGCATACTATTCCCTAAGCAATAGGCAAATATATTATCAATTGACGAGTCAAATTAAACCCTTTTAAGGTATGAGGGTGAGATTGTGTCCTTGAGTTGTAGCTCATAATTTTCACACAGATAGTGCAAGGATGTTGCGCCGAAAGCTCAAGCAACTAGCACCAAGGCAATGATGACTAGGGCTGATGGGCCTATATTAGAGATAATGTCATTTATTGAATATTAGATCATCCATGTTGTCATATGATGCCAATTGACTAGGTTCGTGGCAATAGCTTTTGTAGCAGTTTATTTAATAGGGCATTAAGTCCCTTTTATTTATTTATATTATAGTTTTGTAAGGGGTATATATTTTTTTATAGCTTAACTTTAATATGTAATCTTATATTCGAGCACTCTATGCCACATTTGTACTATTGATGGATCTATTATGGTTTGTGAGCTTTACTATTGTTTCAACTATTTCAGTCTTATTCATTAATGATATTTATATTGTTAGCTCTTTTAGCTTACACGTGAGTCTCACGTGGGGGCACCCTCACACGAGTGGCATATGATGGGTTTGAGATATTTCATCTTACTTTCAATTTTACAAATTCTTTTCTTGGGTGATCCCATTGTGGTTGTTTTTTAAGAGAGCAGTAATTTATGAAATTCCAACTAAATCATAAAGCATTGAGGTGAGGTGAGCTAAAATGAGGCTCATTAAAAATGAAAAACTAAATACTATTGTTTTAGGTTCGAGCCTTAGACTTTCTCAGTAACTTCTTTAGGGAAGTAAAGTGTCTCAAACCACTACAAAATTACTTAAGAGATTATGTTATTGTATTAATGTCACGGACATATATATAAATACATTGGTTATCAAGACATGTTATCTAGATGCATAAAATATTGACAACTTATAAACTTTTTTGTTTATATGTGAGAATAAAATATTTTACCTATCCAAATCTTATCTTTATTAACATAAATCTAATATGCTAAAATCTTCATTCACGTACAACTTATAAGTTATTGTATTCCTTGGTAGCTAGAATAAGCGACAGCTTATTGACAACTTATAAGTCAATTATTACTGTGTTACTCTATCTTTTTGTGTGTGTGTGTGTGTTTCCTATTTGAAAAGTATCAGTAGACATAGATTTTCATTTATGGTTAAAGATACATACATTTCATACCCAGTGGATTAGTCCATTATTTGAAGTTATAATCTTGAATGATCCGACCAATGACTCTTGTAGTAGACTCTGAATAAGGACATAACAAAATCCATTTGAATATTGTTGGATATGACTAAAAACGGAGTTAACTCCACTCTGTTGCCCTCTCCACCTCTTCTCTATTTAATCTCTACTCCTTCCCCTCGAGTTTCCTTCTTTCGCAATTTCCTCTTCTTCGCTCTTCCCTTCTCTCTTTTCTTTCCCGAGCCGCCGAAGTTTTCGTCGCGGGCAGCGACTCACCGGAGCGCCGGCAGCCAACCAAAACCCCTCACCTCGATCCTCGGGTTAGTCTCCATCCCCTCTTTAGTTTAATTTGGAAATAGCCTAGAAAATCATGTGTAATTAGGAATTTATTTATGTCTGTCTTCACCGGAGAAATTCGCCGACCGGCGACCTCGGGTCGACAACCCACCGGTACGGGAAGTTTCCCCGCTTCAACCCCTTATTGTGGATATCCAAATTGGGTACCCACGGGGCGCGAGGGAGGCAATGCCATGTCGCCTCCCATCGCCGGGTTTCTTTGGCACAAGCAGCCACCACCGGCGGTGGTGGCCTCACTCGTCAACCTTGACTGATCCACCTCTTCACTTGGAAGAGATAGGTACCCGAGATGAGGGCTTCGAGCCCACCTAGCACTAAGTCAGGAAGCTCCATGGCCGCCATGTCGCACTGACCGGAGGTTCTGATCGCTCCTGCACCCAAGTCGACCTAGTCGACTTGGGGAGGAGTTGCTAGAACCGAGGGCTGCCGGTGACGAGGATCACCGACAGCATCATCCCTTTCTCCTCTGTTTCTCCTTCTCTGATAAGGAGACGAGGAGAAGGTGGAGGTTGGGCCAACCCCCACTGCTCTTTCTCTCTGGGCTGTGGCGTGGGCTGCGTTGCAGCCCAGGTCCTCAGACCCTCTTCTCTAAGGTCTCGGTGGACTGGAGCCCAGTCCACCCCTTTAGTTTCTGGTGGGCTGCGGTAGGCCCCGCAGCCCACCTCCTCATTTTGTCAGACTGGGCTCTGGAGCCCAGTCCACCATCTCACCTTGCTGGACTGGGCTCTTGAGCCAGTCCAGAGCACATTCGAACCTAGTGGGCTGCGGTAAGCCCACAGCCCACCTCCTCATTCTGTTGGACTGGGCTCTTGAGCCCAGTCCACTATCTCTGGTCCAGTGGGCTGCAGGTAGGTCTGCAGCCCACTCTCCCTCTCTCCCTCTCACCTAATTTATTGGGCCTTGAGCCCAACCCAACCTTTAACATTTTAACCCTAGACTAGTTTTTTATGAGTATGTTATTTTTCTTAAATTCTGTTAGCTACCTAAATTGTAATTATTATAATTTTCTCAACCATATTATTAATAAAATTAAGAACTATACAAAATCAAAATAGGTATTTGAATTTATTAGTCTTTTCAATTATCTTCACATTTACAATGTGAACGGCTCTAAATGACCATTATTATTTTTAATCAAGACAAATAATATCTCGGACCTAGAGAATCAAACTTAAATTTATACAACAAGATGGTTAGTTTATAAGTCTATTAATCTTATGTTTATTTTATTTATAAATTATTAGATTCATTATTGTGTAGGAAGGATCTTGAAATTCAAGAAGAGTTGATTAGGAGAGTAAGACGGATTCCAGAAATATCCCAGGCGAGTAGAATTCTATAATAGTCTATGAAAAATGCATACTTGTGTCATTTCTTACCTGTGATAATTAAATATCATTTTCTTACTTGTGAAACTTATATGACATTTCATATCTGCATTTTATTACATGTCAATTCTTACTTGCATTATTTATCACTTAATGCACATGTATGATAGAATCTATGCTTGTTTATAATATCTATTATTACGATGATTATGCTGAATAAATAATAGAGGTCATGACACCACGTGCACGTATCACTGTTAGTCAAGTCCTAGTTAGGCAGTGCCCTTTTACCCATTCAACCCGGGGTTAAGGATAGAGTGTATATTATATAGTATTATATTAGCGGCCCACACTTGAGGTCGGTAGCTGGTGGAGCATTCAGGTGATTACACTGCCCTAGTTGGAGACTAGACTAGTATGATATTAGAAAAGATGATTGAAAGGTAGGGATTGTAGTTCTAGCGGTACCCAAGGTCGCAAGGTCAGGGCGTCTTTTGAGCTGTGTGCTCTTATCAGCCGTATGTGATGATTTCGTTCTGTGTGATGATTACTAGAATGGTGTTGATGGGCCTACAACTTGGGTCCTTAGTCTGATGGCCATAGACAACCGATCATATGCAGCGTCGCCAAGCATGTATGGGCGATAATACCGCTAGTTGACTAGTCCCCCTCGATTTTTATGGTGCTTTGTGAGATATGTTATTGTGACTCGATTCTTGTGTGGATTTCTATGTAAAATGAGCTATAATGATGAAAGCTATTAAAAGTCATAATGTACATTTTTTCCCTGACATGTTATGAGTTGCATTTTTATTTATCATATAATATTCTTAGATTATTATTAGATTTTACTTGCTGGGCCCCGTGCTCACTGTCATTTTTGATGGAAATATTTCAAAGCTGATTATAGAGGATGCGGACATCGAGGAGTAGCAGATTCATTCCTTTATTTTTAGCATTTGTTTATTTTATTATTTCAGTTGGACTTAGCCCCTGCGAGGGTATTTATGTTTTAACAAATTTATGATGGACTTGTATTCCTAGAGGCTTGTTAAGGCCTGTGATATTATAATTCTGGATTATTCATTGGATTAGTATGGTATTTCTTGACTTATTTAGATACTTGGTGAGATTATTTCACTGACAAGTCACGTGGGAATCATGTGGACATGCTCCACGTGAGGAATACATGAATTTTGAAAGTGGGTGTTTCATCTTAGTTGTTAGAATTTCATCCATTATACGAGATTTCTCACTATTTAATCTGCATCCCTTTAAATGGCCCATTATCACATATTCATTAAACCTGAGTTAAAATGAGTCAGTTTGAGTTTTAATCTATTGGTGTTTTTCTATTTCATTAAAGAATTTCACTAACAGATCCATAATGGGTCAAGGAAACATAGTAATCCTAAGTATTTGGAGATCTAAGTACGTGGAGATAACAATTTCTACCTAAGTGCTAGTATGGATCTGACTCCTATCTACTATGTTGACACGTAAATGTTCCATACTGATAAAGTTTTCTAACAATTGGTATCATCGAAGGATCTATCTGAATTCCCAATTTTCTTTCTGTATATATTTTGGGATCTTAGATCCATTTACTCTCTCTCTCTCTCTCTCTCTCTCTCTCTCTTCAAATTCATCAATCTTCATAAATATTTTTCCGCTTTTAATTACTTATAGTGGCAGTAAGAGATCTTTGTGTAGTGTCATTGCACTATTAATCTCATTAGTTGCTTTAAAGGGGCTAAGATAATAAAGCTTTCTTTCTTATTGCAAGTTTATTTAGCCAAAAGATTATTGACATTGGTAAGGTTTAAATGTCATGATTGTTTTGGCATAATGAAAAATATTAAAGGAATGCATACCACATGCTTAATATTGGATGCATGAGTATTTGTTATAGTTTAGCATATGGTAGATGATTAGGTCATAAATTGCAAACGTTTATATTAAATATGTATTAAAGAAATCCACTAATTTTGGGTATCATGCATACATAAAAGAATCAATTGCAAAGATAAACTTTTGTTTGTTCAAAGTAGATCTTTTCATTTACATGCAATATAAATTTTCAATTCTAATAAAATTAGAAATATAATTATTATTACATAAAGTTGATATTTTTTTTATTGATTATTGTTCTAAAGCAGCCTGATATGCCAAATAAAGATAGCATTAATAAATCTTGCACTTAAGAGCCGGCACAAAGGTGGACTTGATCAAATGGCTTAGCCCGCCCGTGCTCGGCTCGGTTTGGACCGGGCTAAGCCTGGCCCGGACCCGATTTAGGCCCGACCCGGCTCGAGCCCGAACTACCCATAGGCGGCACGGGCCAACCCTTTACCTGCCTGACCCGGCTCGGAAGCCTGCTTGTTCGGCCCGCCCGAGCCAACCCAGAAGCCCGCTTGTTTGACCCACCCGTTCAGCCCATAATTAGGCTCGCCTATTTTGCTACAGTAGCCCCCCGTTCTGCTACAATAGCTTGCCCGTTCTGCTTTAGTGAAAGCCAATGGAAATTTTGGTGTTGTACAGTTATATATATATATATATATATTTTTTTTTTTTAATTTTTAAGCACACCTTTGATTTGTGCTCGATTATTAAGTACGAGGACTTTCACGCCTTGTTGACTAAGCTAACTTAGTCAACAATAGTTTGAGCTTTTTGGTAGGAGTTCGAGCGAATCTACAACCGATTCACCAGCTGGTCAAACTTGGCCTGAAGAGTACTTTCACTAGTAGGCCCAAGTTTGACATTGAGGTTTGAGGGCAAGGCCGTAAGCCCACAACCGCTAAAGAGGCCTTATTGGTGGTTTCAATGGAGTCCAAATTGTATCAGTTGAACCAGATCTGCAAGGAGGACCGAAGGAAGACGGCTCAAGCCCACGATCCACTAGAGATTACACCTACCCTGATCTAACACGCACAAACGGCTCAGCCCAATCGTTAGCAGATCTTGCACAAATTTGTGCCTGATGCTTGGAAGACCGTAGGAAGAAGGGCTTGTGCTTCTATTGTGATGACCGATTTATCCCTAGTCACAAATGAAAGCGTCAATCGGCTCACGTCATGTTCTTAGGTGATCTTGAAGAGGATGAACCCGAGTCCTCCGACTAGCATGACAAATTGTACGAGTACAAAGACCTGACAAGCTAGTCACATTGAGGACTAGGTGTTGGAAGCGTGGTAGATTGATACGATCAACCACATAGGTTAATTAGTCGAATCGAGTCAAGTTAGTTAGTTAGATTTGCTTATTATTTTAAATTTTAAATAAAGCGAATAATCGTATGTGGATCCGATCCGCTAGGACTTTACTTCTACAAATATGAGTGGTCGTATGTTGATTGTTATCGTGGAATGAATCTTGAGTTTAGCCAACTTACTCTTATCTTCTTTATCTTTTATTATAGTCGTAAAGATCATTTTTATCTTCGTAAGAGTAGATCGTAACTTTAAATCCACATTCAAGCACTTAAATCCTAGTCAACGTCTTCCATCACGAACCACCATACTATACGATTCTCTATTACCCCTCTTGGTTGTCCACCACCCTCAGATGATCGCCGCAACATCGAATATTTAACGATATATTCTATTCTGACATACTTCTAATATAATTGTTACTCCTTATAATAGTATTGAACTAAACATTAAAATAGTTTATACTAGTATAATTCTCTTCTTTTGGTATTAAAATTTAGAATAGTAATACCTATTTTATCTTTATTCTACAGATGAACACAGTCTTAGATAGATAAGTACTTAATTAACGGACTAACAGACTAACAGATTTAGGTTATTATTATTTAGTTGGAAACTCAATTTGACTATAAACTACTATGGTAGTTAAATTAGAGACTTTGGATATGTCTCTATAAAGATTAGAGCACAAAGATTTGAAATGTTAGGCAAAATGCATTTTCTCAGCATGATTCTCATGTCTCTTAAAGAGATTGGCATTTCAGGATCACCATCGCCTATCAAATTTCTACTATAAATACGGTCATCTTTTGACTATAATATTTTCCCTGGTTGATAGGAACAGAAGGGTGGCCTTTGTCCTCAATTTCAGAAGGTTGAATTTTTTAAAGAGAAAGGTTGAATTTCAAGTGGATCCGATGAGAAAATAAAAATAAAAAATAGAAAGAAAAGCCAAAAAAAGGGTCCCAAGTATCAGAAAAAATAAATGGATAAGCTCGGGATACAAAGTCGTGTCACACAAACGAACGAGGACTGACCAAAGAAATGGTGCAAGTAACCTACCACCAAAATTATTTTCTGGGAAAGTGCCATTTTCGCTTCTGTAACCATTTGTAGTTTATTCAAGGTCAATATAACTAGTTGTTTGGAATGACATTCAAATGGCAAAAGGGATCTCTGCTAGGGTTTAAGCCCGCCACCTCCCTCTACTAACTATTTCTATCTTCTATCTCAAAATAAATAAATAAATAGATAAATAAAAGAAATAAAAGAAAACTATTTCTATCTTCTTCTCTCTATTGTGTTGTGTTGTGTTGTGTTGGGTGGTATTTTCCATTTACTTTCTTTTTCAATAAAGAGGTTTTTTTTGCCCCTACCTCAAAACAAATTCATTGTCAACGTTCTGGACCCCACGTCTAACTTAAATTCATCCTCATCCTCGGAGATCTAGAGATGTGAGTCCCAGCAGCATATGAGCAATTCCTTGAAAAATAAAATGATAATAAAAGCTAAATCTAAGTAAACAATTTATTTGTCTAATTTACGTTAGCAAATTTATATTAAAATTCATGTGCTTCTTGCAGCTTAATTTATATTTTATTTTTCAATTAGTAATAATAGGTTTTAAATATATATAAATTATGTGAAATCATTATAATAAAATGTGCATCAACTATAAATATATACACTTAATTTTTAATAAATCCAATCTTGCAAATTAAGAAAATAACTGCAGTTAAATTACAAAAGCCTCCAAACTCATGTTTCTTACATACTATCTGCTTACAGCAATTTTATTGCTGTTATGTTTGAATGGAGAAAATAGGAAAAAGAGAGCAAGGAAAGAAAAGAATAAAATATTATTTTATACACTTTGTTCGAGGGGCTCGTGCAATTTAATTATATCTAGTGTTTTTAATTTACAATAATAAATTATAGTGTGTATTGCATATATAAATTATTGTACACTTTATTATAATAAAATATAAAATCAATTTTAAACACAAATTTACAATAGCCCACCTTTTTTTAATATAAGAGGAAAAAAAAATTATATTTCCTTCTCTACTAGTTTTGTGAATTAGTGGCTCTTTTCTTTTCTCTCATTTTTTCTTTTTAAAATTCAATACAAAACACGAGAAAATTATTCTCTTCCCTAAATTTTTCACCATTCTCCTTGTATTCAGTATTATATCCAAACAGGGTAATAAATTGCTTTCGCTTTCTCGTAAAAATTGCTTTACTACTCGCATAAATGTAAGCATCACATATAAAATATATGCATTACAAAAACAAAAGTAACCCTTGCTCACAATTAACATGCATTTTTAGTTCATTTTTACTATATAGTGAATTATAAAGATGAATTATGTTCTAAAGAAATTCCAATAAGCATCTTACAAAAAAATAAATAATAAAAAAAAAACAAAAAGGGCGGGAGTCGCTGTGCGCAAAAAGGAAAGATTCAGGTGCTCGGAAACTACCATTATTCACTTCACTACATCACCATTCACCATCCCCGTCCATTTTTAAAGTCAAGTTGACATCTCTTTAATTTTTGCAATCACAAAATTCAAAGATTCTGTCCCTACCAAATAAAATGAACATGCATAGAGCATTTTCAAAGTCTAGTTGACCTCTCCTTTGTTTTGCAACCACAAAATTGAAAGATTTTTATCCCTACCGAATGAAATGAACAATAGGCGATAATAGAGCGAACAGCAAAAAAAACGCAAACACCAACGAATTCCGTTTTAATAGTCCCTCTTAATAATAAAAAGGGTAGGAACGAAAGAAGAGACGTCCTGCCTCTTCATACATGAAACAGAAAACAAACTACATTTAAGACTACAAAGCACAAGGAAACAAAAGATACCGAGAGATAAAGATAACGCGAAACACTCCGACGACATTAACGACATTAACCACGACGACGACGACCAAACCGACCGATGAAGCTGACCGAGAGGCAGGCAGTGGTGGATTACCTCAGACGCTCAGATACCGCATGAACTCCCACTCCTCGTCCTCGAACCCGCCTCCACCTTCCTCTTCCTCCGTTCCACTAGTCGAGCCATCAGAATCGCTGCTGATCAACTCGCTCGCGTGGGAGCCGCCGCAGATGAGGTAAGGCATCGAATCGAAGGCACGGGCGATTGAGCAAGCCACGGCACTGTTGGCGTCGAACTCCATGGCGCGGCGCTTGAGTGCGTCGAACATGAGCTCGGGCTCGTGCTGCATCGCGCGCAAGACGTCCGCGCACGATGGCCCTGGCATTGCCCGCGTCACCGCGAAGCAGTGCGGGCCGTCGCTCTGCGAGACGCGGACGACGCTCGGCCCCCCGAATAGGTTGTGCAGCCCACCGAGTGCCTCCTGGTACGCCCCGCCCAGGAACATCCCAAGATAATACCCGCCGCCTCCGCCGCTGCTTAGTTCATGGAGAGGAAGACTTGACCGCCCACCGATAAACCTATCCACTTTCCCGTCGCTATCGCAGGTGAGATCGGATAAGACCCCATTTACCCCCGGCCTCTGGTCCAGGCGATGGATGGGAACAATAGGGAATTGCTGCCCGATAGCCCAGAAGTCCGGAATCGAAGTGAAGAGGGATAAATTGACATGGTAAGTCCTCACGGGGTCGGCAGCGCCCATCTCCCTCGCAAGAACATCGCAAAGCCCGTCCACCGCAGCCAGGTGCTCGAGCCCGAGTACACCCTCCTTGAACTGCTCCACACAGTGCCGCTTCAGCTGCTCGGCGTAGACAGTGCACGACTCGTACTCACCGCGGAAGGCGGCCGCCATCAGATTGCAGTAATCAGAGCGAGTGTCATCGGTAAGATCATCAAGAAAGTACCGAAGGTTTGGCCCGAGTTCCTTGGTGACAGGGACGGTGGCGGAGACGGCCTCGAAGATTAGAACAGATTGGTGGGAGACTAATGCTCGGCCGCTCTCGCTGCAGAGAACCGGGTGGCGGACGCCCTTCTGATCGCAGGTGTACCGGACGGCCTGGACTACGGTAGCGGCGTATTCATCGAGGCTGTAGCCGACGGACATGTCTGAATCGCTTGAGTGAGACCCATCGTAGTCGATGCCAAGCCCACCCCCGACGTCGATCACGCGCATCCCAGCGCCAAGCCTAGCCAACTCGCAGTAGATCTGTGCGGCCTCACAGACGCCGTCTGCGAGCAGAGCAGTGGATGGGATCTGCGAGCCGATGTGGAAGTGTAGGAGCTGAAGGCAGTCAAGCATCTCAAGACGCCGCAGTTTTCCGGCTACTGATAAGATCTGAGCGGTGGTAAGCCCGAACTTGCCCTTCTCGCCGGAGGTGGAGCCGAAGTGGCCGGAATGCTTGGTGCGGAGCTTCGCACGGAGTCCGATCACCGGGCGAATACCAACCCTTCGGCTGGCTTCCACAACGGTGTCGAGCTCCTCTTCTTGCTCGAGGACGATGACGGTGTTGAGATCCATGGCACGGGCCATGAGAGCCAGGGACACGTACTCGTCATCCTTGAAGCCATTGCAGATGAGGAACGCCTCAGAGCTACCTCTTGCGAGGCAGCTCATGGCGAGGAGGAGCTCCGGCTTCGATCCGGCCTCGAGGCCAAATCGAAACGGCAGACCAAACTCCACGACGTCCTCGACGATGTAGCGATCTTGGTTACACTTGACCGGGTAGACACCTTGGTAGTGGGATTCGTATCCATTGGATCTGACGGCGAAATCGAAGGCAGAATGGAGAGATTCGAGCCTGTTCTTGAGGACATCAGGGAGTCGAACGATCAGAGGAAGCTGGAGGCCGAGCCCTCCCTTGGATTTGGAATCCAATGCCTTCTTGACGACCTTCATGAGATCGATCTCTTGCGGGGGACGCGTGGTCACGCCGTGAGGCCTGACGGCGATGTTGCCAGCGGCGTTGACGGTGAAGTACGGGGCGCCCCAGCCGTCAATCTTGTACAGAGCAGCCGAGAGATCAGTCGACCAGGGGGAGGTCAGGCAGCAGTCGTCGATCGCCGACGCCGGAGTGTCGCCGGGAAATGCTCCCGGCTCGGGAAGAGAGCCATCGAATCCGAAGAAGCTGTATCGAGGAGGCGGAACAAGTGCAGCATCTACGCAGGCTAGCGACGGCATCTCTTCCCGATCGCGATTGAAAAAGAATCAAAAAATTTTGAAAAAAAAAGTTAGGGTTTGATCAGATCCCGATGTGAAGCAGGGGGCTTTGAAAGCCGCCGAGGCCGGAGCCCCGGCTACCCCCCCAAACGAAGCAGGAGAGGGATGGAATCGGGGAGAGGAACCCTAGATCGCTCCTAACAGATCCGGATATCCCCACGCCGGACGCTCAGGAGAAGACGGCGGCGATGAGATCGATCGGAAGCGGGGAAGAGAGAGAATAAGCCGGCGGAGATCGCCGATTCGAGACCCTCAATAGCCCCGGATCCGGCCGGTATAAGAATAGGAATAGGGGATGGATTGGAATAAGAGATGGAGCTTGCAGAGGACGGAAACCTAACGGCGGGGATTGAAGAAAGAGAGAAGATTAAGGAGTGAGCGAGAATTGCATGAGAGGCGAGGAGCGTTTATATAGGGAAAAAATAAACGATATTATCGAATTTTCTATGGTCAGCAAATAAAATTAGAAAGAGAAGGAAAATTCTCGAGCTTCCACTGTTCGGCAATTTCTCGTCCGGAATATCTCGGCCAGATTCCCCGCCTGCTACGGTATGCCGCGTGGCTGTGGGCCCCGCTCAGACCGTCCTACACAGCTACACTCCTACTCACGCCCCTGCATCCGCATACATGAATCTCGTCTAAATATCACGATATTTTTACTTCCTCCAGAATTCGAATTCCGTGTACGCCGAGATCATCTCATCCTGCAAAGGTGTCTGAGAGACGTAAGCACTGACGGAGAGGATTGCGACACGTGTATCGTCCGGATATACTAACCCTATCGCCACGGCGCACTATAGAGAGCGGCGCGCTGAGTCGTAAAATAATAGATAATTTTCAAGGTTTGCGGTGGTAAAGACTATAGAGGGGATGTATTAAACTGGTTATAAATTTTGGAAACTCACAGATGATATCAAGAGGATGATCGCATTTAGAAAGCCGAGCAAAAGGTTTTACAGGTAATGGCTTAAGCTTGAAGGTAGAAAATAGGTTCACGGATTAGGACTCTCCCATTCACCAAATAATTATTAATGTTCTGTAAACCGATAAATTCTCATTAATAATATTAATCTGGATCACCTACCCCACCCTCCCCTCTCAGTCTAAAGATCATTCCTAGTATAAGAATGGAAGCTTCTAGGAAACTTCCATGTTTTCATTTAATGAATTTTGAGTTACAATGATAATTGTTATCTTTCTATCCGGGGGTGCAAAGGAGGATGCTGTCTTAAAAGGCATAACAAGATAAGGAGGATGATGGAGAATATTCGAATTTGGTGGTCATATTCAATGGAGATCTAATTTCCCATCTCGATATTAAGTCTCCTCCATTTTGGGTCATGGAGCATGTGGTCCCTTTTGGCGTGACCTTATTGATGTCTCACGATCCAATCGGGTTGGATCCGCTTCCCTTTCTCCCGAAGATCTGGTTATTGTCGCTTTTACTAGTGGCATCCTGCTATCGATGGAGCAAGCTAAATAATTTTGGAAAGGCTTAAATGAAAGGAGAAAGAGTCCTATCTATTAATATTTTTTTTCGTGTTCTTTTGCTTTTAATTATAATCTTTTCTATGATAATTTTAACTTGGAACTTAAGGATGTTAAGATTGTTACATATGATATGAAGGATCAAATTTGGTTTGGAAGATGAGGAGGAGGCTTGTTATGTAGATGCCAACTCTAATTTCTTTTTTCTGGATGCTGCTATGTGAGTAAGGAGCACACTGAGTAGAGCGAGAGAATGAGGTGGCCTTTAGAAGAAGCTCGCATGTGTTAAGACAGTTGTCACATCAGTTGAGCTTCTTTACTAAATGCTCTATTATTTATTATTTAGGAACCAAATTATCTAATACGAGTAAGGCGTCCTAAAATCTATAGGAGGCCATCTTATTAATAATTGATTCCAAAGAGATATGAGCGGGCATCTTATTGCATGCCTGCTCTAGAGCCGCTACACTGTCGAAGACCTTATAGGTGTACGATATTATTAAAAAGCATATTGTGTGTATCCTTATTGACATAGGGAGTATGAACAACTTCCTAGGTGAGCGGCTAATTCAGACGATTGTGTTCCTTTTCGAATCAACGGTAGGATTTGATGTCACCATTGGCGATGAGACATTTGTAATGCTATTCAGTTGCAAGTTTAGGGACACACATTTGTTATAGACTTATATTTGATTGCACTCCATGGAGTAGATTTCATCTTAGGGACATAATGGCTATAAAGCTTGGGTCTAGTCACATTCGACTTTGGAGATATGTGCCTCACCTTTAGGTACAACGGTAGAAGGGTGCGACTTGATGGCATTTAGCCACACTAGGGAGCTACCTTGCAACCACTACTTGGCTTGCCGAGCATTGTGGACTCATCTTACGTGATGCAGCTAACTCCCACTAAGCTCAAGAAGACACATGAGTTAGGTACCTTGATGATGTGGCTCATATCTTATATGAGTTTTTTGCCCTCTTTAGGAGCTAAAAGGGTTATCACCGACGCGTGAGACAAACCATCGCACAAAGATCATGTCAAGTGTCAAACATCAAACGTGAGATCTTATCATTACCCTCACATTTAGAAGGAGGAGATCTCTAGACTAGTGACATAGATATTGGACCAAGGGATCATACAATCAAGTCGGAGTGCATTTTCTTTACCTGTGCTACTGGTGAGGAAGAATGATGGGAGTTGGTGATTCTCTGTTGACTACAGGGCCTCAAACTCCGTCACTATCAAGGATTGATACCCCATTCCTATAATTGAGGAGTTGTTGGATGAGTTGGTGAGTGCTTCTTTCTTTAGCACCTTGATTTGACGACCAGATACCACCTGATCCAAGTGCACCTTGATGATGTTCGCAATATGGCATTTTAGACTCATGATGGCCACTATGAGTTTCAGGTTATGTCGTTTAGTCTAACAAATGCACCGACAACGTTCCAAGGTTTGATGGACAATATCTTTCGTCCCTTTTTTCGTTGGTATGTGGTTGTCTTTTTCGATAATATTCTTATCTATGGCAACTATAACTATTGGGATGCTCATTTGCAACACTTGAGAGAGGTGTTGAATTTACTAAAGAAATATGAGCTCAAGGTTAAGAAATCAAAGTGTTTATGGGGAGAGCAGTAGGTAGAGTATTTTGAGACATGTGATTTCAGGGTGGCTGTCGACACTGAGAAGATACGTTGCATGTTGGAGTGGCCGAAATCGAAGAACACTCATGAATTACGGGTTTCTCAGTTTGACGGGGTACTACCTATGCTTTGTTGCTGGATATGGAAATAGTCGCTTCGTTGACTGCTCTACTAAGAAAGGATAGGTTCTTATGGGGAGAAAAGACTATGGTGGCCTTTGAGGAACTCAAATCAACCATGACCAAAGCCTTTATTATTGCTTTGCCAGACTTATCCAAGCAATTTGTCATTGAGTGTAATGCATTAGGGGCAAGAATATTAGTGATTCTGATGCAAGAAGAAAGACCAGTGGCATATTTGAGCAAAGCCTTGTTCGAGAGATTAAGATAATTATCCACCTATGAGTAGGAGATGTTGGCGCTATTTCACACAATCACCAAGTGGCATCCTTACCTCCTCATTAGATGATGTTGTGATCTGGATGGACCAACAAAGCCTTCCATATGTATTAGGACAACGAATACACATTCTCGAGCAGTAGAGATGGGTATCCAAGTTGATGAGGTGCAATTATAAGATAGTGTACAAGAAGGGGATAAAAAACTGGGCCACCAATGATTTATCATGTATCTTGATGTTGGTCGAGCTTGTGACATTCTCCGCTCCTACCTTTACGTTCTTGGAAGACTTGAGGCATGCAGGGACATCTAACCAAGGTTATTTTGAGTTATTGTAGGAGATCATGGCTGACCTGACGCAACATTCAGAGCTTGAGGCGCATAATGGGCTGATTTTGGACTGTGGGCGCATCCGCGTGCCCACAAACTTAGAGGCATGCCACCAGTTGTTGAAGCACTTCCATGACACTCTAATAGCGGGCCACAAGAGATGTTGAGAACCTACAAGCGGCTTTATTAAAAATGTACCTAAATGGGAATGAAGGCGGATGTAGAGCACTACGTCAAGCAGTGTCAAATCTGTCAATACGTGAAGATGGAGTCTATCAAGCTAGTTGGACTACTCCAACCATTGGTGATTCTAGAGTAAATCTAGGAGGACATATCATTGGTTTACATAGATGGGCTACCTGAGGTTTGGGGGGTATTTAGTTGTTTTCGTGGTTGTCGATAGAATGAGCAAGTATGCTCATTTGTTAGCTCTAGTACATCCACTTTCGGTAATGGCAGTTGTTGAAATCTTTGTGAAGGATATAGTAAAGCTTTATGGGATGTCGATGACAATCGTCTCTAGTAGGGACCGCGTCTTCATCAGTGACTTCTAGACGGAGTTCTTCAAACTGTAGGGGACATGGTTGACACTCAGTTTGGCCTATTGTCTACAAATAGATGACCAAATTGAGATAGTCAATTGAGGCACTGAGTAGTACTTGAGATGTTTCGTAGTGGATCGACCGAGAGAGTAATTGTGGTATTTGCCTTGGTGGAGTGGTCCTAACACCATAACATTCAAATGACTCCATTTGAAGCAGTATATGGACGTACTATCTCCGTGCTACATACATATGATCAGTTGGCAATCGTAGATAGGACGGAGGCAGACTTGGAGCATATAGACCACGATGATATATTGAGACGACTTCGTGGCACATCACTATAGCTCAAAGCCGAATGAAACATGTCTATGATCAGGGATGTCGTGAGTGTGAATCTGCAATGGGTGATTTGGTATTTGTACGAGCGTAGCCATATTGTCAAGTGACCTTGCGAACTGTGCAAAATTAGAAGTTATCATATTGCTATTTTAGTTCATACAAGGTGTTGGAGTGTATTGTACCCATACCTTATTGCTTGGAGTTACTTGAAGGGACACGAGTCTATTCAATTTTTCACGTCTCAGTTCAAAAGGCTGAGATTGTACTAGGTTTAACCATAGGGACTATCTTATTAGAGCCAACTAAAGATCACGAGATGGATGGGCCAGTGTGAGTTCTAGCCAAACGGTAGCATCGACACGACGGGCAATTGAAGATGAAGGTTTTGATGGAGTGGCTAGGACGACCCATAGATAAGGCTACGTGGGAGTTGGAAGATGACTTGATGAACTATTTTCCTCACTTTGGACCTTAAGGACAAGGTGACGAAAGCATTGTGAGCTGTTACAATTCTTAATTATGATACCAATTGGACATGATCAACTCGCCTTGAACTAGATCATTTTTTATGTTTGTGATAAAAATAAGAAATTCTAGTTGGTGGATTCAAACGTCATAAATGACCATTCACCTGCATAGTGTTCACATATGCAGGGCACTGTTTTTAGTCGTTTGATTATAGTTGTGAGGTATTCGAATGCCTGCACAACGTTCAGACATACATAGCACTATTTTTAATCATTCGAACGTAGCCAAGGAGCGTTCGAAGACCCCTTAGTTAAGTTGTTTTGTATTAAGATTTGTTTATAATTTTTGGATGTTTGGCTAGTCTCCAAATATATGACATAGCAACCACTTTGGGGTAATTGATTATTGAACACTTATTTTGCATCTAGGCTTGAGTTGACCTTCACCCTCCTCCTTTCTCACTCTTGGTATCCACCCCGAGCTTCTTTCCATGGCCGAGATTAACCCTCCGTCGCTTCTCCCTTCTCACTCTAATGACTAGGCATAACTAAAAGCTCCATTCTCCTTCTCATCTTGTTCAAGATACTATTCCACCCACCATAGCTTATCCTCTTTAATAACATTAACCCTAACTACCAATTTTCATCATCCACGTCTATCCTGCCATCATCCCTTGACCTTTGGTCAGTATATCTATCATAACTTTTGATCTACCAATCCAATCAATGAGATTCTAGTTGTATTAGATTTCTCAATTCTAGTGTAACAATTCCAATGGTTAAATCAATTCATATTGCCTTCAAAAGTTTTATGTTCAGCTCTATCCATCATTGTGACTCGGATCATGATCATCTTCCTCGAAGTGATTGCCACACAGTAATGTGATCTTCTGGCCTAAATAAAAGTATACAATGTATTCTTTCAAATATAATTAACCATTAAAACTCTACTAATTTTACTCTGGGGAGACAGTACTATCTATATTTATATTTTTGTTCATGCATATTTATTAAGGCGAATTTACCATCATTTTAATTACTCAAGATTTTAACTTCGATATGTCAGGAGGAAATCGCTAATATTTATCACAAATATAAAATTTAGAACTGAATATAGCAAATAAGTAACTTTATAGGGGTATACGTATAAAAGACCTTATTTAATACGCTTTAAAAATATATATAATTACTAAAAAAATATTTATAAATTATTATTTTTGAAACAAAAAGTTATTTAAAAGAGATAATTATATTTTACTCCCTAGTAGTCAGACCTAAAGCCACTATTTATATTCAAACTAAAAAATGGTTATATTTTTCATAATATTTAACTAGTAAATTAAAATTAAAAATACTAATTAGATATATAGTTATAGACAATTAAATAATTTTTTAATACATTTACTGATCCAATTTTAGATGATATAAAAGATATATACGTTCAATATATCCATCATATCTTAATTGTTTAACCTCGGATCAATATTGTTTTTAATATATTGAAAATATTATCAAATTAATTATGAATTTATTTTTAATAAGTATTTATAAATTCGGCAGGTAGATTATTAAATACAATAAAAAAGGTAATGAGTTAACTATAAATATAAGTATAATAAGATAAAATTATATAATAAATAAAATGAGTCTTTATTGAGCAGCTACAATCACATTCACACGTTGCTTCTACAATCAGATCCCAAGATAACATGGTGGCCTGAGGTGAGCAACTCTCCCTTGCTACACTACAGGTCACAGTACTGTTCAACTTTGACGTGTTGTTTGCTGTTCTCCCATTCACAGCTTCTTCCCACGATATCCGCGCTCGCGAGAAGATAAAAGTGCCCGCGAATTTCTCCTCCACGGCTCTTTGCGTGGAGATGGGCGAAATCCTTATCCGCTGCACGAAGCAGCGGACACAGCGTTCGTGGCGTCAGAGGCCGACACGTAGCAGGGGGGGGTGCGTTCACGGGCGCCCTGTCGAGGGGATTCCGAAACCGAAAGAGGTTGAATGCCCAACGGTCAAAAAAGATACGCGACAGGGACGCTAAAGCTAAGGGTTGCGTTGTCTCGGTTACTTAGCCCCCACCCCTCTATCACCCCTATGATAGAGATTACAATTACCTTTTTTTATTTCTATTAATATATTCTTCATTTTATATGTATTAATTACCCTTTTACTCCTTCGAATATTATATTCATCCATAATATTTACTATTAAGATGCCAGACAAGTCGAGTTCAAACTTGAATTAAAATTAATTTTAAACTTATATTTATAATAATCTTAAATTGATTATTTTATTTTGAGTTAATTTTTAAGTTATTTTATAGCACGAGCCTAGACGAGTCGATCAAATTGAAATCAAATTTCAAGCTAGATGAAATTTGATATCGGCTTAAATTAAAATAAGGCATAATTTAAAAATATAAATTAATAAATTAAAATTTAAAAATAAATTATATAATATCAGATTAAATAACAATCAACTTAAGTAAAGATATTCCTTATATTATATATATATATATGAAAATTGTTTTATTCTTATTGAACTTATTTGATCAAGCCGGGTCATGATTAAGCTTAGTTAGAAATTATTTTTGAACCTATTCTAAATATCAGGTTCTGTTTAATTCATTTTGGAGCATAGCTCTTGATTATTTTGACAGTCCTAATGTTGATAACTAAATTTAATTTGTATAGATTTAGAGTAGTACTATTTCCTTTATGTTTTATGCACAGTTACCATCTCTTTCATTCACGTAAGAAATTCTTCAACAATGTTTTGCATGTGGTGATCTCTAGGTTCCATAAATTAGTTGTTTTTTTTAGACAACATAGAACTAGTAAGAAGATAAGAATGCGATTTAAAAGAAAGTGATTGGAATACATATAGACAATTTTAATCTCTATCAAGTTACACTTCACACTCTGTTCATCAATAGTATATTTGAAATCTTAAATCCTAGTAGTCAAGTATGCATGTACATATCAGCAGTTATTAGTTGACTAGAACTATAACTCCTACTAGATCCACACCTTTATTCCAAAACAAAACATAGGAGTCCAGGATGTTTTTGATAATATATATATATATATATATATATATATATATATATATATATATTTGTTCATATGGTTGTTGCTATCATATGTAAATGGTCCTATGTGACCCGGAACTTATCCAAGTTTTTCAAATTGAACTTTGAAACGTATAGCAAGGATGAGGTCTTTGAGATCCCCCCTCTTTAACAATCAAATAGATATGGAGCACAATGGACGGCCCCACTTGCTGTGATCGATAACTTGGACGCCTACGATGGACCTTGAAATCTCCACGTTGGACCACTTAGATTCGAAAGGCGTGGGCCACAAAATACTACTTTGGATATCCAATTTGAAATTAAATATTCTGACAGTTTATTGTATGGAGCCCAACAAAATAGAAGGAAGGACCTCCACAATTTGCCTTGATTTCAAGAAATGTTTTCGTTGGAAAATTAATCGGATTGCTTGATCATGTTATTGGCGCATCAAAAAATCAATCTCGGTTTAGATAGATTTTTTTTACAAAGAAAAGATTTTATTTATTGATTCAAAAAAGTAATGTGATGCGAAAGGGGCCAACGCACACATTCAGAGTAGGGCTAACGCCACTGGAATCAATAGATAAAGGCGCGAGTGAGATTGGGTCACCTAGACAGAGATGAGATGGAACATCATCATTGATGAGTTGGGTAGCAGTCTTAGCTAGTAAGGGGTGAAGAGTTGGATGGTGGCGTGTTACGAACTAGATCTAAAATAATTTGGACAGTAGAGAATAATAATATTTTTATAAGAGGAAGTCTCGAAGTTAAAGATTTAATAGCTTTCGTTTCACGTGATTCTAAGATTGAAGTGAAAAGATAAAATTAAAATAGTATAGGAAGGTCAGAATTGGACAAATTAGTAATTATCCGATATCGTAGCAGTCGTCAGATAGTGGTTAATGGTCATAAGGTAGGGTGACTAGTGGAGGTGATAGTGGCTATGGTTTGAAGGTAAAATTAAAGTTTTAAGTTAGATCTACTCTTAGAAAAATAAACGATTATGACTAATTTACTTTTACTCTTAGATTATCTTATTTTTATTTTTAAGGTAAACTCAAGGCTAAAATATAATTCTTAATTCTTCATTAGATATCGGATGATTAAACAAAGATGCCCAACTCTTGTATATACAGAGATCGGGTACAATGCGTCCTACTCGTACTAGTTTTAAAGGCTTATACGACTCGAACTATGATTTACTTTAAATGCTTATATGACTTAATATAACTTGTCTTAGTAGCTTATATGACTTAATTGGACTTGACTTAGTGATTTATATAATTAAATAGACTTACCTTAAGGGCTTACATGATATAATTAGACTTATCTTAAGAGTTTACACAAAAAATATGAATCAATTAACAGCTTGGCCTGCAGCAGTACCTTGACCAACTCCAGGTCCAAGATACTCAATCCATCGAGTTTAATGTTCTCACAATGTGATTCGATCTGATCTGATTCGTATCATGGTGAGAGTTGGGGGTGCCGACGACGTTGAGATGTGGGGTCTGTAGAAAGTGAAGAGGAGGACAATATGATAGAGAGTCGTGGGAAAGCGGTGAGAGATAGGAGAAGAAAGTAGGTAATAGAAAATAAGGAATGAGAGGAAGGAAATTTTAGAGAAAGCCAAGGAAGAGGAGAGGAAGAAATGTTAGATAAAATACTTTAATTAGGATTGAAGACTTACGTGTCATTATGCGTACATCTTGATCTCTACGCACTAAGGATTATTAAACTTCTCCCCCTCTCACCAAATGCTATTGCTATCGATAGGACATGGGCTTTCTATTCATAGGCGAGAGGCTAGATCTCTTTATCATCACTACTCCCTTTATCCTTATCACATCACTAATACGTAAGGAACATGAAATAGGACCACTAAAGAGATAAGTAGATTAGTTAATATAATAGACAAGAATCACTCAAAATATTATGCATATGGGTTTATCAAATCCCACACGAGGTAAAGTGGATTAGTTAGTATACTACATAAGAATTACTCAGCTAACCAAATATATGTACGTGGGTTTATCAAATCCCACATGAGGTGGGAAATAATCCACGTCCAATATTATCCCACTCGTATATTTTCAAAATATTGACATAGATTTTATACATATATGCAAAGAAAATTAAATTTTTATTCACCCAATCTGATTTTTTTTATATAAAATAAGTACGCGATATAAAAAATTATGAGTCAGTATGTTAAGTCAATATAGAGAACTAGTAAAATTCTATTTTTAATATCATATTAACTCACTAAATTTTTTAAAAGCTTAAGTTCATAGAAAATGGGAGTGTTTTTAATTCTTTATATTGTAACAATCTACTACCCAAGCTTTACTACTAGCAAGCCACACATTTATCTCATCTTATTATCTCCTATCTATGTATTGCTTAGTGCCTTGAACTAACTAATGCTGATATAATATCCCATCAGAATTGTTAACAGTGACATAAATATGATATGGTTATTAGGTCCTATCCCAACTTCATATTTATTGACGAGTAATGGTACGTACTAAATCCTTGACAATATATATATATATATATATATATATATATATATTAATCTAAGAAAGATAACACCTAACTATACCTAACTCTGAAGGTAACTTAAATGTGTGTGGGGTATAAGGGAACATACCTTCCTAAACCAAAACTCTATCCACATTCTTACAATTTTATTAATACCGTTAACACAACGATTTTGAATGGATGTCAATAGTGGCAAAGCTAATCTGAACTCCACTAAGTTCCTTGATTGCTTCCTAGAATCTAGACTTTGGATATTTTTTTTATAGATTATGAGCCTGCAGATTAATCATAGAAAATAAATAAATAAAAGGACTATATATATATATATGTTGGATGATCGTGTTAAATTTAAAAGAAAAATAGATCATAATAAGCTCAAACTATATGAATATGATGCTTCGGTAAAAAGTTTACTAAACATCGGCCCCAACTTTTAAAAGAGAATCAAACCTATGACCCTGCTTGTCATGAATTAGTAGGACAAAACTTTGTACTCGATAATAATTGCATGTAAGCACCAAGTTTTTTAAGCAAACTTTTAGCAAAGTTTTGAGGAGTGAATTAATAAATGATATATCTTAGAAATAATTCCATTAGACTTATTCTGAGGAGTAGATTAATAAATGATATATTTTAGTATGACTTGGTTGAGAGTGCTTTTGTAATTTTTTAGTAAAGTTAACTTAATTCAGATATTTAATTAAGTTTAACTAACAAATCTAATAATAAAATATTTTCTACGCATATTCACTAAATCATAGGTAGTGAAAATATAAGGTGTAATTTACTAAAAGATATAGTATTATATATAAAATTTTCAAAATTCTATACAAATAGGAAACAAAGAGAAAAAAAAAAGAAAAAAATAGTTATTAATATTTTCTATTAATGTTGAAAGGATCATATTGTGGCATGATCAATATGAAATTGGCAATGATTCTAGAAGTCGAGGTGTAATTAACTTCATATATTTTATCCATAACTTTGAGGCTCAAAGTTTCATTTTTAATGCAATTCCAGGTGCATTCTGTTGACTAATCTGGACCCACACTTTGATAACGTTTGTTGACCCTAACTCCACCTTCCATGTTAACATCATCTACTCTTTAACTTTTGTCCAACAAAAAATATACTTGCTTGAACTGGTCCAGTTCACCAGTATTGAAAAAAAAAATTAGATCAATTCACTGGTAAAAGTTGGTGTTCATTTCATGATAAAAGTCTAGAAGAGGCTATAATATATATGATATATATACTATAATATATATTATAGCCTCCAATCATGAAATGTTAGTATGTTACAATGACATATGATGTGATGATTTCAATTTTTTTTTAATTGCAACCCATGTGAGATTGCTAATTGCAACTAGATGAAGTAATTTTAATAATTTGAGAGGCTGTTTAGTTGAGAGATTGCTAACTCATCTTTTTCTCTCTTCTAATTAAATACTTATTTATTATTACATTATTATTATATGCATTTAATAAATACAATAAACTAAATAAGTTATTTGTTTCTCTAGAAAAATTTGTATCTTTTAATGCCCACATATATTTAAATAGAAGAAATCAGATAACTCCTAATTTATTCACTTGTGACTGTGACATAGATCAGACATCAAATCCAATTAGAACGTAGATATTGTGATTAAAATGTTTAATAAAAAAATTTGACTAGCATGATATATGTATATAATTTAGATCTGGTAAGGAAGGGTTGTCTAGTTGCATGACTTATGTACACAACTTGTTGGAAAGATAAAAAGCATTAAAAAGTCAATAATTAGAAAAGATATATTATAGATATTTTCCACCTTACTTACAAGGTAAGGAGGAAGAGATTTTTTTTTTTGGTTCTGAGAAACGTTCATTAGATATCGTTAAGTTCAAGGCATAGAAATTAATTTGTTTTTGCCCAAGTTAGGTTAAGTTGGAGTTTGACGTCCACTAGTTAGTGCTAGCTTTACGTCAAACTTATTTTATTTCTTTATTTATTTATAAAAAGCCTATTTTCGTTGATAATAGGATAGGTGTGTTTGATAAAATATGACCAACTCTAACCCAGTCAAATACACAATTCATTGATTGCATTATTCACGCCACATTCGACATATTTATTTGCTGTGCATAAACTCGATCTATCCAGAGCATTCTCGTCGTAATAAAACTAATAAGACTATATTCAAATAGTTAAATAAACTCACCGTTGTATAGAGGTGGCAATCAGGTCGTGTTAAGCGGTCAAGTCAACTTCACCCTAACATGAATATGGCCGGATTATTAAATGAGTTGCATTTGATAGGCACAAACACGATCAAATTATAAAATTGTTATAAACCAGATTTGGACCTATCCGAATGTAAGAAAATTATAAAAATTTAGGTGGTGATGGACTCACAAAATAAAGTCTAATGGCTCTAGTTTCACGTTAATCGGATATCTGGATTAAAAGATACAATTAAAATAGTATAGCACGATTAGAACGGGGCAAAACGGTAAATATCTGACGTTGTTGCAGTCATTGGAGGGTGCCGGACGGCCAAGGGTGGCAGTGGATAGTCGTATAGTAGGGTGGCTGCTGGAGGAAGGTGGTGACTAGGGTTTGGATGCTTGGAATAATTCTACGGTTACGATATACTTCTACGAAGATAAAGATGATCTAACGACTACCATAAAAACGGTAAATATAATAATAAGAAAATTATTAAACTCAATTAATTTTTAATGCTTAGATATTGGATGTATAGAGGTCGAGCATAATGAGTCATACTCGGACTAGCTCTAAATGGTTATATAACTCGAACTAGGACTTGTCTTAGAGGTTTATATAACTTAACTATATTTATCTTAGTGGCTTACATAACTTAATTGAACTTGACTTAATGGCTTACATGACTTAATTGAACTTGGCTTAGTGTTAATTGAACTTGGCTTAGTGGCTTACATGACTTAATTAAACTTGTCTTAGTGACTTACATGACTCAACTAGACTTGTCTTAAGGGCTTACATTAAAGATAAATATGTCTTAGCTAAACCAACATTTTTATCTTTCTTAGAATGTTTCTTCATTCTGCCATAGATAGAATCCTAATATGGAGAAAACCTAAATACAAAAGTTGTAGATCAAGATGTCTTCGATCTTGTCTAAGTAGTTTTATAATATTCAATTGACTAATGAATATCTGTAGAATATTTTCCTAAAACTACATAGAAATTAATGAACTTCGCTAATTACATAAACTCTAACCTATTTAGACTCTAGTAAACTACATAAATAGAATAGATAAAATAACTAGACTCGATCCATCGAGCCCAATGTCCCTATGATGTGATCTGATTTGACTCGAATCACATCATAAACAGGTAATATGATATGACCTGTCTAACCCATTTTATAAATGAATCGTGGACACGATAACATGACATGAATAATATAGTAATATTAACCCTATATAAAATTTAATATTTATTAATTTATCATATATAAATAGTGTGCTATAAAAAAACATATTTCCAACTAAAAACTTATGACATAAAAATTACAATTTTAATAATTTACTATAACACAAATTCATATAACACAATTTAAAATTTAGAATAAAGTTCCAACTCTTAATCATCGGTACAAAAAATTATATGGAACAAAATTAATACAATTAGAACAAATATATATAATAAATTTTTCGACAAAATCAAAATAATTAGAACAAATATATATAATAAATTTTTATTTCGACTGTCTAATCTAACAATCCTATCACAATTAGAATAAAGTTTAAAGATTACAATTCATTACAAATTAAAAATAACTTGAAATAAGTAAACAACAATATTAAACTATCCATTTTATTATCCAAAGCTCATGACCCCATAAAAAAAATAAAAAAATATAAATAATTAGCATAGAAGATAGAGAGAAAGATAACATTGAGATTCTCGTACCAAACATCAACATTAAATATATAAGATATATACAATGAGAAACATAATATAAAAATTATAAAAAAATATACCTTCAAAAAATTTGTTGTATAAAAAGTATTCTGAACATAGTAATCAAAGACAATAAATAACTTTTTCAAACCATCATCATCGCATAACAAGAAGAACCATAGAGTTTGTGGTACCAGAATTCGACAAAATATATTTTGAATCGTAGACCTAGAATAATAACTATTACTAAAATAATGTTGTATTGTGTCCAATATTTTCAAATTTTACATTTATATAATGGCCATTCGACTGATAAAATTGTTCGATCTTTGCATGCCTTCACATATATTCAATTGGATCAAAACCATGAAAGTACAAATTTGATGTTGGATATATACATCTCAAAAATAGAGAGATAACATCATTAAACAACTTCAAAAACTTGCAAATTTTTTCAGCTTTACCCCGTTCTTCAACGTCAAAACTTATAATTTTCACTCAATAGTAAATGATACACGATGATATACAATAATACTTTCAAGCATTAGGTAAGCTAAAGAGAAAGTGAGAGTGTGTGAGATAGTGAGAGGTTACGTAGGATTATTAAGTTTAGTTTATATGCTGCGAGTTGGTGGGTTGACCCGACCTGACCCAACTTGTATACTTAAATGGATTAAAACGAGTCAGCTATATAAACTCAAAAGCGACCCGATTATTAATTGGATTAGATGGGTTGACCCTACCATTGTATCCCAATTGTGTTATGGACAAGATCTAGGTTGATCTGGACGTAAGAAAATTATAAAAATTTAGGTGGTGGTAACCTCATGAGATAGAGTTCTAATGGCTTCACATCAATGAGATGTCTAGATGAAAAGATATAATTAAAATAGTGGAGAAATGTCAGAATGGGGCAAAATGGTAAATATCCAATGTTGCGGCAGTCACTGGTGGCCACCTAAAGGTGGTGGTGGATGGCCGTAGGGTAGGGTGGCTTCTGGAGGTGATGGTGGCTATGGGTTGAATGTATAATTCGGGTTTCTAATTTAAATATGCTTCTAGAAAAATAAAACTATTTAACAACTATGATAAAAATAGTAAATGAGAGAATAAGAAAATAAGAAAATAATTAAACTCAATTAATTCTCAATGCTTGGATGCATCAATGCTTAAAATCCAGCCCCTCTATATATAGAGCTCGGGTACAATAAGTCCTACTTAGACTTAGCCCCAAAGGTTTATACAACTCAAACTAAGACTTGCCTTAGAGTCTTAAATGAGTTAATTAAACTTGTCTTAGTGGCTTACATAATTTAACTAGACTTGCCTTATATTACAAACTAGATCTGGAACGATCCGTCCGTAGGATGATTATGAAAATTTAAATGAAGGTAGTCTCATGAGTTAGGGTTCTAATGGCTCTAGTTTCACCTAAATCGGAGGTTGAGACTAAAATATAAAAATAAAATAGTAGAGATAGGTCAGAGAGGGCAGAACGGTAATTTTTGACGTTGTGGAGTCGTCAGAGGAAGCTTGAAAGTGATCTATGGTTATTATATACTCCTATAAAGATAAATACAATCCAACGGTTAATATAAAAAGATAAGGACGAGAATAATAGCTAGCTAAACTCAGATTTCTCTCAATTCAATCCTCCTTATCAACTCATGTCCACTCCTAGGAGTAAAATCCATCGGATCCACATGCGGATTATCCGATTTATTTAAAATTCAAAACAGAAAGATAAAGCTAAGTACCTAATTTGACTCGACTCGACTTGACTCGACTTAACCCATGTGATCGGATCGTAACACCTTATCGGCTTACATAAGAGATAAATACGAACCGATTAAAAGATAAATAAACTTGTTCCATCGAGCTTAATATTCTCATGATACAATCCGATTTGACCTAGTTTGTATCAATCCACTATTCTTTTGACCACCTTGTCCTCAAGGTGTCCATGGTAGTTTCCATACCTTCTGACACTCTCAAATTACATGCCCTCATTTTTCGTGTGGATGTCGTTTGCCACAAGGAGGAGAGCCCCATGGTAAGTTCTACTCTAGGACCCACTTATTTGAGCTATAGTTTGCCCTAGTCACGAGTGAGTTGAGCCAAATCCAGCCACAAGCGGTTTAAGCCAAGGTCTTAGTGCATGTGGTTTAGGCCATGGCTCAGGTGCAGGTGGTCCAAGGAAGATATTGGTGGCTTGGACCAAAAGTGCTTAGATTGTCGCTAGTGGAAGACTAAGGTTTTAACCTTATTTTCCACCATGACTAGGAAAGATGACGATGGGGCTGTTGCTAGGGGCTGCTCTGGTGTCGCATCGGTGGTGGAAACAGTTTGTAGAGATGGTAGGAGCTCCACTACAGCCGGAGATGGTGCTTTCGTAGTTGTTTGTGCCAACACTTGCTCTCCCTCAAAGTTTGGACTTTTATGCCATGGGGAGGTTGACTCCGCCATGGCCAATGGCAGTGCAGGGAAGTGGAGGGCGGCTAGTAGGACCTCTGTCAAGGCCTGAAACAAGTTCTTGAGTTCAATTTGGATCTCCTTCGAGTTCTCCTTCAATTCAACCAAAAGTTCTTTGAATAACGCCTTCGCCCATACTGGTGGCTCGTCATCGGCGGTTACTAATTATGCCGAGTTGGTCCTCCATGACCGCGATCTCCCCTGGGTTAACTTTCGATCACACGTTCACCATTGTTCAAAGAATGTTGGCTCTGATACCAATTGTCACGAGATAGGGTTCTAATGGCTCTAATTTCATATCAATCAAATATCTGGATGAAAAGATATAATTAAAATAGTGGATCAATGTCAGAATGGGACAAAACAGTAAATATCCGACATTGCGGTGGTTGTCGTAGGGTGACGGATAGCCAAGGGTGGTGGTGGACGGCTGTAGGGTAGGATGGCTGATGGAGATGATGGTGGCTATGGGTTTGACGTAAAATTTGAGTTTCTAACTTAGATCTAATCCTAGAAAAATAAAGACGATCTAATAACTATAATAAAAACGGTAAATACGAGAATAAGAAAATAAGAAAATAACTAAACTCAATTAATTCTCAATGTTTGGATGTTTTGGATACTTAAAGCCCAACCCCTCTATATATAGAGGTTGGGTACAATGAGTCCTATTCGAACTTAGCTCTAAAAGTTTATACGACTCGAACTAGGACTTGTCTTAGAAGCTTATATGACTTAATTGAACTAAACTTGCCTTAGAGACTTACGTGACTTAATTGAACTCACTTTAGTGGCTTACATGACTTAACTAGATTTGCCTTAAGAGCTTACATAAGAGATAAATATGAATTAATTAAAAGATAAATATACTCGATCGGTTGAGCCCAATGTCCTCATGATACGATTCGATTTGACTCGATTCATATCAAATTGTCTAGCTTTACTAGCCTAGGATAGAAATTATGTGTGTGAATCTCTCTGTAGATGTTTGGGCTAATATTTGATGGATTTTTTGCTAGAGCTATACATTGATATGGTTTGGTAGTATTGCCGTCAATTCCTTGGGAGGATAAATCTATTTGTTCGGGGTCTGGCATATCACATATGACCTCGTTATCTATAAAAAAAAAGATAATAATATAAAAGTGCTAATATTATATGAGAAAAAGTTTGAGCTGATTAAGCAGTAATTTTTTACTTTTTATATTTTGTTCTAGATTTGAGATATTTTTGATTTGCTAGAAAAATGAACTTAATTTGACCAAGTGGAAATTTTGTTATTTAATTAATAAAGTAAGTTTAGCATAATTTTGTTCTAATATCATATTAATTCACTAAATTTTTTAAAAGTTTAAGCTTAAAAAAATGGGGGTGTTTTTTATTTTTTATATTGTAACACCTACCATCCAATCTGTACTACTAAAAAATAGCACATTTATCTCATCTTATAATCTCCTATATATCTATTGCTTACTGCGTTGTACTAACTTATGCTAATATAATATCTCAGTAGAAATGTTTTATTTTATTTTTTAAGCAGATCATATCATTTATTTGAAGCAACCAATTACAAGGTGATACAAGATTAGAGAGGGAAAATAGGGCAAGAGCTCTAAGGGCAAGCTCCATACTTGGCTCTATTACAAATAGAATAATAATTAAATCATGTATCTAAGTAAGCACTCAAGCACAATAATACAGAAGAGATAGAACAGACGCGCTAAAAGTAAGCCTCATGCTTGGCCAACCGACAACACTACACAAAAAAACAGCATGAGTCTTGGAAGGCTGAGCACTCCACTGAAAAGCAAACACATGTTGAAATTCAGGCTCGTCAGTAACAAAGTTAAGTGGATTTAACAACAATCACTTGGAAGGCCCATTTGAGAAATCCTGTGAAACCAGAAACAAAATCTAGAGCAAACTTATGCTGATATAATATCCCATTAGAAATGTTAACAATGACATAACGTATGTACTAAATCCTTGCAATATATATTAATCTAACAAAAATATATATATAAGAAAGATAGAACCTAACTATACCTAACTCTGTAACTTATATGTGTGTGGGGGTATTAGGGAACATACCTTCCTAAACCAAAACTCTATCGACATTCTTACAATTTATTAATACCATTAACAAAACTACTTTGTATGGATGTCAATAGTGGCAAAGCTAATCTAAACTCCATTAGGTTCAGTGACTGCTCCGTCAAAAGCATATATCACTTTAATTCTATTTAGATCTCAATTTGGATATATTTTTTTTCTTCTTAAAAAATAGATCATAATGGGCTCAAATCATATGAATGTAATGCTCCAGTGAGAAATTTACTAAACATTAACCCTAATTTATCACCGGTCGGAGGATTGGATTAATGAATGATATAATCTTAGAAATAATTTCAATTAGACTTGTTAAACTATCGTACATTTTCTTATATAAATCAACTCATTTATTTTTATAAAATATTGACTCCCTTAACTATATAAATTTTTTAAAATGCTGTTTTTGTTAGTTATCCTTTTTCTCTGTTAAAAAGTATCATTTGAAATTCCATTTTGGAAAGAAAGAGGGAAAACAATTAGAAAAAATAGTTATTTAATATTTTCTATTAATACTATTAGAGATATTAGATAGTTAAAACTTGAAAGGCTTACGGTGTCGCGGGGATCTATTATGAAAATGGTCCACGATTCTAGAAGTCGAGGTGTAATTAACTCGATATTTTATCCATAATTTCGAGGCTCATTGTTTTATTTCTAATGCAATTCCAGGTGCATTCTGTTGACTACTTTGGGCCCATACTTTGATAACGTTTGTTGACCCTAGCTCTACCTTCCATGATCATCATCTCCTTTTAACTTTTGTCCAACAAAAAATATACTTGCTTGAACTGGTCCTGTTCACCAGTATTGAAAAAATAAAATAAAAAAATTGGATCGATCCACTGGTAAAAGTTGGTGTTCAGTTCGTGAGAAAAGACTAGAAGACGTTGCTTAGTTTGTTTTCTTTTGACTTGGCCCTGCTTAAGATAAGCCTTTATGCTTTATTATAGCCTCCAATCATGACATGTTATAAGAACATATGACGTGATGATTTCAATTATTATTTTTTTAATTCCAACACATGTGAGATTGCTAATTGCAGCCAGATGAAATAATATTTTAAATTTTGTAGTCAAGTTTTCAACACTTTATTTATGACATATGTTATTATGAAATATAATTAATAAATACAGTGTTATAAAATATAATCAACTAAATAAGTCATTTGTTTATCTAGATATAATATCTAAGAAAATTTATATACAAATGACTCCTAAATTATTCACTTGTGATTGCGAGTCATCAGTTATAGCATACTAAATCCTATTAGAATGTAGATATTGTGATTAATATTTAATAAAAGAAAATTCACTAGAAAGATCCATTGTGTCTCATTTATTGGGAGGGTTGTCAAATTGCACCATGAATGTACATAATTTATTGGAAAGATAAAAACATTAGAAAGTCAATAATTTGAAAAGATAAACTATAGATGTAAGATGTGTTCCACATTACTCACAAGGTAACGAGGAAAAGTTTTTTTCCTCTTCTGAGAAATGGTCCGTAGACTAGAAATTATCATTGGACCTCATGTTGCTACTTACATCCAACAGCAACAGTGGCTCAGTCCAATATTTGCAAGGAACTCTTTGATTGATTAGACTAGCAGGCGAGCAAGTGTTGTTGCTCCAGCTACACAACCTTCATATGAGGTAAGATGGAAGGCCACCTAATGCATTCCTGAATTACCTTGAGGATTGTCTAGTTTGTATAACAACTACTTCCGTTGAGAGAGTTTTTACTGTGTGAGTCCTTAAAAAGCCAACATGGAGTCACTATGTCAATCTTATAGATCTCCTTTAACCCTTCTAAGAGAGCTAATGCTTCACCAAAGAGTGAGCTCTCACAGTGCTCTAAGAAGAGAGACTTGCCTAGGTAGAAAATCACAGGGAATTTCCATAAAGCAATCCCAATACTTTGTCAGCCTACTCTATTACCACTCTTGGGTTAACCTCCTTCTACCTAAATATCAAGCTGTTCTGGGCTTTCCAGATGGCCCACATTAAAGTAAAAACATATGACATTAGTTGATCATTCATTGACAATATCCATCCTTCCAAACTTTGGGGCTAACTGTCTATTTTGAGCCCCAGCCTTGAAGAGAACGAAAGGGCCCTAGCCACATTGCAACCCAGCAATAAATATTCTATGGTCTCATCAACAGTTTTGCATAGGGTATAGTGTCATTCTTGTGCCACGCCAGCTCCTAAATCTCTTTAGTAATGCTATTGTTTGATGAGCTAGCCTCCTGCATGGCTCCCTAAAAAAAGAGTTAGCCAAGAATGTGCAAGGGGGAGAGGAGGGAGTACACCAAGATGAGTTTGTCCGATGTAGAAATTGAGACCGGCCCTACCAGGATGCTGAGAATAGTAGCAGCTATCTCGTTTGGGAATGTAGCTCTAATGAGTTCCTCACTCTCATTTAAGAGGTGCTTAACATGTGTAATCCCATCCAGAAGATTGACGGAGCTCTAGTCGAACGGAGGGACTAATGATCCTCCTTCATGGAGGTTGACATCGTACCTCCAATGATCCAATGAGCTATTTGTTTCACCTAATCTTTGACTTAGACAATTGAATATGGAAATTACTTAGTTTTCAACACCCTCACCCTAAGAGAGGTGGGTTCGATAACATCCTCCGTGCCAACTTTGCCACTGGAGCTTGATTTAGGGGATCAATATTCTAACTCCAAGGCCTCCGTTTTTGAAGGGCTTACAAATATAATCCCAGTTTTTGAGGTAAACATTCCTTTTGTCATTAGCAAAGCCCAACAAATAAGGCTCTTAGGGAATATTACCGAAGACATGTAATAGATTGGTATTGCACTAATCTTCAAATCAAGTTGGGCTCCAACTTTTCCTTCGACTTTAACCATATATTAGTAGACAAGAATCAAAAATGATTTCGGATAGCTCTAGTGATAAGGGAGTGAAAATGACTGGCAATGTTGCCTCCTTTGAGCCCTTGGTGTGATGTGAACCGGGTTAGGTCGGATCACATCATGATGATATTGGACTCGATGGATTGAGGCTTTTTATCTTTTAATTAATTTATTATGTAAACTTGTAAGGCTTAAGTCATGTAAGCCACTAAGACAAGTCCAATTAAGTCATATAAGTTTCTAACATAATTCTTAGCTCAAGTAGTATATGCCTTTAGGGTTACTTTGAGTATGACTTATTGCACCCGACCTCTATATATAGAGGAGCTAGACTCTCATGGTTGGATAATAACACTCATCTCTATACTGAGTAGGTCTTCTCTAGCACCACCACCATCAACAGCCACCGTCGATGACGAGCCATCGACATGGGCAAAGGTGTTATTCCAAGAACTTTTAACTGAATTGAATGAGAGCTTGAAGGACTTGATCCAATCCTTAACGGCAAGTATCTTGACCTAGCACCACCACCCTACGTTGCCACTGTCGTCAGCCATTACCGAACAGCCACCACCTCCACCTTCAAGTATTAACAATAGTGAAACCGTGGATACCATCCAAACTGCAGCAACCACCCCTTCTCTAAACGCGGTGGAGCACCTTTTATCCCTGCAGACCGAGCTCTCCGTCGTAGCAAAACCAGAACAATCCCCAACAATGATTGCAGCACAGTGGAAGCTAGGACCGAAAACCTTATCTTTCCACCGGTGGCAATCTAGGCCCCACTAGCACAAACCATCATGATTGATCACTTCCTTGGACCTTCCGCACTTGAGTTATGGCCTAAATTGCATTCGCTAAAATCTTGGCTCAAACTACTCATGGCTAGGATTTGGTTTGAGCAAACTACAGCTAGGGTAGATTATGGTTCAAACAAGTGAGCCCTATAGCAGAATCCATCGTGAGGCCCTTTACGTGATAGACGAGACCCACAAGGAGATTGAGGACATGGAGTTTCGAGAGCAACAAAAGGTATGAAAACCACCATGGACACCTTGAGGATAAGGTGGTAAAAAATGTCGTGATTGATACAAATCAGATTAGGTTAGATTACATCATGAGGATATTGGGCTCAACAGATTGAGTCTATTTATCTTTTAATTGATTCATATTTATCTCTTTTGTAAGTTATTAAGGCAAATCTAGTTATGTTATGTAAGCTCTTAAGACAAATCTAGTTAAATCATGTAAGCCACTAAGGTAAGTCCAAATAAGTCATGTAAGCATCTAAGACAAGTCATATTTTGAGTCGTATAAGATTTTAAGGCTAGTATGAGTAAGAGTCATTGTACCTAATCTCTATATATAGAGGGGCTAGGCTTTTTTATTTAATTATCCAAGTATCTTAGCATCGAGAATTATTTTAGCATTGAGTTTATTATGAAGTAAAAAATAATTAAACCATAAAAGTAAATTAGTCATAGCCGTTTATTTTTCTAGGAGTAAATCTAACTTAGAATTTTAATTTTACCTCCAAATCATAACCACTATCACCTCTATGAGCCATCCTACCTTACAGCCGTCCACCACCCTCCAATGACGGCTGTAATATTGGATAATGACCAATCTATCTAATTTTAACATTTCTCCATTATTTTAATTTTATTTTTTCAGTCCGACCTTGGAATCACGTGAAACTAAAGCTATTAGATCCATGACTTCTAAGGTTTCCTTTTATAAAATATCATAATTTTCTTACATTCATATCATTCCAGATCTGATTCATAACATGGTAGTTTGGAGGGGAGGAGAAGAACCTCCTTAGGTGGAGGGGGTGCTAAAGGGCAAAGATGCTGAGAAAAGAGCCCCTAAACCTGAGTAGGGAAAGTCTAAAGGGTTGGGCGATCTCTTAGATCTCAATCACATGCCCAAAGCCTAGACAAATGGCAAAAGTTAGGCAAAAATAGTCACGAATGGGCATTATTCTTGATGATGTCTTCTAAAAGATTATGTGTATCGCAACTCTAAATACCATCCACCATGCTGGACTATGGTACCCGGCTCCAAACTCGATACACATCATGTCACAAGCTCAGAGGATACCCTATCATACGCTAAGAGTATCTCTGTAGATAAAACATACCCTGCCATACGCTAAGGGTATCTCTAAAGTAAGTAATCATACCCTGCCATACGCTAAAGGTATAACAATGATAGTTGTACCCTGTCATACGCTAAGAGTACAACTATCAGCTATCACCATACTCTGCCATACGCTAAGAGTATGTCCAGTACCAGTCCGGACTAGATACCATTCCAGCCATCACATGATATCACATCACATCACATACACATGTACTTTTATGATTTCCTATACATGATAAATCATATGCATATATCCAATACGACAACAGATCATGCAACTCAGGAATTTAGGTGGTAAAGAAGCCGAAAGAAAAATGATGTAATGCAGACTCCAATCATGTATCTAACACATGCATACTCATGCTAATCTATCACATGCATACTCATGATAGAGATTATCCCAACATAAAACCATAACAGCATAAACGTCTCCAATCATCTCTATATATCACCAATGTACTTATATCCCAGATCAGTCTAATCAAATATATGATAAAATATGCTTGACTGAAATCATCTCTATATAGTCATTTAATCATGCTAGAGGCCAAAACATGCATGTACATAATATATAATATTTTCTAATTTGAGAAAGGGATCTAGGGGATAAGACTACTCACAATCTGATCAGAAGACACAAATCACGCATCTCTCACGTTCGTCAGTTAACCGAGTGACACTCATCACTAGCAAAGTCCACGGGGTCTCAAATAAGGGGTTCGGGATCTGAAAATATTTAAGTAACATAAAGTTAGTTATTTATCCTATTATAATCCGTTCGAGTAAAATATGATGATTTATTAGATTTTAGAATTGCTACTCATTTTTATAACTGGCTAGATTTTTAATTATAAATAAAATATAAATATAGATAAAAACCTAATTATAATTAAATTATATCTTGATTAATTAGGGACTATGTAGTCATTATCTTATTTGTTATAAAATAATAATGTATAATAAATTATTAGAATTATTTAAAATGTATCTCATAAAAATATTAGTATATAAATTTGATAATTATAATTTATAAATCTATATATTAATCTAATAGAGATATAAATAAATAAATATGAGTATTACTTATATTTACACCTAATTAATCATTGATTATACAAATTACAATTAATACTAATCATATTGAAGAATATATTATTATTAAAATAATTTATGTCTAAATAATCTATTTGCATTAATTAAGAAGGAAAAACCAAAATAAATAACATCAAATAAATTAATAAATAAATAATTAAAACACTGCTACAGTGCCTGCTACAGCACTATGCAGAAAAAGAAGAAGTGGAAGCCGAGGAGGGAACAAAAAAAGAAAGAAAGAAAGAAAGAAGAAGAAGAAGAAGGGAGGAGGGGAGGGAGGTGCGGACCCGGCCTGCGGGGAGGGCACCGGCAGCTAGTGGCCAGCCAGCTACCGGCCTCTCGCCGGCAGCTCGGCTCCGACGAGCCCGAGCCCAAAGAACGAGAGAGAGAGAGAGAGAGAGAGAGAGAGAGAGAGAGAGAGAGAGAGAGAGAGAGAGAGAGAGAGAGAGAGAGAAAGAGAGAGGAGTGATAGAGAGAGAGTTTAAGTACTGAAAGTTTCTTAATTTCAGACATGGCAGAGAGGTATTATATTTTTTGGATCTTCAAAGAGGAGAACTTGTCCTACATCCTAATTGAAGGGTCCTGGACCATTTGGCCAGGTGCTCAACCTAATACGCTAGAAGGATGATTTTTGGCCAACGCTGGAAGCCTTCCTCGTTACCCTAATTTGGATACAACTATACGAACTTCCGATGGAATGGTGGGAGCTCGAAACTCTAATCGGAATGGTGGGAGCTCGAAACTCTTACTCCAGTCAAGGCCAAATTTGGCCGACCACTAAAGGTTGATAAAACTACCTTAGATAAATCTAGGAGCCACTTTGCATTTGTTTACATAGAGATCAATCTAGCCATGCCCATTAAGAAGGTAGTTGTGGCTCAGTCCCAAAGACCACTATGTGCATCAGAGGGCTATTTATGAAAGTATCCTTATGTTGTTTGCTACAACAATGAAGTTATTGGGCACTGGTTGGACCAGTGCCCCTTTTCCCTATCGAGGAAGGAGGTGCCGAAGAGCTAGGATACCTAGAATTTCCAAGCTAGGCAGAGCACATAAGAGATACTTGAAATTCCTAACTAGGGAGAAAATGGTAGAGCAAAACCTATAAAGATTGATGATAGTTAGACTACCTATGGCCTTTGGGTCACTATGTAATGGTGGAGGAGGGGTGGTGGTTTTTCGTCTATCCCCTTCCATGTAAGAGACCCCAAAGGCATCAGGGAGAACTACTGGACCTAGGTCGAGTTAACCCTTTGACCATGCTAGTTCAAATCAAGTCAACTACCAGAACAAATTGAACCAAACACACTACTGGGTCAGGAGAGGCCAAGATGGCCTATTGAGTTAACCCGAACCAGAATCACATTGCCTCTTCTAAAGGGGAATTTATCTTTAAGCCCCGCAGCTCGAGTGGGGGAAGGGTGGGTAAACGATTACTGTCAACAAAACCATTATGTTCCCTCTAATATCCAAGGCTGGCATGCATGCTGACGTCGCGCTCTTAGGCCATGTCTCGAGCAGCACCATGCACATAGGCCAGCATGCTTTTTCGCGCGTGTGATAACATGCTACGATCTATGAATTCATTAAAAGACATGGGGGTTCCTTCGCCTGGCCTCAATGACTCTGATGTCACTTCACCTGTCATGTCCATTAATGAGAATCATGTGCCTAATCAAGTGAAAGAGGAAATATCATGTATCAATGGGTTTACTAGTAGACTTGGCTTTTATGCTAATAAACCTTGCCACTCTCCTATTATCCATACCATGAGTGGAAGGGGTGCAGTGCTGAGGCTAAAAGTCTCCCTAACCAAACACCCAATCACCATAGCTTTGGGCTCAGAGACACCTCTGCCGAACATCATGCCACCTCATTTGCCCATTAAGGAGACGGTAGAGATATGCAAGCAGGCTCTACAAGGGAATGATCTAGCAGAAATAATGAAACAAATGGTGGATGGGGCTTCCTTGCTAGTGGTGTATGACCGGAAGGGAAAAAGGAAAAGCAGTTATGGAATCTGGTACCATGGATATCTGCCTGCTCCTTTATTATTAGTTTTTTTAATGTTAAACACCATCATATGGAATTGCAGAGGTAGTGCTAGGAAAAAGGTTCATGAGAGATGTATGGACTTTATTAAGTGCTACAAGTAGGGATTCTTAGTCTTACTAGAAACTTGTGCCTTAGTGTCTAAAGCCCGTTTATATGTTCGCAGGCTTGGTCAAGATTGGAACCACTACTGTGTTTCAGCGGTTGGTGCCTCAAGAGGTATCATTATAGCCTGGAGGAATAATGTGGGGGGAAGTTCCTATTATCTCTAAGTCTCGCCAAGCGGCTCACATATTTGTTACACCATGGGAGGAGGGCAAGCCATCGCTTTGGTCAACCATGTATGGTAGCAACCAACTCTAATGCTTTCTTAAACTTTGTGAACTTAAATGGGGTCTATGACCTTGGCTTTGTGGGTGCACCTTTCTCATGGTGCGATAATCGAGAGGTTCTCGATCGGACTTGGGTAAGGCTAGATCATGCCTTAGCCAATTTGGCTTAGCTCTCGGACTATTTTAATAAAAGGGTTACACACCTAGATAGGATAGTTTCGAATCATGCTGCTCTCTTGATTTCTCTTGATCGATTTTTAAAATAAAGATAAGAAGTCTTTTAGGTTTGAATCTTTTTGGTTAGAGTATGATGAGTGTAAAGATGTTGTTGATAATAGCTGGTATGATAATATTCATGGTAATCCTTTCCACAGATTTAATCACTCTATTGCTAGAATAAGGAAAACTTTAGGCAAATGGAACATAATCTATGTAAGTAACTTATGTAAGCATCTTAAGAGATTTAATGATCATATCAGTGTGGATGATAGGAGAAGACATAGAGGGCTCTACAATCTTCACATTGCTCTTAATTGCCAAATTAATACTTTATGGTCTCAGTAGTCTAGAATCAAATGGGTTAATAACAGTGACCTAAACACTAACTTTTGTCATTTTTAGCCATCATTAGACGCAAGCGTAATCTTATTAGAGGTATTTGTGATGACAGAGATAGTTGGATTGAGGATAAGAATCTGGTTAGTAATGTATTTTCCTCTTCTACCAAAGGCTTTGGGTTATTGATCTAGGTACCCTAGGGGAACCTTTGGATTACCCCTCCTCCCTCAAATTTCTCAAACCAATGCTAGCTATATTACTCAATTAATCACTAGTGACAAAATCAAGAGAGCCCTATAGGATATGCTTGCTAATAAAGCGCCTAGTCCTAATAGTTTCCAAGATTGAGGTTTATTGTTTTTATTGGCTCATTATTGGTCCTAGCATCACTAAGACTATTATGTATTTCTTTGAGCATGCTTCTCTCCTTACGCAATGGGGTCTGACTTATATATTCCTTATTCTGAAAAATAATAATTCAATAATTCGATGTATGTTGAAGATTTTTGGCTCATTACTATGTGTAATATTTGCTATAAAATTATTATTAAAATTTTAGCCAACCACTTGAAATCTATTCTTTCGATGCTTATTAGGAAGGAACAAGCTGACTTTGTGGCAAGCAGAAGTATTATTAATAATATTTTGGCTGTCTAATAGCTAGCCCATTCTATTGCTAAAGCTAAGAAGAACCATCTGATGATTGATTATTAAACTTGATATAGAGAAGGCGTATGACAGATTTAGCTGGAAAACAATTATTTTTGCTTCTAATGTCATTAGCTTTCCTGGCAAGGGGTGGAATTGGGTTAAAGCCTACATTGAATTCCCTAAGTTTTCTCTTTTTATTAATGGGACTCCTGCTAATTGGGTCTGTCCTCACTTTGACATTCGCTAAGGTGATCCCTTGTCCTCGTACTTATTTATCATATGCTCCCAAATCCTTTCCTCTCTCCTTAATAAGGAAAATGTCAGAGGGAACTTGAGAGGTTTTCCTATGGGCACTAATCAGCCTAATCTTAATCACTTGCTTTTCGCGGATGACATTCTTGTTGTTGCTGAAGCCACCCAAGCCTCAATGAAGGCTATTAATTAAGCTGGTTCTTGATAAGTTTTAGTACCTTAACCAACCAAAGAGTTCACCTTAGTAAATCTAGTATTTATTTTGGTGCTGCTATCCCTACCTCCGTTAAGGACACTTCCTTAACATTAGTAGTGGTGAGTTCCCCTTTGTGTATTTGGATGCACAAATCTCGTCTATTCACATTCTTATGGCCAATCAGGAAGAGATTATTAATAAGGTGACTAGTAAATTGGCAGGGTTGAAGTGAGATACTTTGTTCTTCTTGGGTAGACAAATCTAATAAACTTCACCACGATTTCTATTCTAAACTATTGGCTTGCTTGCTCTTGGGTTCTGGATTCCACCTTGGACCAGGTGACTAAACTTGAGAGAGGGTTCTTTTGGGCAAAAGGAAAAAATAAAATTAGTATGCACCCTATGAATTGGTCTAAAGTCACTAGACCTAGATGTGAGGGTGGTCTTGCTACTAGGGACTTGCGGTTGACCAAAATATCTTTTTTTTTTTAAAATGTTTTAGTTTCTAAACAATAATTCTGCCTTTTGGGTTAACATCATGAAATATAAATATGGTAATTTGGACTGCTGGGCCTCCAAGTCCACGAATGGTACTTTTAGTCATGGAGGGCCTTGTGGATAGCTACTTGCAATATGAAGGAGAGTATTAAACATTTATTGGGCGATGGCTCTTGAATTAACCCTTGCTTGGAACCCCTAGCATGTGGATACCAACTTGCTAGGATGAACTCAAAATTGATAATGTATTCGAGTCAACTCTCAAAAATCCCATCCTAGCACTTAGGATTGGGTCCATTGAAGATAAATAGATTTAGTGGCCTGGCAATTCATCTATACCTAAGAAACACCTATTTCCAAAAAGTATCTAAGATAGGTCTAAAATACTAAAATAATCCAAGCAAATAATCTAGAATTATAATTATCATAGGCATTAACAACTCTCCACGGATATAAGTCTATACATAAACTTAAAACATGATAGCCCTCGCATGGGCTAATGTCTAACTAGAAAGAAAAGAATTATAACGCCCGCCCGCACGGGCGGCACGTGCATGTCTACACGTCCACACGACATGCATGGCGCACGCGATAGGACGGGCGAGGCCCGTCACGCATAGATACTCTCCTGTACACATACAATCATGACATCATCAAATACTACCTGCTAACATATCCATGATCACATAACTCATCACCAATTAAATCATATTATTAACCAAATAAACCTGTTAACATATAAATATCTCAGTCCACAATAATATACATTAAACCACTACATAATCTGACAGGACCCACACAGGCCACAACAAATCATCAAGATACAACTAAAACGACTAATATAAGAGTACACTATGATTCGACCTGTATTATACAATTCATCGTCTAATACAACAGAGTACAAATATCAAATATTGGTACAACTCAATTCCTATATAAACTATCATCTATACCATCTCGCATCTATAGCTCACCTTATCATCGCTCTAAAATATCTTCTCAAGATATTTCAAGTCGCTATCACATACCACGTATCTGAGGGGCTTAGAAAAGAAATAAAGAGAGACATGAGCAAAAAGCTCAGTGAATAGACCTTACCCCAAATCAGTGATGTCAAACAGAGAGTAAATCATGTACTGGATAATATGAATTAGAAAGAGCATCATGTCATGAATGGGTATATGAATGTTCCTCAATAATACATAAATAAAAAATAGATAACATGTCATGTCATAACTGATAGAATATATAATCCTCGACAATGTATAAATAAATCTCCATGTCATACCATCATCATAACTCTCTCTCAAATATGACACATGATGCATGCCGACCATGACCATGCTATGATATTAAATGCAACCATATATAATGCATATTGATCACTCGATAATCCGGTAACCAAATGATAATGAAATCATATGCATTTCCCAACATTACAATCATCAATCATCACCGACATCTCGGTATAATATTATCATACTAGACCATTGTGCACAGTCAACACCTGGTACCCGGTCTCAATATCATGCCCGAAGGCTTAGAGCATACTCTGCCATCCGTAAGGAGTATCTCAAATATAATCATACACTGCCATCCGCTAAGGGTATCAACATCCATCTAGATTAGGCACCCTTTTAGCTGATAGAAATCTCGTGAGGATAATTCGCCACATATGCTCTGGCGAACGACATGTGTCCGAATATCTGCTGCGTACACAGACTAACGACCTAAGACGTAAGGCCAACAGGATCGCGACTATGTCGAGCGATCAATCATTCACCAAGCGCGTCCTAACCCTCGCGCCCATTTGGGTATCCTCACGCTTTCTATCAACTATCATATCAATCACATTTTATGCTTTCCTTCTAAATGACAGATCAAATGCATATATCTAGTATGATAACAAGTCAATGCATAATAGGAATTTAGGTGGAATAGGAATCAAGAGAAAATGATGCAATGTAGTCTCCAACTGTATCGTCAACACATGCATACTCATGCTATAGATCAACTCAGTAAACAATCATAATAGTAGAATCATCTCTAATCATCTCTATATATATCACCAATCTACTCATATCCCAAATCAACATAATTGAATGCATGATAAAATATGCTCGACTGTAATCATCTCTAGATAAAATTATATAATCATGCTGGAGGTCAAAACATGCATGTACATAAATATATAATATAACATAATTTGAGAAAGACGTCTAAGGGATAAGACTACTCACATCTTATTAGAAGACTCAACACACATATCCCTCGGGTCCATCAATCAACCGCCACTTGACGTTGGTGAGATCCTCGGGGTCTCAAATAAGGGGGTTCAGAGTTTGAAAATGTTTTAGTAACATAAAGTTAGCTGTTTATCTGATTATAATTCGTTCGAGTAAAATATGATATTTTATTAGGTTTAATATTGATTAGATTTATAGGATAAATTTAATTGTGGCAATATTAATATGCTATTTATATTTATTTAATAAAATCCTAATTTGGTAATTATAGAAATAAGTATATAGTAATTTATCTTCTTTTTATAAATAACCAAGACGACTATATATATGATTTAATAAAAATATAATTATAGAATAATATTATTACTAGTTATTTTATAATACTTACTCTTATTTAACTAATCCTAGATTATACATAAAATAATCATTATCCTATTATACAAAAATAATCTGCAATTCTAGTATTCCATTTTATACAAACTATTAGACAATACTAATATACTAAAAATAGACATATATAATATAAGTTAAATATAAATATAAGACTACATATATTCACTAATAAATAATAACTAAAACTTTAAATAAATTTATAGCAATATTTATAATTGTAATTACTGAATTATTATACTAAAATGCTTAGTAAAATTATATTAGTTATAAATTATTAAAATAATTAATTACCTAAATAGACTATGTTACTTATCATTAGGAAGTAATTATATAAAAAAATAATAATAATAGTCCTCTTCCAACACTGTCTGCTACACAACAAGAGGAGGAGAAGGGCCAAGAATGGAGAAGAAGAAGAGAGGAAGAAGAAGGGAAAGAAAGAAAGAAGAAAGAAGAAGAAGAAGAAGAAGAGAGGAAGAAGAAGAGAAAGAAAGAAAGAAGAAAGAAGAAGAAGAAGAAGAAGAGAAGGAGAAGGAAGGGAGGCTCACCTAGGCTGCGGCGGTGGCAGCGGCGACGGCGACAGCGACAGCGGTGGCTGGCGTTGATAAGAGAAGGGAGGGAGCTCAAGAGAGAGAGGTGAGAGAGAGAGAGAGAGAGAGAGAGAGAGAGAGAGAGAAGGTGGTGCGGCGGCGACGACGGCGACAACGAGAAGCCGTCGGCGAGGAGAGAAAGAGAGCGGTGCTAGAGAGAGAGAAAGAGAGGAGGGTAGAGAAAGAACGAGGGAGTTAGAGAGAGAGAAGGTGGTGAGAAAGGGAGAGGTGATAGAGAGAGAGGAGTTAGAGAAAGCGAAGGTGGTGCGGCGACGACCACGGCGACGGCGGCGGTAGGCCGGCAAGGGAAAGAGAGAAAGAGAGCTCGAGAGAGAGAGAGAGAGATCGAAAGAGAGAGAGAGATTTAGAGGGAGAAAGAGAGAGGCGATGAGGGTGGTGCTGTGGTGGCGACGGCAGCGACGGCGGCGGTAGACAGGCGTCGGCAAGAAAATATATGAGAAAAGAGAGAGAGGGAGAGAGAGAATATGTGAGATAGAAAGAGAGAGAGATATATATAAAAAGAGAGAGGGAAGGCGGTGGAGGAGGGGGAAGGGCGGCGGCTGCGGCGGCGGGGCCCGCCGCAGCTAGCTGGTTCGGCCCGGTTGGCCGGGCCGGCGGTTGTGGGCGCACGTGGCGCCCCCAACACGCGCCCACGTTGCATGGCACGAGCTTGTGCCATGCAACACCAATATTTTTTTTTATTATTATTTTATTTCTTTTTTTTGTCTTTTTTTTTAATTTATACATTATTATTATTTTTTTTGTTATTACAAGAATAAACAATTCTAATAAGAAATGCATGCCATAATTATCAACATATTAAGGTAAATGTGTACAATATAATTTTCAATAAACTTTCATTTACTCATAACATACATAAGTGTATCATAACTCAATGTGTCAAAATCCCCATAGCAACTATGTCAATGATGTCATATTTCATAAAGCAAATATAATAACGATGAGGGACTATTCATCTAGCGATACTATCGCCCGTACATACCTAGCGACGCTGCATATGATCGGTTGTCTATGGCTATCAAACTAAGGACCCTAGTCGTAGGCCCATTATTATCAACATCATCACTGCTTTAGTAAATCATCACACAAAGCAGAATCAACACATATAGCGGGAAAGAACTCATAGCTCAATAGACGCCTTGACCCTGCGTCCTTAGGTACTGCTAGAGCTATAACCCTACCTCTCAAATATCTTTCTAATGTCATCCTAGGCTAGTCTCCAAATAAGGCAGTGTTTTCACTTGAATGCTCCACTAGCTAACAACCTTAGGTATAGACCGTTAATATAATAATACTATATAATACACTCTACCCTTAACCTCAGGTTGAGTGGGTGAGAGGGGCACTACCTAGTTAAGACTAGACTAACAATCATATGTGCATGTGGTGCCATGTCTTCTATTACTTTATATCATGATCACCAAGATAACATATATCATAACTAAGTATAAAATATATCATACTTAAGCGACAAATAATAAATAATGCATGTAAATAATCAATCGTGACATAACGTAATCATCATCACAACAATAACATTATTCGCAGACTAACATATGATCTAACTTGCCTAAAATATTTCTGAAATCTGTCTCACTCTCCTAAACAATCGGCTCTTTCTGAATCTGGAGATCCTCCTCGCATAGTAATGGATCTAATAATTTATAAAATAAAATAAAACATAAGAATGATGAACTTATAGAACTAACTACCTTGTTGCATAAAGTAAGTTTGATTTTCTAGGTCCAGATAGGTGACTTAGTCTTACATTTATTCTTCCCTATTCATATATTATTTGTATTAATGGGTCATTGATGGTAAAATTAGAATTATCCTTAATTACAAATGTCAAGGCATTAATAATAAAATTGGAATGATTAATAAATTTATCTACCTAATTTAGTTATGTACTATCCTAAATTTATGTTTATAAAATAATTGAGAAAAATCTAGAAGGTAGCTAACATAAGTTAAAGGAAAATAAAAGACTAATAGTGACTAGCCTATGATCCACATGTTGGGCTGGGCCCAAGGCCTAGCCTTGCATCAATAGTTGAGGAAGTGGGCTGCGGCAGGTCTACCCACGACCCACTAGGCCAAAACAAATAGGCTGGCTACAGGTGTGGGTCGTGGCCCACATTGGAGCCCACTTGGAGATTAGCTGAGCTAGGCTTAAGAGCCCAATCCACCACTACCTACGGGTGTGGGCTATGGCCCACCTCGAAGCCCATAGAGATCGAGTGGACTGGGCTCACAAGCCTAGTTCACCGCTGGCTACTAGCGTGGGCTACGTCCCACCTTGTAGCCCATAGAGATCGGGTGGACTAGGCTCACAAGCGCAGTCCCACCGTTGGCTACGGCATGGGCTGCAACCCACCCCGTAGCCCACACGAACTGGTGGGGGTTTGATCTAACCCCCGCCCAGCTTAGCCATCCTCAAGAGAAGGAGATCAAAGAAGGGAGATGGAGCTGCTGACGACGATCACCATTGCCGTCAGCCAAGCTCCACCGACTCCCAAAGTCGACAAGTTGACTTGGGTTGAAGCTGGCGTTGAACCATTAGTTGGAGTGGCCAATGGTGAGGAGTAAAGAACTCCATGGCTGACGGCCATGGAGGTTCCCACTTTGGTGCAAAAGGGCTCGAAGCCCTCGACCCCGAGTATGCACCTCTTCCACACGAAGAGGTGAGTCGACCAAGGCTGATGAGCGAGGGAACCACTGCCGGTGGTGGTCACCCGCGACCACAAAAACCGGCTGTGGGAGGCGACATGGCATCACCTCCCATGCACCCTATGGGTACCTAAATTTGGTACCCATGGCAAGGGGCAGATGCGGGTAAACTTTCTGGACCGGTGGATGGTCAACTCAAAGTTGTCGGCCGATGAATTTCTCTGGCAAAGGTAAAAATAGTAAAACATGATTTAACTACGATTAACTAAACAAAAATAAAATTAACTACAAGGAGTGATTGGGGACTAACTTGCGGATCGGGCTAGGGGTTGGTTTGGTCCGCCGACACTTTGGTGATCCACAGCCTTTGTCGAGGTCTTCGGTGACAAAGTAGAGAGAAAGGAGAGAGAAAAGAATGAGGGAGAAGTGAGAGGGCGGGGAAAAAGGAGTTGAGGGGAGTCAGGCTTTTATAGAGATGAGGGGGAAGTGGGGGCAGAGTGAAGTTCGACTCAACTCTGACGCACTTCTCTCTCACCTCTCGCAACTAACTACGACGAGAGGTGGGGGAGAGGAAGAAGAAAGAGTCAACCCCGCGGTTAGAGTGCCCGCGCGTGGTGCGTGCGTGAATTATTATTATTTATTTATTTATTTATTTATTTTAAGGTGTGGGTGTTACAGCTTAAATGGAAAACACTTTAGAAATTAATAATTAATCCAAGGGTAAAAGCCTTCCAAAGTTCTCCTCCATAGCTCACTGGCCCATGCCCAATGTTTGGTCTATACAAAGAGATAATTTATCATCTCTTCTATGCTTGCAAGTATGTTATTGAGGTATGGGAGGTCATTGCCGATAACCTCGGTATAACTTGAATGACTATTGAATACTATGACAGAAAGGGGAGCCCTCTACTAGGAGGCTCTTACCTCCGAATTTGTCAAACTGAATTTTGATAGATCTTGGGACCTTTTGGACAAGACTGATGGCTTTGGGGCTAATTGCATGGAACAACCTCTCTCTAATGTGCATGTCTTTGTTGGCCCAATCTCAATGGGCCCCGCTGTTGAAGTAGAGGCCCTAGCCCTCCTATAGGCTATCACCACAATATTAGATCACTAATTTGAAAATATCACTTTGGAAGGTGACTACCATTGTGGTTGATACTATTAATAACTCTGAATACTCCCGTGGGTGATTCGTGATATTATTTACCAATGTAAACTTTTAGTTCTTGGGTTTTAGTCTTTTTTGTTGTCCATGCTAGCTATATTTGTAATAGGGCATCTGATTGGGCTGCCCTTTTTGGTAGGCGATATCCTTTTGTTTTTGCAAGGGCTGAATGCCTTTTGCTTCTCCCAAACCTCAGTTGTATTATTGCTTTTTACGCCTCAGGGGCTACCCTAATAGCATTTTAATTAACCTCTAGCTGGACAATCAACTTTCCTTTAATAAAAAGATAAAAAGAAAAAATCTCAGTGATCTTCAAAATTTTCTCATAGTTTATTCCACTTCTTGAATTTCACTATCCTAATGAGAAAGGATAACTAATGATTATTCCCATTTTCTCCCACTAAAGAAAATGAAGAAGGGGTTTCGTGAAAAACAATGATACCACTAGTTTCTTTCTGGATGCATGGAAAAACAGAAATAAAATAAATAAGTGAAGGACCCAAATCCTGCCGATAATCATAGCAAATCTAGATTTCTGTATCAAAAGAAAAAGGATAGATTATTCCAAAAGGATGTCACGAAAGTTTACCTGCCATGAGCTCAGGAATGCCTTGAAACTATAGTCTTGGCATCAAGTTCTAAATAAATTATCCAACAGTTTGACATTCCAAAGACTAAAGAGAGGATAATTGCAGCTGGTTAAAATCATAAAGCACAAGACCTATATGGCTATATGGTAAAGTTCCGGTTTATTTTAGTTTCTTGTCACAGGACCTTCTACAAATAAGAATCCGTGGAGGAACCAATGTCATGAGGAAGTTATAGTTTCTTCCTCAGTCGGTGATGAGCAGAAGCTCCCTTCCTCATTCGGTGATCCTCCGTCTCTGCAAGTCCGGTTCTCTCTCAGAAGCCTTCTGCGTTCTCAACTCTATCGACACTCTCTGCCTCCTCTCCAAACCCATTGTCTACTCTGCCCTCTTGCAGACCTGCGTCACCACCAGCACCAGTAAAGGCACTTCTTCCTACTTCCGCGGTCTTCCCATCCACTCCCATGTCCTCAAGTCAGGCCTCGATTCCGATCGCTTCGTCTGCAACAGCTTGCTCTCCTTCTACTTCAAGCTCTGCCCTGACTTCTCCCTCACCCGCCTCCTCTTCGACACCTTACCCGTTAGAGACGTCATCTCCTGGACTTCCATGCTCTCCGGATACCTCCGCATTGGCGACCCCCTCGAGTCCCTCCGATTGTTCGCTAGCATGTCATCCGCTTCGTCGGGAATCGAGCCTAATGCCTTCACTCTCTCCGCCGTCATCAAGGCCTCTGCTGACCTTCGAGAACCCACCCTTGGCAGATGTTTCCACGGAATGGTCCTTGCTCGGGGTTTCCAATCGAATCACGTGATAGCTAGCGCTCTGATGGATTTTTACGGCAGGAACTCTGCGTGCGAAGATGCACGCCGGGTGTTCGACGAATTACCTGAGCCTGACGCCATCTGTTGGACTTCGATTATCTCGGCATTCACACGAAACGATAGGTTCCAGGATGCTGTGGCCCACTTCTACCTAATGAATAGGAGGCATCCGCTTGAGTCGCTTCCTGATGGATTCACATTTGGGACCGTCATGACCGCTCTGGGTAACCTTGGAAGGCCTAGACAAGGCAAGCAAGCACATGCTAAGATCATCACCAGTGGGCTTTCTGGGAATGTGGTGGTGGAGAGCAGCATCATAGACATGTATGGCAAATGTGGCTTCCTAGAGGACTCCCACAAGGTCTTTGACCGGATGACCATAAGGAACACAGTTTCTTGGTGTGCTTTACTTGGAGGCTACTGTCAGAGTGGTGACTACGAGGCCGTTCTTACTATATTCAGGGAGATGAAGAAGGATGGCGATCGATATAGCTTCGGCACAGTTCTGCGGGCCTGTGCAGGTTTGGTGGCTGTAAGACCTGGGAAAGAGGTCCACTGCCAGTTACTGAGGATGGGGGGTTGGAGAGATGTTGTGGCAGAATCTGCGCTTGTTGATCTTTATGCAAAATGTGGCCTGATAGAGTACGCGTATAGAGTTTTTTTGAGAGTCTCGGTTAGGAATAGTATTACTTGGAATGCCATGATCTGTGGCTTTGCCCAAAATGGTGAAGGACAACAAGCTATTGAACTATTCAATCAGATGGTCAGGGAAGGAACTAGGCCTGACTATATTAGTTACATTGGGGTGCTTTTTGCTTGTAGTCATACGGGTCTTGTTGAAGATGGGAGGAGATATTTTAAATCAATGACTGAAGATTATGGTATTATAGCTGGGGTTGAGCATTATAATTGCATGGTTGATCTTCTTAGCAGGGTAGGCTTACTTGAAGAAGCAGAAGACTTAATAAACAATTCCGTGTTTGGAGATGATTCATCTCTGTGGGCAGCTATTCTAGGTGCCTGTGCTACACATTCTAACCCAAATGTAGCAGAACGTGTGGCGAAGAAGATGATGGCATTGGAGCCTCAGTATCACCTGAGTTACATTCTTCTTGCTAATGTCTACAGAACAGTTGGTCGATGGCATGATGCTTCAGAGATTTGGAGGTTAATGAGAGCAAGGGATGTGACAAAAGCACCCGGTAAGAGCTGGATTGAAGTTAAGCGATACCAATGTCCTTACATGGATAGCCCTGAGTTGATCAAAACTCACTTTGAAGACTTTGAAGATCTAAATGTTGATGAAGAAACTGCAACTTTCTCATGACATTGATTCCCCTTTGAGTTCTTATTTGTAGGAGGCCTTGCGATAAGGTTGCTGGTAAGAAACTAAAATAAACCATGGAGCTGTATCATATGGGTCTTTGCTTTATGATTTTAACCAACAACTGCAATATCCTCCTCTTTGGAACATCCGGCTGTTGGATAATTTGTTCAGCATCTGATGCCAATGGACTATAATTTATGAGGCCTTCCTGAGCTTATGGCAGGTAAACTTTTGTGATCTCTTTTTGAAATAATCTATCATTTTGTATTGATACAGAAATCAAGATTTGCTCTAATATTCTGCAGGTTTTGGGTCCTTCACTTATTCATTCCATTTCTGCTTTTCCATACATCCAGAAAGAAACTAGTGGTATCACTGTTTTTCACGAACCCCTTTTCATTTTCTTTTTTGATAGAAAATGGGATGATCCTTGGTTATTCTTTCATTTGGATAGTGAAATTCCAGAAGTGCAATAAATTAGGAGAAAATTTTGAAGATTACAAAGCAAAGAGAATGAAAGAAAAGCAGTCTTTCATCTAGATGGACTTAAAATACTCCATTTGCGCCAGAAACCTTGGAGATCCTGCATCAAACCACTAGTTATTTTGTGTCCCACATAAAATTTCTTGTTTTTGGTGTTTTCCAAATCACCTACCAAATTAAGGAGATGAGCATGTCCCAAGCAGGATGAAATCAGTAGGGAACATATCTCTTCCTCCAAATACCCAGTATTCGGCAAACCGATTGAAGATTAAAAATGATCTTCAATTTTTCCTCAAAAGCATGAAAAATAGATCGTAAAGAATAGCTTTGGAGAATATGAGAGGTGAACTCAATATGATTTAGATAGTAGCAATAGTGTTGAGCCATTCAAACCCATTCTGAGTAAGGCAAATCGGCCAAAACTTTCTAAGACAGAAGAAATTTGACAGCACCGCCACGGTTTTGGGAGTGAACTAAACTCACCTGCAGCAACCTAAGAGTCAAGACAAAAGAAAACATAAAGAAAGATTTTAAGTTTAGAGGGATTCACAAACTTCATTAGTAGTGCTTTTTCAGATAGACTAATTTGAGTATAGACTTGTATAGGGAAAAAAAATTCAATTGTAGTCTTACATCAATATTATTGTCTCTTTCAATTTTTTATTTCCAAATTCATGCAAGTTCACTTGTTTGGAGGAATTTATTCTTAATTCATTAGATAATTTGGTCAGCATAGTTTTCTGCTGGTTGAGTTCATAATTAGCTTTGACCAATTGGCAGATCTAAAGGAAAAACTAAGAATATTTTGTTCCTATTATACTGATTATGTTTTGTAAGTAGAGTTTCCCTTGGTGATGAATGATCTTATTGCCTTGACAAGATTGGGAGAGCAAGAACTAAGAAGATATGTATTCTGAAATAATTAGCATTTTTCGATTGACATGCTAGTTCAGATAATGTGAAATGATAGATAAGTGGAAATGCTTTCAGGTGATGCCTGACCACTTTAAAATTTGAAATTTATTGAGACTTAAAACCTGGAATTCTGTTAATTGAGGTTACTTGCATACTGGTTTAAGTCAATTAATGAAAAATGACGTTCCATCATTTTAAGTGTCAAATGACGTTGTCATCACACCATTAGAAGCATGTTGAATCATCATTCGATCCATATAGTTGTAGCATTGTAGACTCCAAAGATCGAGTATAAAAACAAATCATGTTGAATCATCATTTCCATCCATAGTTGTAGCATTGTAGACTCCAAAGATTGAATATAAAAACTAACATGTACAGTAGAAGACAACAAAGGCAACAATGATATATTAAGAAAGAATAATTCTTATTTATTAGACAAAAGATTCAAATGTGGTTCAGTTCTCAGAGCTTGCTGACACAGCTCCACAGAAGCAACAGGAAAAAAGAAAATGCAAAATTTAGCAACTCCACTTCCTATAGAAGAACTACATTACATGTTTCCTTACACCTATCCAAGTTTGAAGCTACATATGCTTTAATTGTTGAAACACTAAAACAGATGGGCAAGTTCAGCAAAGGTACCCAATGAAATAGACATTTCTACTGTTCCTCCCAGTAATGGAATGTTTTCTTCATAAAATGGTGTGTAATGACAGTAATCCTCTGAAAATTGTCTCATAATAATTAAATTTCTGCCCCGATAGCAGCTTGTGCAGCTTCACGCTTCATATCTGCAGCTTTTCCAATTCCTCTAAAGAATCTATATACTTTCTGCAGTAAGAAAGCCATGACATAATTGGCACTGCGTCACCTCGCAAAAGTTAATGTAGAAATTTGATTTGTACAAGAATACCTGATCTTGCATGTTTGATGTGGATGTAAATTTTACCCTTTGTTGATCTACCTTTAGAACTTTATAGCAATAAAATAGTCATATTGACTTTCTTTTGAGGAGTTAAATCTGTAGTGATTCCCCATGTACAGAATATAATTGAGAACAAAACTGCAGATACTAGTACAAAAATGATAACCTATGCATTAAATTCATGAGCCTTTAGCATTTGTTCTCGTATCCATAGCTATCCTGTTTGAAAGCCTTGCCTTTGGTGCTTTTGGTCCAGAATATTGTTGAGTAACCATGTTCATCGGATCACAATCTTGTAGAACCTTTCCTATCTACTTTTACTTGCATCAAATTACTCTTCTAGAATATTTTTATCTACTTTTACTTTCTAGAAGTTAGGGGATCGAGGAGGATGAAATATTTGAAAGATATATTGTGGTTGGACTAATTTCTAAAAGACAAAAGCAGAAATTAAAGACTGAGTTTGCTAGAGGTAGAAAAATATGATAGAATCAAGGTGAGGTCAGGTGATTAAGGAATTTATCTGACAAAAGTAGATCTAAGGTTGTCAAGTTTTAGAATCATAACTGCCATGTATCTTAATACGCTTGAGATACACGAAGCCTAAATTAATATTTTTCTAAGTCCAAAATAATAAGAATTAATATGAATATCTAACTCCAATAAATATAATTCAATAATAAAAAAATGACTAAGTATCATCACTAATATGTCTCCAATCAAATTAAAATGACAAATAATTTAGAATATAATGTCTAATATAATTGAGAAATAAAATAGTAAAAATCTAAGGTTCCCAGTTTCGGTTGATCTCTAGTGGGATTGGCCCAGCTGGTTTCGGCTAGGGTATCGGTCGTATTGGTCTATCCCGTCCGAAGTGGGCAGGATTGGGTCGGATCTGATTCGGGGGACATCAATAATTGATGCTCTCCTTCTCTTGCCTCTTGTTTCTCTTTTCTCTCTTTCTCTTTTTCTCTTTTCTCACCTCTTCCACAGGTAACCGAGTAGATCTCTAGTGACCTTAATCTCCAAGGACGTTCTCTGATGAAGATCCGACGACTTCGATCTCCGACGACATTAGGTGAGTTTTTTTTTTCAGTTTTTAATTCCTTTCGCTCCCTTTTTCTTCCTGCACTGAGTAGATCCGACGAATATGGTTTTATAGCAAATTGTGTCTTCATCATAGTGTGAAAGAAATTAGACTATTTTCTCCTTAATCTATATCAATACACATAATCAATTGACAATAAAAAGATTAGAAAAGTTAGTATCCTGTCATTATAATATGAGATTGAGGAGGAAAAATTTAAGAAAAAAATAGAAAATGGATAACTGATTGATTTAAATTAAGTTTTTGATGAAGAAAACCCCTTGATTCCATGGATCAGAGAAGTAGAGGATATTATTTGATGATAGAGATAACCTATAATTAGATGAGATATTAGAGGTGATCACAATAAGGGAAGAGGCTGGTACAAGTCGTTCGATTATACACCTAGTGGTGAGATTGTACTATCTATATTTATAAGGATTGAAGACAGAGATTGATGATATATATACATATTAGCGATGTCGTTATGAGAATGTTGCTTCTTATGATTTTGGTGCATTGAGTATTTATTGTTTGGAGTCATCACAAAATATATATGTTAGTTATTATCCTTAGTATCCTCAGTATTATCAGATACAAGATCCATATACTGGTTATTATCTTCCTTAGACACAAGTCATATAACAAGATCCATATAATATGATTAATATGATAGAATCACTTTTTGGAGCATTAGGTTTTAGATATCATTATCTACAAACATATGGTGATTATAATGATGAAGACCACAAAAATTTATGAGAGCTAACTTGGTATTCATCAAAGTTTTGAATTTAAGTAGGTTAATACATATTTTAAGTTTTAGGTTTCATATATGTGAGCAAATTTATTTCTTAATTCCTGTCACTTTTTTCTTAAATCTTTAGAAATTTTTCTACATTTTTAAATAATATTTAAAATTTTATGTAATTAAAAAATAGTTTGAGTTAATACGAGTGGCCAATATAGCCGATTTATATCATTTTTTCGGACGACTGATATCGATTCCGATACTGGGAACCTTAGTAAAATCTTAAGTGCAGGTAAAGATTTCGGTGTATCTCATTAATGATCAATACTTGAAATATTATAAGAGGGATTACATGAGTCAACAACTATAGCTCAGTGAGTGGAATCCACTCAAAAGCCAAATAAATTTGAAATCCATAACTTTAAATAAATCTATGTCTAGTGATATAAAGTGATAATTTCACTGTACATGCTTATAACAATAGTAATAGTAACAACAAGGTAATAATAATGCAAATCATATCTCATAATATGTTTTCTGTTAATATATTGAATTTTTCTCAATATTAATAATGTCATATGTTTCAATTGGGTCAATGCCTTGTAGATCTACAACAACTAAAAGTTACCTCGAGATGATGTTCGAATCTTTTTCTCGTGGCTGATCCGATTAGGATCACTAGGAAGTGTCATTATATGATAAATGCATCCTGTCTCTTCTCCTAAGAGTCACTAAGATGTGTCACTATATAATAAATTCACTCTGTCTTTTTTACTAACCATTACGAGAGATTAGAGTCACCGTAGAAAGTCTTTTGATCTAACTTGTGACTGTTTTGTAATTTTTCAGTCACCTAAGAAAATCACTATAGCGATCTAAAATAAGGTTTTTCCTAGGGCTTCCAGTTATACTTGAGTCTCCATAGAAAGTTATAATCATTTATGTTGGAACTGTTATCTAAGTCATACCAAATATCGCTTATATTTTGTTTCCATTAATATTCATGATTGTTAAAATTGCTATTTGCAGAATATAATAATGCACTGAGTCATATATTTTACACTAAAATATAATATCAAATTTGCATACAGAAATAAGATTTTTAATTTGCACATAGAAAAATACATTATCATGTAAAGAAATATAAAATACAAGACAGATAAAATGTGAGTGAACCTACTTATCTGAGTTTAGGTCAAATGACTAAAATCTCTACCTTACGTGCTAAAAAAAGATCTCCACATTTAATAATAAATAAATAATATATTTTAATTTAACTAATATAGCGATTTCTGAAATTAAATGTCACGACTCAAAATAGGAATCATGACCGGCCATGCATCTCAATATGCTTGAGATGCACAAAGTCTTATTAATACTCTCTACGTGTACGATGGCAAAATAAATAAATAAAATGAGAATGTGCCTTATTAAATTTTATAACTAATTGCAATAAAGATAAAACAATGTTAATGTTTTTGAGTCTCTAAACTAAATGAATAAAACTTCTAATCTAAAGCATAAAATCTAAAAGGGCGGAAAGGTAAATAGGTGAATCCTAAGTGGAGGTGGAGTCCGGGTACATCTCGCTCAGTCGCCCCACTGCCTATTACCTGAAATAGATAAACAAATACAAAAAAAAATAATATAACCCATGAGCCAACAACTAAAGCTCAGTGAGTGGAATCCACTCGAAAACCAAATAAATTTTAAATCATATTAATCTGAATAAATTAAACTAAAAGCAACAATATTCATAACAATATGCAATAGGCATACTCTCAAAATAATAACAATGATAACAATAGAGAGATGTCACAACTTGTAACCTTGCACGTTTTCAACATATTAATATCTTTTGATATTTATACTATTATATGTCTCAATGGGTCTAAATCCTGTAGATCCACATTAACTAGAAGTCACCTCGAGATGACGCTCAGGATTTTTCTTCATAGCTGATCCGGTTAGGGTCATCAAATGGTATTACCCTGTGATCAACACACTCTGTCTTTTCCTCTAACCGTTGAGAGAAGTTAGAGTCACCTAGGAAATTTTTTCATTCATCCTAGGACTATTCTCTAACCCCGCCAGAGTCACCTAAGAAAGTCATCGCAGTGATCTAATTTAGGACTTTCCCCTAGACTTCTAGATAGACTTGAGTCACCACGGAAAATCGCAAGCGATTTATACCGGGACTGTTCTCTAAGTCGTACCAATACTAGTTAGTTTGTGAATTAAGGGGAAATTTTATTTTTCTCCCTCATTTTTGCCTTATTTCTGTTTTGACTCCTCATTTTTCTGTCTGTCAAAATCAACCCCTATTTTTTATTATAAGTCTTTAAAAAAGCCCTCAGGTTAGCTTTAACCTAACAGAACATGATGGAATATCATTTTTTAATTTTTTTTTAGTTTCTAAAACATAACTTCTAAAATACCCATCATGCGTTTCTATCGTGGATCATCCCTAATTTTTCACTAAGTCACCATGGGTTTCTCTGTAGAGCAAGAAAGAAAAAGATCATCTCTAGGGCAAGGAAGGAGGTCATCTCTATTGATTTTGCTTGTTTTCTTCATAAATTCATCTTTAGAGATCAAGAACCCATCTTGACTAAAGTTATTTTCTACCTTGGTTTTTATCTCATTTATAGTGTTGTAGGTTAGTGAAGAGAGATTGGGGAAGAGAGATTAGGGAAATGGGGTTTTCAGAGGAGAAAAATAGGTGTTCTCAAATGAGATTGGAAAAATATAGGGTTTTACTAAATGTAAATGGGTCGGGTTTATATAGGTATGAATATTCAAGGGTATACTAGTAATTTTAGCATCATGAGTTAGTTTAACTTGAAGTCAAGTTAGTCAATGTGATGATAATTAACGGCAGGAGGTTTAGTAGATAGCAAATGTAAAAAGTAAGGATTGATTTAAATAGGCAGAAAAAGAAGGGGTCAAAATAAAAAATAAGGCAAAAAAAAGGGGCGAAATAAAATTTTCCTATTAATCAATTACTTGCTTCTCTGCTGCGGCAGCACCTGGTTATAATTTTAAATTATTTTATATTTTATTTTGATTTTTGTTTATGTTTTTTAGTTGCAGAGCTAAAATATCAATGGCTCTAAAAGAGAAGTCATATGATACCGACATTGGGTGGCAACATTGCAGCACTATTGGACAAGATAAAAGACGCGTTAAATACAACCGGTGTGGAAAGGAAATGAGTGGTGGTGTCAGCCGTTTGAAAGAATATTTAGCTGAAAGACAAGGAAATGTAGCAGCTTGCACTCAAGTGTCTTTGGAAATTAGAAAGCAGATGTTGGCTCATTTAATTGGCAAAAAGAAGGATAAACAATCTGCACAACAAAGAGAGTCAATGATTCGTGAAGAATTGATGCATAATCCTATACACATTGATGATGATAGCAGTGAGCAAAGTGAGGAGGATAAGAAGGAGAGATAGATGAGGAGGGCAATGAAAGAGAGCAAAAATATGCATAGAGAAAAGGAAGTGATGAGAAGAAGCACTGGTGGTAACTTTCAGAGATCTAGATCAGTTAATATACGAGGAGAGAGAGAATATGAGGACAGCAGTTCTACCCATAGGACTCCTGATGTTATAGTAGAGTCTGAAAATATTGGACCAATGGATACATATCTTCAGAAAAAAAAGGGTCGTATACAAACTTCAATCAAGACAGCTCTCAAAGAAATTAAAAATGCATAGAAACACATTGGTAGAGCTATTTCTAAATTTTTCTTCTACAACCATATTCCTTTCAATGTAGCTGATAGCCTTTACTATCACACTATAGTGGATTCTATACAATCAATAGGGCCCGGTGTTCCCCCTCCTAGTTCAAATGATATTGCTACTAAATATCTTGACTCAGAGATAGATGAACTTCATACTTATATTGAGACATTTAAACGGTATTGGGATGAATTTGGTTGTACACTGATGTGTGATGGGTGGAGTACACAAAACAAAAGAAATATAATTAATTTCTTAGTGTATTTTGGCATGGGGATAATATTTTTGAAGTCTGTGGATGCTACTGCTTATTTCAAAAATGCAGATTATATTTGTCAGTTGGTGGATGAGGTGGTAGAAGAAATCAGTGAAAAAAGAGTAGTCCAAGTAGTTACTGATAATGGGGCAAATTATAAAGCTGCTGGAAATTTACTGATAATTAAAAAATCTCATTTATATTGGACGCCATGTGCTGCACATTGTATTGATCTAATGTTAGAGAATATTATAAAAGAGCCTAAAATTGACATGATCATATGTGAATGTCAGAGGTTAACAAATTTTATATATAACCATGGTTGGGTTCTTAATTTACGCAGGCAGATGACTGGTGGTAGGGAGATCATCAGACCCGGCGTCACTAGATTTGCCACTCACTTTTTAGCTTTAGGGAGTATCATGCGCTACAAGGATGATATTATGCAGATGTTCACATGACAGGAGTGGTCTATGAAAATTAAAAATATGAAACCTAAAAATAAATCTTTAGGTGAAACTTTAAAAAATATGGCTCTTGGAAATACATTTTTGGATAATATTATAATTGCTACCGTAGTATTTGACCCTTTTGTCAAAGTATTAAGACTTGTAAACAGTGATGACAAGTCTGAGATGAGTTTCTTATATGAGGCAATATATATAACTAAAGAATCAATAAAAAAAATGCGGGCCAAAGCTATAGGAAGTTATGGAAGATGATTGATTCTAGATAGAGCAAACAACTACATAGAGATATATACACGCTGCTGGTAAGCATGCTTTTAAGTTTTAAGTTTTAATTTACTTTTATTTATGAATATTTAAAAATTTGAATGCTTACAAATTTTAAATTTCTACAGGGTATTTTCTTAATCCAAGATTTCAATTCTCTAAAAATATCAATAATGATAGTGAAGTCTTGTTAGGGGTTAGAAAGGTAATCAGCAAGCTTGAGCCCGATATTCATAAACAAATCTTGTGCGATAAAGAAGTGAGTTATGATTTAATTAAATAATTTTATTATTATTTATTTCAAGTTTTAATTAATAATATTTTTTTATCCCTAATCTATAAATTAAAAACTCTAATCCCCTCTCTCTCTGCTTAACCATCTCAGTCCCCTGCCCTTCTCTCTCTTCTTCTCCTCCTTCATTTTCTTATCTTTTATTCACCGTCGGAGTCACGCCGTGGAATCGGCCTGCCAGAGCGCCGCCGGAGCCAGCGGAGACCACCACGTGACTCCTTGGTAAGCCCTCTCCCACCCTTCAAGTTTAATTTCAATTTAATAAAGTAAATTAGGTGTGAAACCCCATTCCTTCCCTTCTTCTTTCTCTGTTTCATTTTCCTCCACTACGTTTTGCATCATTTTTGGTATCAGAGCGAAGGATCCTAGTTTATGGACGCCCCTCCTCCTGGGTTCTACGCCGCTCCACATTTGTTCTTCGCACGACCAATCGCTCCACGAACACCGGAACGTCAAGAAATCCGGCGTACAACGAGCAAAGAAATTACCGTCGACGAGGAACAACAAGAATCTGTTGTCATAGAGGAATCGCTACCGCGTAAGATTCCAAGTCCTTCAAAAAATTGATTGTTGTTGCATTATCTAGTTTCCATCGTTATTTTTATTTGTTTTTAGATTGAAAAAAAAAAAAAAATCAGTGTTTCAAATTTTCGAAAATTTCATTTTTGCTTTTAATTTTATTAAATCCCAACGAATTCCATCTTCCCCTAAACCTCCTACCAACTTTCCTATTTCTTCTCTAACATCCCAACAAATCCTATCTATCCTAATCTTCATCCCTCCAATATTTCCAATTTTCAAATTCCCTCCCTAACTTAAAACCAACCCAACCCCATTAAACCCATCAAACCTAAACCCAAAACCCATTAGCCCAAAACCCAAACTTTATTAAACTAAACCCACAACCCATTAATTATTTTCTCCCAACCCGTTACCAACTTCATCCTTAACCTCCCCCTCACCTCACACCAAAATCCTCGCCCGACGCCGTCGCTGCTGCCCCACCGCCCCGGCTCTGCCTCGCCCCGACGACCACCACTGTCTCGGACTTTGCCGCCGACGTCGCCGATACTGTTGCTGACCACTCCCTCCCTGGTGCTGACGGAGAAGGACATGAACAGTGACACATTATGAGAGGAGGAAGAAAAGGGTGAAGACAAATTAATTAATTTCAATTCCTTTTTTTTTTCCTCAGATGATCAGGTACGTGCTCTTTTCAATGTATTAAATATTTTTGGGTCATTTTTTTCTAGTATCATCTCTAAACTGTTATCAGTTCCTGCTGTCCACATATAGTGAGGGAGAGACTACATAGAAACCTTATATGCTTTAGTCCTGATATTAAGAGATGAACTGTGCCAAATAGAATATTAGTATTATGTTAATTTTTGGAAAGAAATTTAAAGGGTTTGGCATTTATTAAATGTGACTTTTGTTTAAAAACCATTAAGTCTTGACATTAGTCTTTGAATCCCCTGAACAGAAAATCTAAATTCAATTAAGTATTCATTTTTAAGATTTTCTTGATTGCATAGCATATCATCTCATATCATTTAGATTAAGACATTTGTATTTGGATTAAATATAGGAGACGTCTGCATTCTATTAGGTTAGAACATTATTTAATTTTATTTAAATTAGCAAGCAAAAAATTAAAAAGATAAAAAAAAATAAAAAATAAAAAAAAGGATATATATATATATAAATAAAATATATAAAGCAATACATAACTCATTCATTGCATATTAGTGTATGCCAACACGTAGAGGTAAGGCTTATCTCCTCAGTGATTCTAGTGAGTCCAGCAGTAGCAGTATGAATCCCGAACTTAGTAAAAAGCTCGACGACATTATGGGACAACTAGGTACCTTAGCTCAACAAGTCAGAGATACTCAAGATACTTTGCTTGGGTATCAACGGGTGACCGATGAACGACTATATAGGGTAGAAAGACCCCGTGAGCACACCGCTCTTCAAAATGATCACCGCCCTGACTTTGAACGTGGTGAATCTCCCACTCCTTTACCTCGTCAACATTTTCAAGGGAATGAGCGAGATCCTAATGAACGGTACCTTCGAAGCATTAAAATTGATGCTCCGATGTTTGATGGTCGTCTAGATCCGCAACACTTCTTGGACTGGATCAAAGACATGGACCGTTACTTTAAATGGTATGATATGTTGGAAATCCGTAAAGTCAGGTTTGCTGCCATGAAATTGACTGGGAAAGCAAATCAATACTGGACCAACGTTGAGACTCTTCGTGAGATTAGGGGTGAGCTTCTAATTGAAATTTGGGTTGACATGAAAAATGAAAGTTTATGTGATTTGTTCTCTCGAGGATTTTGGTGTGAAACCTTTTCTTAGGGTGGAGGTGTGAAACCCCATTCCTTCCCTTCTTCTTTCTCTGTTTCATTTTCCTCCACTACGTTTTGCATCAAAATTAGAAATACCTAAATTGGGGATTTCGGCTTCGTCGACAACTCTCGTCGGCCGGCGGCTTCGGGTCGCAACCGCATCGTCACCGGAAGCTTCGTGCTCCAAGCCCGGTGTCGGTGATGTCTTCTACGGAGCCCTCGTGGTTCCGATCAGCGTTGGCTTCCGTGTCGGCCGTCGGTGGTGAGTTCTCGTCCACCTTGTGAGGACGACAGAGAAAGAGTAAGAGGGAGAGGAGAGGTTGAAGGTGGTCATGAAGGGTCGCCGGCGGTCACCCTTTCCCTCAGTCCTCTTCTCGCGTTGGTCACGAGAAAGGAGAGAAGGGGTTGGCTGGGCTCGGGTTTAACCCGAGCCAACCCCTTTTTAATTAAGTTCGGGTTCGGGTCGGGTTTGGATTTCGGATCCACAGACCCGACCTGAACTAGTTAGTTTTGGGATGGGCTGCGGGTTGACCCGTAGCCCAATCCATTATTTTGGTTAGGCCTTGGCCCAACCCAATTAGCTCCTTTTCTGGAATGGGCCGGGCCAGCAATAGCCCAGCCCAATCCAATGGGTAAATTTAAACCCATTTTAGTTCTTTTTAGTTTTTAAAAATATTGTTATTATTCAAATTAAAAGTTTGATTATTATTTATTATTTAAGGTGGTGATTTTAGTACGTGAGCTAGAGATTGAGATTTCAGTTGTCTTGTCTAGACTCAGGTGAGTGGGTTCACTCACATATTTATTTTATTATATTTCGTATCTTTGTCAGACCATGTAAATTTTCTGTGTGCAAATTATTTATTTCACCCTTCCGTGTAAAAATTTAATTGTTGTAATTTCTATGTGCAAATCTATTTATTTCATCCGTATGTATGAAAATTTAATTATTATATTTTCTGTGTGCATTTAATTATTATACTAAGTGCATCACCATACTTCGTGCAAATATTGAAATTTGTGAAAAGAAAAATGAGACTACATATGAGATTAACAGTGAAAGATATCTATATTTCAGAGTTTCAGAATCAAGATTCAAGGCAATGAAAGAATTACAGATAACATTAATTAATTTCTCTAACGAACTACTTAGCAATTGATAACTCTAGCATAATAGATTAACAATAATTACTAATATAAGAAATTTGTTAGGACAGTGAAAAAATTCAAAGAAATCTGCATTTAAATCACTAATTAGAAAACTAACACTGCCTATTTTTTTCTCTGGCAAATTAATTAGCTCAATAATCATTATTCATTAATCAATTGTCAGGAACCAGCACAGTGAAACTGTGAAAGAAAACTAAAGAAGCAGGGAGAAAGAGAAGGGAATAAAAAACTTAGTGAAATTATCAGGCATGCTTGTCATATCTATTGCTATTAAGTGCTAATTACTGTAGCAATGAAGAAACTAGAAAAAGGAAGAAAGACAAATAGTGAAAGAGAGAGAAGGATAAAGGGAATAAAAAACAGCTGCTTGGTGGATGAATCGGTGTGGGGGGGTGGCTACCAAGAGTGAAAAGGAGAGAAATCAAGAAATAGAGGAGAGTGAAAAAGGAAGAAAGAGAAGAAGAAAGGGGTTTGGGGGTACCTCGCTCGCCGCTGGTTGAGGGTTATCACTTGCCACCGTTGACTTCTTGCCGTCACTTGGAGATGATCAAAAGAGGGAGAGTTTTTAGGGCTTAGATCAAGAGTGTGGGAGAGAAAACGATTGGGTTTGTTTTAAATGGTTAATGAGTTAGGCGGTTAGGTAATAATGAAGATTTGACTCAAATTTCAAACCCATCGCTATAGCAGGTTTACCCGCTATAACATTTAGTGGGCCACTTGGCCCGCCAAGCAACTTGGTAGTCTGCCATGTTACTTGGCGGCTTGGCCGTCTTTTCTTTTGGCAGGGCAGCTACCTTGGTCGCTTTTTATAACACTGATACATATTAGTCGTATAGGTCACTCGAATCGGATTAAACTATTTTTAAATTACATGAAATTTTAAAAAATGTCCCAAAAAATTTCTAAAAAATGATAAAGATAAAAAATAATACTTATATATGATGCCTAAAAACTAAAAAATTATTAAATTACTCAAAACTGTAGCAATGAAGAATAAAGAGAGAGAGTGGAAGAAACAAAAAGAGAAAAATTCTATCGGAGAGAAAAAAAACTAAAGTAAAGAAATAAAAGAAGAGAGAAAGAAAGAAATTAAAAAAAAAAAGATACCCGAGATCGTTGAAGTTCGTTAGAGCTGGATTTCTGCATTAGAGAAAAATAGCTTTGGTAGGAAGAGAAAGATAGAGAAATAATGAGAGAAAGAGGGAGAGGGAAAGAAATAATGAGAGAGAGAGAGAGAGGGTGAAAGAAAAGGAGTCTAGATTAGGATGTGCCAATCCTCTACTTGATCGCAGTCAGTTGACTGGGATGGGGTTTGGATTGGAATCGGCCGATCTTTCGAACCATGGATGAATGTGCTAATTAGATACTCTAGTAGATTCTTTTCTATCCTTTTTTGCTTGCATAATATTACTCTTCTAGGTATCTATCTACTTTTTATTTGCATTCCACTCATTTTTTTTTTCATTGTTGTTGACCCAAATAAGCTTAGAGGAGATCATAACTTAATCTTTCGTATGCTTTTGTATGTTACTTACCTATCTTCGACATTCATATGATGGGGACGGGATGGATATCTTTTTGATCTTGCTTGAGATTATTAAATTCAAAAGTTATTCTTAAGGGTGTCATCTTCCAAACAAGAACTATCATAAGTCATATGAAGTGAGAGTTTTCAGACTTCTTTTCTTGAATACCTTGTCTTAGATCTTTTTATTTCCAAACAATCATTGGTTATTTATTCATCAATAATTATTTTTTTTTCCTTATAATCTATTGGCATTACCATGGTTAGAAGAATCGGCCAATCTGGATCAAAATTGGCCATGCTTGATCCCGATCCAAACCTGATCCTGGTCAATTGATTGGGATCGAGTGGGATCAATTATTCCCGGCCCAGATTCCTCTTCTCTCACTCTCTCTCACCATTTCTTTTCTCTCTTTTTCTATGTCTATCATAACTATTGCTTCTCCGATGTAGAGATCCAATTTTGTCGAACTCTAGCCACGCAAACCTAATTCCAGCAACCTCGAGTATTTTTTTTATTTTATTTATTTCTTTCTCTCTTTTCTCTAATTTCATCACTAAAGGTTTTTTTTCCTCTCCTTAACTGCAGTAGAATTTTATTTTATTTTTTTCTCTTCTTATTTCTTCCACTCTCTCTCTCTCTCCTTCATTGTAACAAATTTTTGAGTAATTTAATACTTTTTTTAGTTTTTTAGGCATTATATGTGAGTAATTATTATTTCTTATTTTTATCTCTTTTCTTTTAATTTTTAAAATTTTTATGTAATTAAAAATAGTCCGATTTGATCAGTTCTGAGTGGCCGATACGACTGAAATGTATTATCTTTTTGGGAGACCGATCCCGATTTTTCGTTCCTTAGTTTTAACATCTTACAATCTTTTCTCCCGTTCTCTTTTATTAGCATATGGTACAATCAGTTCTTTCTTTAGCTATGTCTTGGTAGAGAATCAAATCATATCATAGTGGGATATCTTATAGCTTAAGGCCTTTAGCACATCTTTTTCAGACCTGCAATTAGCTCATTCTTTATTAGATTTTCCACCTTTTCTTCCTTGGGTTCTACACATTCTGATTTCTTGCTAATTATTTACTTCTCCATCTTCCTTGGGTTCTACACATTTTGGTCCTTGGATGAGTCCATGTTTTACTCTTCTGTGCATTTTATATAGATTACCTGCAATATACATTTATCTTCAAGGCCCGTGATATTATTAAGTCAAGCAATATTTTCACAGTAATAGGCATGTACAGTATCTTTGCCTCACTAGATGATTAATTGTGCTAATTAGATTGTTACTTTTGATTGTTTTCGTGCCATAAAGCATATAGTTTTTCCTTGGGTAATACTCTTTTTGACCTTTCGTTAATCATTTCCGTCTTACTCTTGTTAACCTTTATGATCTTGGATGAAACTGTGACTCTCTCTTGTACATGGATTACATTTGTACATAGGGAAGAGGATGGATAATTTTTTAGGCTTGCACGAGATTGTTAAATCAAAAGTTAAGCATAAAGGTGCAAGATATCTTCCAAAAAGGAACTAGGCCTTAAATCCATGAGACCTGAGCTTTTCGTCTTCTGACTCATGCTTCTCTTGCTTGAAAGCCCTACCTTATAGATTCTTTTCTATCTACTTTTACTTGCATCACATCAGTCTTTTACATTTTTTCTATCTACTTTTACTTTCCATAAATTAGGGGATCAAAAGAGGATAAAATATTTTGAAAGATATCGTGTGCCAGAGCAGAAGTTGACACTGAGTTTGCTAAAGGTTGAAACTCTGATAGAATCAAATTGAGGATAACAGATAATGAAATTTATCGAATGTAAGTAGATGAAATGTTTCCTTTTTCTTTCCTCTGATTCTGGTTGATAGTGCACTCAGTGTATCATGAGATATTAACCAGTATTATTACACCTGATCAAATGGATAGAAAATCAAGAAGATCATTAAAGGGTTGAGAGCTTGACTAAATGTGTCAAGTGATTCAAATCAAAAAAGAAAAGAAAGTTCTATACTACTGAGAAATGCAAGAGGATACAAGAGGATACAGAGCCGATTGAGTTGTAACTTTATTGTAAGGTTTTTGTAAATCTGAGGCACGGAAGGAAATTGATGTGAAATCCTGTCCAAACTAATTGATAACCCCTCGAACATTTAACCTCACTCATCACATCATTCTGTTGGATTCTTTTGGTATCTACCTTTTGTTCTTTTCCTTAGGTTTTATGCTTTTTGACTTCTAATTAACTTCTCCCTTCGTCTTGGCACTTCATGTTAATCTTTTATTTTCGTTGTCAATTTGTGACAAAAAGACAAGAATTGGTTTTCATGATTTTGCTTCGATGGTGTTGTAAATTTTTTCAAAAGCGATGATCAGTTGAGTTCCTGAATTTGAAACTGAAATTGTCTTCAGAATAATTGATTTGGGATAACATCGAAAGTTTTATATGAAATTGATTTTTCTATACACACTTATGTTTTATGAGTTCCTACTGTTTCTGCAGGAATTTCATTGATCTTTAAGTAAAAGTGTGTATTCGATCTTAGGATGATTATATTGGGTAGGGTTTTATTAGGAAGTGTTTTGTCACAAACAATTTGTAGCTTCATGCAATTTAAATTAAGCATTTATGCAAATTATAGCTTCAGGATACTTTGTGCCATCACAACAATTTATATTCAAATGTCCGGGGATAAATGTCTTCAGTTTAGCTACTGAAACTATTTTAGGGACTAAAAAGCCATAAAGACATGTTTTAGAGCTGAGCGTACTATCTCAAACGTCTCCTAAATGCGACATTACTGTGTATATCTGAATTCTTATAACCGGCCTCACTGATTCACATTATGCAACAAATGTGTGAATCTTGTTTGTTCTCTATCACGTACAAAAGTTTATTGGACATAAGAAATTTTCTAGAGTGGCTTTAATGTTGTTGACTGAATCATATAGTCCAGTTGAACAGGCATAATTGATTGGAGAGAAGATCATGGTTCAAAAAATTGAAGAAAGTTATCCCTATAGCATACAAAGCCCTAAGGCTAGAGGAGCTATACTACTACTTGCAGCTTTCATTTGGAATTTGTGGCTTGAAAGAAACCATAAATGGACTCTTTATAACCTTGTGAACAAGCTCAATGAGGAAATGTAAGATTCGTGCTGGTTGAAGAATAAAGGGAGTGTTGTTGGATTTTCCTTTTCTTTCTAAGAATGTGTATGCTTTTATGGGTTGATTTTTTGTAATTAGGTGTCAATAGAAGAGGTGTTTAACCTGTGCCAATTTACACCCATGGGAAGAGTAATTTTTGGGGAATGTTATTAAAAATGAAACAGGATGCCTATGCATCTTTCAATTGAAAAAAGAAACAAAAGATCTAAACATATCTTATATTTTAAAATAATTAAATTGAGTAATTTAGGTTCGGCTTGATTATGTTCCAACAGATCCCGGAACGGAGCCCAAGTTTCCAGCCGAGCTGCTTTGATTATTTTGACGGCCTTTGCTCATGTCTGCCCTAAAAAGTGGGTGGGCCTGCCTTCTAAATGAATGAATTAGTCTACGAACTTAAGAGTGTGGGCCGAGCCCAAATGGGTCATCACAAGATTGGGCTCCATGACTCCGGCTCATCTAATCGAAGAAGCTTAAAGTTGAACCGAGCTAGAATTTTGAAGTCAGTCAAATTTTCCCAAGTACTCGGAAGTAGGAACTGCAACATAGAAAGGCCCAAAGGACAATTGCAGCCATCGTAGTTCCCACCACCTTCCATGAGACTTCATCCCCGCCGTGCAAAAGGGTATCGCCCGTTTCCTATGCTCACGAGCATACGAGAGACGGCATCACAATCTGGGAAACAAACAAAGCCTAGCACGGCCCAATTCCTTGTGATCTACTATCCAGAATGGAAGCTCGCAGGAAGTATCCTTAGGCGTCCTTTTTCCCATTTATTTAACCCCATCTTTTATTATTCCCTGCTCATTTGTACGTCGTCGTACCTACACCTGCTACGGATCTAGTAAGGAATGACGCCTATGCTCATGCCACAAGTAAGAGATTTTCTATGCTCATGTCCACAGTGGAAACTTACAGTGGTCCAGGAAAGGAGTTAGAATACCCACAAATAAAACATTAGAAAAAAATAATAATAATACCGAGACATCTGTTAAAGGATCAATCTGGAAAAACACACACGTTCAATGCATAGAAAGGAAAGAAAAGTGCAGAAGAAGCAAGTTGGCCAGTTGTTAATATTCTCAACACAAATGATTGGTCGAGCAGAACGACAATCCAGGACCAACTATATGCTACAGTGGGTATCTAAAACTGTCCTGGATTAAGTTGATCAGAGCGGCTGTTGTTTCATTGCTGAGAAGTAGGGGATCTGAAGTGGTTATTTTTAAAAACTACCATACTTTTCGACAGGTTGGTTGGTTGGTTACAGAAAGTAAATTGGGAACCTGGAACTGATTTTTGTGACTTACCCCCTAAATAGTCCGACTTTCTGTTTTATTCCAATCCGCTTACTATTAGGAGAAAGAGAGTGTGAAACACTAACCACCAAATATTCCTACTCCTTTTAGGTCGGTGGAACTCATGTAATTTTCACATGACTTATGAACTAATATTTTTATAATTTATCTAAAAAATATTTAGATATCATAAATAATTTAAAATATATAATACCATGGACTGCAACAAGCCTTTAGAGATATTCCAAATAATAATAGAAAAAAACAAAGTCCACAAATGGGCTACAACCCAACTAGTCCAAAAATTAAAAAAAAAATAGAAAATATTAAAATCAGTTACTCCTCAAATCAACATCTTCCTCCCCTGTATGTGAATATTCCACTAAACTATAGTGATTACATAGCCTAATAAGTGTAGTCCAAGATAATATAAAAAACAAATATTAATGTATGATGAATATTATAAGCTACGCGCATAAGTATCACAATAATAAAATGAAACATTATTGATATGATCATCAGTAAATTCTTACGCAATCGTAACTTATATCTTACATTCAATAAATAATTCTTACAATTATTCCTAACTGAATAAAAAAGATTCATCAAAATTACGCTTAAAATATTAAATAGGGAATTGTACAAATCACACCCTAGAAATATTCCATTATAATATATCGAATAATTTATAAATACCTAAATTACCAATGTCTTTTTCAAGAGAGGCATAGACATGAAGCAAAAGGAGTAGTGGGGGGTATTTTAGTAATTTGGTCAATGCTAGTTAGTAAAAATATCGTTAGGGTGTTAAATGAGAATTATAGAGAAAAATAAGGGATCAGATTATAAAATCCTTAAAGATGGAGTTTAAATCACAAAATAGATAAAATATAGGGAGTGATTTGTAAAATTTCTTATTAAATAATTAAGTAACTAGTCTGAATTTTCTTCTTCAGCTCCCAAGTAACTTCCTCTACGACATGATTCTGCCAAATTTTTTTATGATAGGTATACTCATACTCCAAAGTGTCTTCACATATTTATCAATAACCTGAATCAACTACTATTTATTGGATAAGTCTTTTTTCAACCGGATAGTTTTATTCTTTAATACATCCAATGGGTTATGAAGGTATTTCTTCAATATTGACATATGAAAAATATTATGAATTTGAGATAACTCCAAAGGTATCCACACGGTATGCAATTGACCATATCTACTCTAGAATCTCACAAGAGCTAATATAACGAGGACTCAACTTGTCTTTTTTCCCAAATCAAACTACTCACTTCTAAGATCAGATTTTGTGGAAAACCTTATTCCCAACCTAAAATTGTAGATCTTGTTATTAATTATTATCTTAACTTTTTTATCGATTATGAATAAATGCTCTTGAACCTTTCACACTTATCAATTTTGCTATCTCACTTCATCCCAACTAATAGATGTCCAACATTTCTAACCAAATAAAGTCTCACAAGAGAGCATCCCAATACTAGAGTGATGATTGTTATCATAAGCAAATTCAATCAAAGAAGAGTCTTATTCCCAACCTAGTCCAAACCAAGTAATTGAGGCTCGCAACATATCTTCTAATATTTGAATTGTTCACTCTGATTGACCATCAGTCTAAGAATAACAAATGGTACCGACGAACTATAATTTGATACCAAGATATCTAGCAAAGTGCTACCAACATTTATATATAAATTTGGGCTCTCGATCTGATGTGATAGACTTTACTGCTAACAAGATGAAAATGTGCTTAGTCAATCGAGTAATTATTATCAATATAGAATCATTTTTCTTCACAGTTCTTGGCAAACCAACTATAAATCCCATAGTTATATGATGATGCTTATATTTAGGAATTGGTATAAGTCTAAGGATCTTTATAAATTTTGGTCCTTAATTGTCACTTGCTATAAATTCTACCATATTTCTCTTTAATTCTGGCCACCAAAAAGATCTATAAATATTATGAAATATTTCCGTCTCTCTAAGATGTACATTATAAGAGATTTGATGGGCTTTCTCTAAAATCTCATTTCCGGAGTTTGCCGACATCTGGATCTCTCTCCAAACTTCAATGCCACCACTTCATTAATACGTAAATGTACTTTTTTGATATATTGAACTTATTTGAAGATTATTTTTGTAAGTACGGTTGCGCTCCTTGAGCAACTATGATCCTCTCTACTAATGTCGGTCTCATGGTCAACTAAGCTAGTAACTTTGATTTTACTCCTCTAAACGTAATAGGGAAATTTATTCTTTGTAGGTCTCTCAAGATGCCCTATTGCTAAGTACCAAACAAGCCAAATTGCCACAGACTTTCGATTCAAGGCGTTAACTATGATATTTGCCTTTCTTAGATGATAACAAATGGTACAATCATAATCATTCACCATCTCAAGCTATCAATGTTGCCTCAAATTTAATTCCTTCTAAGTAAATATTTTCTACTTTTGTGATCAGTAAAAACATTCACACTTCTGTCCACAAAGAGAATGCCTCCAAATATTGCAAAGACCACCGATGCTAATTCCAAGTCATCGGTGGGATAGTTCCATTCATAGTCCTTGGATTTATAAAATTCATCGGCAACAACTCTGCCCTCTTACATTACGGCATAGCCTAGGCCTAAATATGAGGCATCACAATAGACTTAATAATCAACTCTACTATAGGCACTATAAGAATGAGCATAGATATGTCTCCTTTTCAACTCTTGGAAGCTTTGCACACAATTGGTTATCCATGCAAAGCCCTGCTACTTCCAAGTTAATCTAGTGATGGGATAAATGCGTATTTCCATAGGTTTGCCTTGGTATCATATTCATACTGTCGTATTGAATGATCCTAGTCAATTGATTTCTAAATTTTTTTAAAAATCTCTTTATAGAGCACTAATATAACCAATAAAGCCAAGGAAACTATGTGATGGTGCTCGGCTATTTTCAATCCAAGATTGTTGTGATTTTAGATTGGTCAACACATATACCCTATCCTAAAACAACATGTTCCAAAAAAAATATCATCTCACTCAACCATAATTTATATTTAGAGAGCTTGGTAAAAAGTTTCTCTCATCAAGGTTTGCAACACTATCCGAAGATGTTCCTCATATTTTTGCCCAAAGGTTGAATATATCAAGACATTATCAATGAATATCAAGCTAATTCAAGAAATGACAAAAGACTCAATTAACAAGTGTAGAAAGCAGATTTGGGACATTCACTTCCCTAATCTTCAACTAATGGTAATTGGACCTCAGATCAATTATCGAGAAGACTTAGGCTCCACATAGCTAATAAAAAAGATTCTTAATGCATGTTATGGGGTATTTATTCTTCACTATCAGATAGTTCAATTGTTGATAGTCAATCCAAAGACAAAGGTTGTCATCTTTCTTCTTCACAAAAAGAATCGAAGCTCCCCAAGTGATGAGCTAGGCATAACGTAGCATCTATCAAATAAATGATCGATTTGCGGTCTAGGTTCCTTCATTTCTTTTGGAGTCATACTGTATGGTACCCTAGAGATTGCTCCTATTTTTAATAGGATCAATAGTGAATTTGACTCCCCTATCTAGAGGAAGCCCTCAAATGCCCTTAGTAAAAAATATTCAAAAGCTCCTGAACTAGAGACAAGTTAGTCCCTCGAGCCCCAATAGATTCATCAAACATGATTATCGCTAGCTACGAGTGATCCATTTGTTGATATTTATACAATCAATATTCTATGTCTTTATTAAATAGCAAAATAACCTCCTTGCTATAACAATTAATCCTGACATGATAATCAGCTAACCATTCCATCCCAAAATCAAATCAAAATTATGCTTCTCAAGTGGTAGGAGATTTGCTTTAAGCGAATATTGCTAAAATTGAGGATGCAAGGCCTAAATACTTTATGAATTTCTAATGATTCACCCATTGGTATAATCAAAGGTTTATTAAGAGGCTCCAATATTACATTTGTATGCCTCAAGAATGAGTAGCCCTAGGGTTAAACAAAATCCTAGCGATATGAGAGAATAAAGTCATTGTACTCGTCATCATATAATTAGATTTTATAACTAATTATCTTTTAGTATATTAGTTTTACTCAATAATTAAGAAAGGATGACGACATGATTCACTATAAGTAGAAAGGAGGAAAGAGACGATCTTGCAAATTAAGTTTAATAATCTAAGATGATTATCCAGGTGCACACAACATCTATTTATAGGCGGCGCCCTAACTCGACTAGACATGGCAATAGGATCGAAGAATTGAATCTTATTGTCTAACATAAGCAAAAATACTTAATTAAAAACTAGAGTTCCTCACCATTAGGCGTCCGAACAGTCTTGAGGGCATTCAAATGCCTAATTGATTTTCTAGCTCTCGGGTAAATGCGTTCGAACGGTCTTGAGGGCGTTCAAATGCCTAAGTGATTTTCTAGCTCTCGAGTAAATGTGTTCGAACGGTCTTGAGTGCGTTCGAACACCTAATTAATCTTTCAGCTCTCGGATAAATGCGTTCGAACGCCCTATCCCAAGGTTTGCTCATTTGATTGACTGGAACTTTTATTTCTTCTGCAAACAAACTATTAGCTAATTGTTAGATAGAGAAATCAAAAACATTTTGAGATTTCTAAGTTTGCTAAAAGGTGCATGGGACGACTAAAGGGGTGAAAGCATGTTGGATAGGTTGCAGCGAATTGCCTTCCACAAGCCAGCCGTCTTCAACGTAGGAATCGTTAAAGGAGAAGAAAAAGCAGAAGTGGTACATGACAGCATTCCAAATTTTAACCTAGTGAGGGCAATTGTAAAAAAGGTGGGGAGGGTCCTTAGGCGCATCAAGCAATAGGTGCAATGAACATCTAAGGAAACATAATGGACGAGGGTGACATTGGTAGGCACCGGTACTCGAAGGAGCTTCAAAGAAATATCTTGAGACGACGAGAAGAGAGATGGGAAAGACCCACATATACTTCTAGGCATAAGGGGCAATGGTGAATTTTAGAAGAGAGAACAAATTATTTAGGTAGACTTTGTTTGGATGTATGAGAAAATGGAAAAGAAAATAAGAGATCAGAACTGAATAGGAGAAAAAAAGAAAAAAAAAGAAAAAAAGAGAAAATAATTTTTTGCTGTTTGAATATATGAGATAAAAGAGTTTCTCGTTCTTTCTCTCAACTTTTGTAGAGAAAAACAAAGTGACCAAAGTTTTTTTTTTCTTTTTTTTCTCTTTTTTTTATTCATCTCCTAAAAATTATATCCAAACCAGAAAACAGTTCCCTCCACTAATTTCCTATTTTGTTTTCTATCCAATGATCCCGGCTCCATAACCAACGATAGCATTACAATTAAACCGTGAATTGCAACTTGGATCCAGGTAGAGACATTTGTTTATCTGTATCAAAATTTGATGCAACTCGTGATACAAAAACTATACATTGGGAGTAGAATCCCATTCGAAGCGAAAAGGGGAGGAAAGAGATCGTCTAGGTTCAGCTTGAGAGTTCGAAAGCCCAAAAAAGATCATTTTTCTTGCCAAATCTATTACACCGACCAATTTCCATCCGATCCCAACTGTCTGAAAGAAAGAATTTATTCCGACACCAGAACACGATTCGGTTGAAAAAGCCTAACCGCGAAGAAGATAATTACATGCGTTGCATCCTCACGAGTGACACCTGAAGGTGGAAGAAAAAGAGGTCGGAGAGAGCACTCAATCATTGTACGGGTTTTATATATTAAACATGTGCTAATTTCCTAGATTTCATATTTATCCACACGATTAAATCCCCTCCAAATCTATCTCGCTCTCTCGCTAGCTCGTACGAGTGACGACAGCCGCCACCATCACTACCGTTCCGAGCTCTCTTTCTAATTTATCGAGGGTCCCACAAATGGTGGATCGGTACAAATCCTCTTATATATAGACCCAACCACCGGTGCTCCCTTTCCAAGTCCCAATTAAGAGTTAAAAATGGAAGACCTCATCTCTGCTTCCTCTTCCAATCTCCAATTTCGACTCCAGTATCTACTCCTCTCCCGACCCGAGTGGTGGACTTACGCCATCTTCTGGCGCGCTGCGGGATCTGCCGACCACCACCAGAGTAGTCCAATCCTCGCCTTCGGCGATGGCCACTTCCGTGGCGCCGTTGACGCCGACGCGAAGGGGTCGGACGACACCGAGTGGTTCTACGTCGTCTCTTTGACACGGTCGTTTCTCACCGGGGACGCGGCTCCGCCGCCCCGCGCTTATCTGTCGCAGTCACCTGTCTGGCTCGCCGGTGGGCACTCACTTGCCGCCGCAGGTGGCGAGCGATCCCGGGAGGCGCAGCTCCACGGGATTGAGACACTGGTCTGCTTCCCGGTTAACGGCGGCGTTATCGAGCTCGGATCCGCGGAGTATATCCCTGAGAACTGGGTCCTCACACAGCAAATAAAGTCATCCTTATCTTTTCTAATGGAGGACTCGTCAATCGTACATAAGAAGCAGCCCCAGAGAATAAAAGAACGGTCTTCGTCGCTCGACTCTGAGCACTCCGAGTCGGAGGATGGAAGACTTCTCGTCGAGAGACAGCAACCGCCCAAGAAGAGAGGAAGGAAGCCGGGCGGGGCGAAGGTGGAGACACAAGTGAACCACGTCGAGGCGGAGCGGCAGCGTCGGGAGAAGCTCAACCACCGCTTCTACGCGCTCCGCTCGGTGGTCCCCAACGTCTCGCGGATGGACAAGGCGTCGCTGTTAGCTGACGCCGTGTCGTACATCAATGAGCTGAAGGCCAAAGTTGAGAAGCTCGAGGCCGCAGCCAAGCGGGTCAAGAAGGAGGTCGACGTCGACGCCGCCACGGCGGTGTCGCTATCCTCCTCGTCGTCGTCGCTGTCGGGGACGATGGAGATGGAGGTGAGGTTGCTGGCGGGCGACGCGCTCGTTAGGGTGAAGTCGGAGAACGTGAGCTACGCGCCGGCGAGGCTGATGGCGGCTATGCGGGACCTGGAACTGCACGTGCTGCACGCGAGCGTGACCACGATGGAGGTGGTGGTGGTGCAGGATGTAGTGGTGAAGGTGCCGACTTGGATCCAAGAAGCCGTTAAGCTCCGGGCGGCGATCCTCGAGAGGATGGAGAAGGGGTGGTGAGGCCGCCGGAGAAGGGCTTAATTAATCTTTGTTTTGATGAGTGTTATCAAGGTTATACAGTGTGTGATAGATACACTCTTCTTTAACTTTAATCTTTGTCAATAGAATAAGATAATGTTTATGTGAATTGATGATGACAAAGTAGAGGCCAACTATAACCAGTTTCCAAATCTGATATCAAATTCCAACATAACATTGTGCAAAAAATATTATCTTGTAAATTGAAATTATAATTTAGAAATATTTATTTACTTGTTGAATATGTTATTGCACTTAAATTTCTAGTGTTACTATAATACCCTTGACTATATCATGGGTTAGATCTCTCTTTGTCCTACAAAGTTAGATAGATAAGAATGGTCGAGAAGAAGAGTTCATTGATTGATTTTTCTAAATAGAATGAAAACTATGTCAAGAACAGTTGAATCTTATTCGCTATTTGTTTGCATGTAACAAGACCAAAGAATGTTAGGTTTCTCAAAGCTATGTTGGAAATTGACTAGTGCAACAGAACAATCTCCTCAGTTTACATCCTTTCTTTCTTCTTTTCTCACGTTGAGAAGATTAGAAAATTATACTCTTTCAAAAAGTCTAAGATCATTTAATAATGAACTATTTGACTCGTTAAACTCAAATTGTAGAGAAGCGAGAGCAACTTAAATTGAAAACAACGTTTGCTCATGATATGCATTATTCCTCAACATCTAGTAATTTTCGCTCGTCTGTCATCATCATCTTCCTGACCAGCAGCAGTTAGGAAGTAGTTGTTGTATTAAGTTGTCCCTCAGAGTTTGAAAAAAGAAATCTACGATCACATCGAAATTGATTCCAGGAGTTATTGGCCTAATTAATAAATTATCTATACTACGTGTGTACTTACTGGAATTAAGTTAAGATAAGCTACAATAAACCAACATGGCCTATTATTAATATCAATCAGAATAAAGATATAGAGATAATTAAATAAATATATGATTTAATGCCAAGTTTATTTATTAAGAAACCTGTTAGATATAAACGCCATATTAAGAACCTTACACTTTAATACGTTTGCAAGTTTGAACACATTATATTCTGTTTTGTTAATTTTTTTTTCGCAGAAACTTGCTTTCTTTTCAACTTGTTGTTTCTACTTATTAGTTTTCTAGTTGACAAATTTGTGATAAAATAAAGTTTTCGTGCCGTAATTTTTCTAGACTTACTTGTAAGAATTGTAGCACATCTTTCTTGTTGGCAAGTAAATTAGAGAAGATTCAGTAAGAAGTGAGTTACAGGTCAGGCTCTTGAACGACCTTGATGGCGTTCAAAGTCTTGTCATAGAGATTCTACTTTCGTGCAGACTTTTGAGATCTCCGAGTGTTGGATTGACGTTGGAATATGATGCACATGATAAAGATTGGAATGCTGGAGCATTCCAATGACATTTGGTTCATTCATATAAATTTTTCTCCGGGTCAAAGATGTCAGTGAGATTGCATGTGATCTACTTTAGAGATTGTTTTGCTACCTCGAGAGACACCGAGGCATATTTTCAGAGTTACTAAGGTTAGATATTAAGCACATCAAATAATATATTAAGAGAGTTAAATAAATCATTTTAAAGATAGTTGTATATAACAACAAACGATGTGTAAGCATTTTATAATCGTTGTTTATTATAGTGTTTGATTTGATCTCTGATAGGAGATTCATAGTTGTATAACTTTATTTAGTAAGGATTTTTTACATAAAAATTAATGTATTTGTAGGTGCTCTTGCATATTATATTTTGGCTATTGCTTATAATTCTAAACAAAATATATCTTCCAGTAGGTAGTTATATTCTTTTCAAATTATACATATACTTTGGCTTATACTTGTCCACTCCACCTTTATGTGCCTGCCCTATTGCTTCAAAAAGCAGCCTGGCCATTTGATGCTCGCTTAGCTTTGTTGGCTATTAAGTATGCCTTATTTATTTTATGAATAACTTTTTTCTTATTATAGAATAAAACTCCTTATTTTATAATACTAGTTAAATATCAAACTCATTCTAGAATATAAATAATATTCATCAAAATTAAATCTTATACCACAAACTAATCTAATTATTAATTTACCTTTGATATCTATCTCAATAACCTACTTTATATCAAAAGAATATTAATGATAATTTCATAAAAAGAAAATTATATATATATATATATATTTTCTTTACTTTATATCACATTAAATGTAATTATTACATCCTTATTTTAGAATACAAGTAAATATAAAAGTAGTTATTACTAAAATAAACACTTATTTTGGGAATAACAAAAAGGAATAACTATTCTAAAATTGACCTTTTTCCTAAATTAAATGAGAGTTAAGATATGATAGCATCGTAATGAGCCTAACACTTGCAAAGTAAAACACTATCCCCTACATAAAAGCATATAAAGAAGAGAATTTTATAAATCACATTATACATTTTATCAACTTTATCTTTAATATCTATTCCATCAACTTACTTTATATCAAATCAAATAATATTAATAATAATTTCATAAAAAAGAAAACACATTTTTTCTATTTTTCCTTCACTTTAGATTACATTAAATATAATTATTACACCAATATAATAAACATAAAAATAGTTATTCCTAAAATAAACATCTTATTTTGAGAATAATAAAGAGTAATATTTATTCTAAAATTGACCTCATTCATAAATTAAACGAGTCATAAGAGATGATAATACAATAGTGAGCCTAACACCGAGAAAGTAGAAGGACAATTCCCTACATAAAAGCATATAAAGATGTTATGACCTGACACCTATTTTTCCCTAGAATTCTAATTTAACATCTTTGGTTAAAATAATACTAAGATGTTAGATAAGAATTATAGATAAAAGGAAAAGATCAGAGTTATAAAATTCTTAAAACACAAAATGTAAATAATAAAATAGGTAAAATATACCACGCGATTTATAAAACTCGTTATGGAGAAAAAGATGACAAATACTACGTCATAAGGTCATCAACTCAAGGTACATGGTGTTGGTGATTATGCCACTCAAGGCACATGGTGTTAGTGTTATATGCCTTTATTATTGCAGGCATTGACTGGTCATTCTTTTTCAAGTCTATAAGCGTTTGCTTAGTAATTATTTGGGTAGACTATATTTAGGATATATGAAAAATATAAGTCTAAGCAAAAGTCAAAAATCAAAACCAATTAAGTTTAGGGAAATCGAATTCGAATTCTACTACGAAATCTGAACCAAACTGATGAGAATCGCACTTTAAAATTGAAATCTGAGTATTAGTTAAAGTATGAAAACCGAACACAAGTATGATATCAATAAAGAGAGAAAAATCTCTCTCACAAACATGTAAGCTGTTTGCATGGTCGGCATAATAGCCAAGCTATTGAGGTCAGCACCTAGGGCCCACTTAGAAAGGGACTTCTTATTTTCTAAATACATAATAGTTTACTATATTTATTTATAGGTGTACTTTTAGTCCTCCATAAATAAGAAAACTTAAAAGAGCCTTATATTATTCTGAGAGACATTAGATCACTTGGTTCTATTTTGTTAATAGAAACATAACTTTAAAATTTTTGCCTAGGGCTTATGTTATTGTTTAAATTTTTACTTATAAGCCCAGATGCAAGAATACATAATATTTTTAGTATTTTTAAGAAGTTCTTAGTACTTAAACTATATTAAAATAAGTTAGAAGTTCTTGCGATTTAAAAGCTTGCAAGCTCGTAATCACTCTATAATTTATTATGGATTAATTAACTTATAAATATTTATGAAGAGAAATGTATTTATTTTGAAGGAAAATTGAAGATAGATGATGTGTGGGGTGTTTACTCTCATGTGATATGAAAAGAAAAATATTTATTTTTTAGGAAAATTAAGTGTGTAAAATAGTATTATTAAATTTATAAAATATAAATATAAGTCAGCCACAAATAATTTTTTTCAGGTTTTTTTGTTAGCCATGGTGAAACTGGAGGACTTTTATATAAAATAAATTATGTACTTTTGGATGAGGAGAGAGAAGTCAACATATGGAAATAAAAGATATAAGTCATTTCAAGAGCAAATTTAGAATTTATTTGAATTCAATTTTTTTAATTTTCTATCTCTTTATTTAGGAGTGAAATTAGTTAGCGATAAAATGATATTTGGCTCCATGCTTGAATTGTCCTTATCGTCCATTTGGAAGAAGAATAAAATAATGAAATAACACACAAAGTTTACGCCAATTATCCTCAGACTAGAATATGTTATTATGTTATTAAAAAAAATATTTTGTTCTTACATCGATTCTCATATAAAATGGTGTTTTGTTAGGACCCCCTTGAACTCAAACCAAACAGGGGCTAAGGGTTTTATTTTCTTGACGATTAAATTATCCTTATTTTCCATTTGGATGAAAATAAGATAGTAAAATTATATACGAACTCATATCAGTTAATGCTGAATCATCCCTAAATTAGAATTTGATATTTTTTTATTAAAAAGTATTTTGTTGTTACCTCGAATCTTATACCCTAGCACGAAGCTCCTATAAAAACTTTTACTTAGTTGACATTGTTGGAAATGTGCACTCTTTGCAACTCAAAAGATCTACCATAATGAAAGTTATAATAATGATGCAGTTAAGAAAGATATACAATTTAACACTAAACACCAAATAAAGCTAGGACACCAGATTTACGTAGAAAACTCTTCTCAAAGAGAAAACCTAGAGGCATGAAATAAAATCCACTATTAAGAGATTGGTACAAAAAAAATCACCATAATAAGTCTCTCCAGATCACAAAAATGTCATCCACAATAAAACTGATAACTCTAGCTTCAAAATTTTAAAGTTTAGAAAACACCTTCAATAGAAAAACACAACCTTCTTGAAGCAAAAATAACTATGTAGATGTGAAGAAAAAGATCCTTGTATATTGATCCCAACTAAAAAAAATTTTAGTTGCAAATGCTTCTTGAGAAATTTCTTTTTTTAAAAAAAATTCTATTCACACTTCTCTTTTTTTTTAATACTTGGTTTTCACTATTAAATTGGATGAGCAAGCACACATGAGAAATAGTTTAACCTAACCACTTATTAGCCAAATGTGTTTTTCATATCCTTTTATCTAAATCTAGCGACTTTGGCATTCTTGTGAATTCGATCTTCATATTTCTAGAAAAATACACCACAATCCACACTTTAATGTTGTATTGGAATATATTTAACTTTTGATACTTTCCAATCGCCGCTAGCTTGAACTCCATTATACATATGTTAGGAAACCAATCTTTCATGGTGTTAGAGGCTCATCTCTCTTGTTGCAAATATAGATTTATATAAGTTATGTTATTGCAAATAGTACTAAATGAACATGAATTATTCTTATACTTCATATTGTCACCTTCTCCAAATAGTCTTGAAACACCAAAATCTCCAAATACACGTATATATCGCATGGGTAAATTTCCCCCACGCGGTGCATCACGTGACCTGTCAGTAATAGGTTTCCACAAGGCAAATAGAAATATAGGTTCATACCATAAATAATCTCAAGCAATTATGAGCCCTGATACAAGTTCCACAGGCCACAACAAGCCTTTAAAGATACACATCTAAAATACAACTCTAATGTCCAAAATACAACGCCAATCATAACACCTCGTAGGGGCTCAATACAACAAATAGAAATAGTCATAACTAAAATAAAGTCATAACACCTCGGTAGCCTGCCCTCGAGGTCGACGGCCTACGACCCTCACCCAGGGTGGGTGGCTAGCCGGAGGGAAGGGGAGGTGAAAGAGAAAAGAAAATCGAGGAGAGAGATGCGACCATCATCAAGGTCGACGGCGCTAGTGGTGCAGCCACACAGCTGGGTAAGGCATGGCAGCCGCGAGGGGTAAGTACAGGGAAAGAAAGAAAAACAAAAAAAAGGGGTTCACCGAGCGGGGAGGGTTGCACGGTTGGTTTCGTCGGCTCCGGTGTCAGTAATCCGAGAGAAGGTGAGGGTTGGGTTGGTTAGCGTGCACGGCAAGAGAAGAGGAAGAAGAAGAAGAAGGACGGGGTGGCAGGGCTGTGACGCACGTCGCGTGCGTCGGTTTTTTTATATTTAAATTTCAGGGTGTTACAAGTCTTCTGCTTCTATTGAAGAGTAATGTCTTTGAACATCATTTTCTAAATTGACAACAAGAAGGTGCCAATGTAAGGATGTATTCAATGGAATCATCCAATAAGCACACTTCTATAGTCTTCCGTCTTCAAGAGCACCAGATTCACAATGTTGAGCCCTCGAATCCAACTTCATGCTCACAGACCTCTACAATATTTCAAACAATGTTATTAAGTTAAAATATATTATAAGAACTAAAAATGTAAATAAATTGTAACTTACATGTAAGTCTGTATCCATAAAATAACATTTGATCAAATTCTTCGGAAACTTGGGCATGGTTATGATACATCATTTCAAGTGCACAAATAATATCATCAAAAATTATGTAACCCTTTAGTACATCCATCACACATTTTCTTGTGCAATGCATGGATCCATCATACTAAATACAATTGGAATTGTCAAACAATAAGACAACATAAAAAACATCATTAAAAATACAAAAAAAATATATCTTTTGATATGATAAAGTATTTTCACTCATCAGGGACATCATTAATCTTGTCTACAATATCTTTGTGTCTAGTAGATAATCGTTTCATTCTTATATAATAAAACCATTCATTTCCTTTTGGCCAGTGATGGTTGAGATGAACAAATATATATTATTTCAATAGCTTCTGGAATATCCTTATGCTCATCCTCATCTATTTGTTTCTAAGCTTGTCTATCCTTTCTTCTCATCCTCGTATATTGTCTCTAAGTCAATGTTTTCAATAAGAGATTGGTCTTCGATAATTTGGTCCAATGTAGATGCATCACATAGGCTCAGTTCACATATATCACATTGCCTTGTTATCGTCTCTGCAAATCCTAGAGACGACGTTGAGCTTCCCTAACCGAAAGCACTAGAATCTCACAAATTGCTGTAGACCACAAGTAGCTGCTTATCTCATTTATATTTTTCAGATACTTAAACATTAAGGTGGGGCAACAGTAGTTGCTTCATTGAAAGAACATAGCACTGAACACAAGTAATAGGAAAAATCTTACAAAGTTCTTCATGTCTTCAATCTCATTACTAGAGCACGATTTCTAAAGTGCTCTATCAATTGAAGCTCTATCTAACTTGCTTACATCCTCATTACTAGAGATATTGCATTCCCTTATAACGGAAGGCCATTTTCATATTGACTTTACTTAATATGAAACATCCATTCTCATTTGACCATTGATGAATTACTTGTTCAAACAATGGCTTATTTGTCTCGATAAGAGGGAAGTCCACAAGATGTCCAAAGGGGATATCATTCAAAATCTCTCGATGTTGATCACGGGCATACTTTTTAACTACATCTCGAGAATACTCTTAGGAAGCAAGAGCTGGTAACCTTTACATCAAAATTTTCTTCATCAATTGGCGCTTTCTCCCTCCTCCTTTCTTCCACCGCCTAAGTCTTTGGTTGGCCTCTTCCAACTTCTAACCTCCTTCTTCTACAACAACTTTTTTCCCTTCACACTAAAAACTAAATCTAGCATCTATCTAGCCATTGGTGGCTATTAAGCTAGAATCTAAGTGACCTTCGGCCACTCTTTGGTCGATATTTTGAGGTCTAACCGTTCGAATCTTGTGATCTTAGATTCATTAGAAAACTCTCTCCAAGAACAACAACATATTCAAAATTCAGGAGGATCCGTTGGTTAGATTGTTTGAAGATCCCTACATAATTTATGAGCTTCATTGAGTCCAAAACCATTGCGGATCGGATTAGGCAAATTCGTAACAACTAGTATCAGAGCCAACGTTCCTTGGACCATTATGGCTACCATAAGATCAAAGGCAACTAAACAAGTAAGTGATCAAGGCATGGAGACGGACCACATGGCTAGGTCAAGATCTCAATCCCCTTAGAGTTTACGAGGGCGGATAGAAGACCCGCCTGATCTCGCGCAAAATCTAGCGCTCATGGCGCAAATATTATTGGAGATCAAGGCCACCCTTGCTGATAGGAACGAATACCCTCCAAGGCATACCCTTGAGCGTCATTGAAGACATGAAGAATGCCCCTTGCCTAGAGAGGGGAACTGACGAGGGCTGATCCTGGAGGCACCATGGCAACAGCGCGATGAACCACACGGGCGTCGCACTGACTTACCTCCCTTGCACCCGAGGGAACCTATGACCTCACATCTAGAGGAGGAGCCTTTGGATGAGTGGGAGGAGCCCCCACATCAGCCAAGGGTCTAACACCGGCCATCATTCTTCAATCAGTCTACCATTTATTCTTTATACAAAGAATCAATCTTTTCTTACATAGCTCATTGCTATTTGTTATTTTGTTTACACATCTTTACATTTTGAGATGTTTTTGGCTCTCCGGCATCATTATCACAAATTCATTAGAAGAGTATTTTTTTAATGGTTGTGAGACACTAATAGATTTTCTAACTTGTGGTATCGGTGCAGGTTGATCTCGAGAAGGTTGCTCATGTATAATTTCTCCTTCTTGTTGGTTAGAATCTTCAAGAGGACTTTCACCAAACATTTTATGTTCATCTTTTTGAACATATCCCCCTTCATCATGAATTACTAGAGGAGAAATATGCCTCAAATCAAACAAGTTCACCTTCACTAACTTGTGGCTTCTCAACCTTGCCAATATTTTTAAAAGTTTGGTCTTCAAAGAACACAACGTCACGATCCCAAAACCGGTAGCCAAACTCTTCACATTCATAACTCAAGAAGATACATGGCCTTGACTTGTCATCAAGTTTCCTTCTTTAACCCTTTGGAACATGAATAAACACTTTGTTCTCGAATACTTTCAAGTGTATGAAAGAGGCATCTTTATCCATCCACACCTTCTCTAGATAAACACCATTCAAAGGCTTTGGAGGAGACCGATTTATTAAATAGCATGTAATCCACATTACCTCTCCCTAAAATGATCTTAACAATTTGGCATGTGATAACATACACCTCACTTTTTTTATAAATAGTACGATTGATCCGCTCCATCACATCATTATGTTGAGAAGTGTCGCTTCTCGTTATCTCACATCGGATATAATGCTCCTTGCAATAGCTTTCAAATGGATTTCTATATTCTCTACTATTGTCCCTCTAAATAAATTTTAAAGGCTTTTCGGTTTTCCTTTCAACTTTTGCTTGAAAGTGCTTGAAAATGTTAAATACTTCATTCTAGAAGCATCATTTACAAAAGTGAAAAGAATAAAATGCATCACCCATGGATTATTTTCTCATGAACTTACATATATCGAAATGCACTAATTCCAATGAATCATGCTTTCTACTAAAAGTATGTGAAAATAAAGTTCTACTTTATTTTTTAATGATACAATGAGAACACTGATTCAATAACATACTTTTGACATTAAAAATAAGTGCATTCTTTGTAAGTACTTGGAGGCCTCACTCGCTCATGTGATTGAGCTGCTTATGCCATATATCTATAGATGTCTTGTGCACCTTAGCCTGTGTATAGTAAAGTGGGCCGACTGGCGCAACTACTAGTCAAACATTTTCTCCCCCATTCAAAGATAAGTGAACCTTTGTGTAGCTTCCAATTTTCATTAACTAACCGATTCTCAAAGCCATCATCATCTAATTTGCCAATGGAGATCAAATTCAAACGAAGATATGAAATATACCCTTGAGTATTAGCTTAATGCCTAAACTAGCTCTTATACCACTTGTTGGAGAGGAGCTTTATTTCTCACCCACAAGATCTTTCACAATGAAAGCTGTAATAATAATGTCAATTAAGAAAGATATACAATTTAACAACACCAAGTACCAAAGAAAATTAGAAATATCAAATTTATGTGAAAAACTCTTCTTAGAGGGAAAAATCACGGGGCATGAAATAAAATTCACTATCAAGAGAATTGGTAGAAAAATGATCAGCACAACAAGTCTCTCAAGATCACAAGAATGTCATCCATATGAAAACCAATAACCTAGTTTTAAATTACAAGGTTTAGATAACACGTCCTATAAAGAATCCTAAACCTTCTTGAAGCAAAAGCAATCTTATAGATATGAATAAGAATATTCTTGTATCTTGATTCTCAACTAAGAAATCCTCTAGTTGCAAATCCTTATGTGTAGAGAAACCCTCTTGCTCTCTTCTCTTTGTTTTCTTCAACTCACTTTTCTCTTTTTTGAAATAACTTAGTATTTACTATTAAGTGGCATGAGCAAGCCCATAATTTTTTCTACTATATTATTGCATATCTTCACAAAACCAAAATCTTGCGCCTGGTAAGGAGTATAAGAATTCAACCTTCGGGTAGCATGGCATGAGGCTCCAATATCAATGATCTAATCTAGGTCTTGGTATGCGATGGTAACACAAGTTTCATTACAAGAAGATAATATCATCAATTCTTCATTCGAATCCACGGTGGTATCAATATTCTCTTATTTGCCTTTACTTTTCTTTTCATTCTTCTTTCTTATAAACTTGTAGTCTTTCTTCATGTGGTCGTGTCTACCACAATTGTAATAATGTCTTTTCTTGACTTGGATCTATATTTAGATTTATCACGGTTGTGAGAAAAATAATTTTTACTTCTTGCTCTATTTTTTGAAATAGGAACGTGTGGTGTGAAGAATCTGTGTTCTTCTTTCTTGTCTGATTTCCAAGCAAACTAGCTTTCATTATATTTAATGTCACTACTTTTGTTATGAGAGTAACCACCAACTCATAACTCTTCGAAAAAGAACTTAAGAGTAGAAGTGTTTGGAATTTATTATCCAATATTATTTTCATGGTTGCAAGCTTATTCACCAAACTTTGCATTTTATTCAAGTGATATTCCATTGACGTGTTCTTCTTGTACTTCAAATTAACAAACTTCGTGAAGACAGAGTTTGTTATTTGCACTTTTCCTCTCGTACAAGTCTTCTAGCTTTTCCGTAGTGTGCTAGTCGATGTCTTATTCTCAACATGGTGATATACATAATCCCTCCAACTATTACCAAATAAAACCAACACATTACCGATTCAAGAGCTTTCACTTATCTTCTAGTATATCCTTTAACTTAGCATCATCACTTTCCAATGTAGCATACATTTTATTTACAATAGAGCAAGTCTAGCATCTTGCCCTTCCATGTCCTCTAATTAGTTTCTACATGTATTCACTTCCATGCTCTCTGGAAAATTTTGTCAAACACATTGTCTGCACCAGCCAAAACTCTTATACTACTTATTGGAAATTAGCTCTTTTCTCTACTCAAGAGATCTATTATAATGAAAGTTATAATAATAATGCCAATTAAGAAAGATATGCAATTTAACAATACTAAGTATCGAAATAAACTAGAACACTATATGTAATAGAAAACCCTTCTCAAAGGGAAAAATCACGACATATAAAATAAAATCCACTATCAAAATAATTGGTATAACGATGATCACTACAACAATTCTCTCAAAATCACAAGAATGCCATGGATACAAGTAACCCTAGTTTCAAATTACAATGTTTATAAAACATCTTTAGTAGAGAAATTCAAACCTTCTTAAAGTAAGAACACCTTATAGATGTGAAGAAAAAGATCTTTGTACCTTGATCCCAACTAAAAAAATCATCTAGTTGTAAATTCTTGTTGTGTGTAGAGAAACTCTCTTGCGCTCTCTTCTCTTCTTTTTTTTTCTATTCATACTCCTTTTTCAAATAACTTAGTTTTCACTATTAAGTGATATAAGCAATCCCACACGAGAAAGTCTAACCCAGCCACTTATTAGCTAAATGTTAGGCTAGCATAAATCAATTTAGTTAAGTGAAATCATAGCAGAGAATTAACATCCATTACCCCATTTTATTTCTTATCAAAACTAAAGTGAATTATTGTTATACTTGACCATTAAACCGCACCTAACAGAAGTCTCTCTTTTCTTCAACTGAACTGATAGTACATAGTCTTTTTATCATGCCCTTTTAGCCTTGCACGAAAAAGGAAATTGAAAATAATTTAAATATCTCTAATGAAAAGAAGGTTTTCACGTTAATTGAAAATGAATTTGGAGTATATATTTTACTTTTATCACAAAGTATTCATTGTTATCTTGAATTTCTAATCCTTTCCGGTTAACAGTACATAATATAGAGCTCTTAGAGAGAGAGAGAGAGAGAGATTGATGGTTTTTTCAATGTATTCTTTTAGCCTTTCACACATAACAAAGGAAAAACTAGTTGAAAAAGATCTTACTATATCTACTAAAAACAGGATTTTCCATACATATCCACCTAATTTTATGTCCCATTAGTTGTTTGGCCCCTTTAAAACGTTATTATTTGTCCTGATATAATGAGCAAAACACTATTAGCAAACAAATCCAGATAGACAAGTAATTCGATTGGTCTGACTTTTTGACCAAATTGAGCCTCCTTGGATATATTATATTAGTGTTCTCGTCTGCACCAAACTTGATATTAAAAAGTCTCTTTTAGCTACTTCAACTTCTATGTCATAAGTTTATTAGAGAATTGCAAAAATATTCAGCATGTATTGAAACAAATAGTCGGCTTTCTCTAACAGTGGAAACGGTGTTCTTTAAAAAAAAAATATAAAGACTTTGAAAATTGGTAGTGATATAGGATTTCTAGTTTGTTATGATGAAGGTGGTAGAGTAGCCTATGTCGCACTGGATCACGCTAATCAAATTCCATGGTAGTATGTTTAGAGGGTTTCCCCTCTTTCTGTCATTAGCATCATGAATATCATTAAAGTCCCCAATAAAAATATGCAGCTCATTAATAGTAGTAATGATGTTCAATTCTTTATATAAGTAAAATCTAGTAATAAAATTAGTGATTGCATAGACACCAGATATAAGCCACGAAGACATGCCTCTTACGGAGATTTGTAGCATAATTTTTTTGACCACACGATAAAAAGGCTGAAACTTTCTCTTCTCTATCCTTCCAATACATCAAGATTCCCCCATAGAGGCATCCGCTCGGTACAGCTTCTTCTCTAATCCACCGATTGCTTTGCTTGCGAACAAATTTTATTTGAAATGAGTAAATCTTTTCAAAGAAAAAAAGAAAGAAGTAACTAGTGTTTTTTTACTGTTTTCTTGAAAAAAAATTAACCCTAAAGATTTTAGCAATTCCACCATTACAGAAAATGTTGGATATTGCAACAAATTTTCAAGTTTATCAGGAGGCGCATTTTGGTCAAAAAAAACTCGGAGCAGTCGTGGATGCGGTGGTCCCACGGCTCAAGATTCACGGGGAGTTGGAACTCTGGACATGACGTAAGGCCAATGAGCTCATTCATAGTCTCAAAGATCAAAGCAGCACGTGATAAATGGCGAAATATATTTGGCATCACATCAACATCAACGTCACTAAAACTGAGGACACGTGGCTATCGAAGACAAATTTGGCAAATATACATATCATGGAAATGGAAGGTTCTGGGAGATCTGTCATTCACTCGTCTTGCATCACAATTTACCTTGTCTTCTTATTCTTCATATAAACTCCCTCCTCTTATTTTATTTTCTTTTAAATCTTGACCCCTTTAATTATATGATATGCTACAGAAGAAATATTTTAAAGATTTTATATTATTCAAGGAGTTACCTTGTCACAAAAGATAAATAAAATAGTCTATTCCTTTTCTTTATACATACCCAAAAAAAAAAAAGAAGGTATAAGCTAACTTTAACATAAAACTAGTTCGAGAAGCCACCACTTCTAGCTTAACATAAAATTATTTTGATTTCTCCTATGAATATTATGATTAATATTTAGTAAATTTAGCTTGAACTCCCCTATTTCTTCTTAAAATATATTTATCTTAAATTTAAGGAATTTACTAAGTAACATTAAGATTATATATATATATATATATAGAGAGAGAGAGAGAGAGAGAGTTAATTTAACATATCTATATGGCCAGTAATTATTTATTGAAAAAAGTAACTTCTAACCCCAAAATACCTGAGTATTAGTCTATCTTTCGTACAAGGTTTGAAACTTATCCGTGTTTGAATTCTAAACAGCAAAGCGAAGTATTTATAATACATGGTAGCAATCCAGGTTTTACATGCTCAAAGGAGATATCAACACGGGGGAAATTTTCAACTAAAGACGTTTTCTTAAAAGAAATCCAAAAACGATTCTCATGTATACTTTTAAAAATCTCTTATTTATATATTCCTCTAAAATTTATATTTACACAATATACTTTTCAAAGAAGTACTTTTTTTATTTACTTAGATATCCACCCAATTAACTTTTAAGTTAAATCTCAAAATTAATAAAAAAATATTTCTATTTTTTACTGCAAATTTTTTTTTGAAAACTAAAATTATATAATTTATAACGGTTATGATCTCTTTTTGGCTATATATTTATATGAACTTTTTTTTATTATTATTCATGAGGCCGAAGGCTAGATATGGACTATATAAATGACACTTATGTCTTACCGAGTTTTTAACTATCTAGGCTAAGCTTTAAGCTATATGTGTCGTCGAATAATTATTTCGAACCAAATGCCATCGAGACCTATTTTAAACTGTTGCGCTGCCGAGTACTCTAAGCTAACCGCATAGCCGATCGAGCCAAGTCACCAAACTACCAAATAATTTTTCTATAATATTATTTGAAATTAGAGTTTAATTTATGACCTACTTTGCCACGGGGAAGGTCTAATATACTTAAACTTATTTGTGAGAAAATTATAGACCGTCTAAATATAAAAAAAGGATTGCGTGTAAAGTGTGGAGTAGTAAATGCAATCCACTTTAGCAAGTCGTTCTTGATGAGATATAATTTCTATTTTCTTTTAGCATGCTTAGTTGACTAATTAACTGATGTGGATATCTTTTTTTGACTCATGTTTGCAATCAAATCTGAGACAGTACCAAGTCTGCAGTAGCTTCATACCAATTAGTATGTAAGTCAGAAAATTGGCAATTTTGGGACCACAAATGACCTCGAAGTGCCTCAATCGTTATCTATGATAGACTAACCGGTTATAATTAGGTTAAATTACGATGACACCTCTTATTAATAGCATAATAACAAACTGATTGTATCAGCTAAAGTGATAACACTAACACCCCCTAAATAAATAAAAATTATAACGATAAAGACGTCGTGAGCAAGTAAGGCAAAATAACATTTTTACCCATGACTTGTAATATGATTGGTTGTTGACCCATATTTAATATATCTCTATATTACTTTTTATTTGGTGGTAATTTGAGAATAATAGCTAATGTTTCTTCCTAAGATGCTTTTATTTCACTCTAACTCATCTCCTTATGGAAACCCTACTCTTCTCACTGACATTTGCTATTGTCTCCAACCATAAAAGGTTGTGCTAAGCTGCTCAAGATAGAGATTCTGAAATCAATTAAGTCTACTCCCAGCTAAGAATACTGTTTTGAAGTCGATCTAGTACTCCTCTCGTTCATCTTTGATGATGCTCTTAGTCATCTCATAATCTCTTTCTAATGATAAAGATGTTTTGACAATATTTGTTACAAATGCTAGTATTGAAGTAGTAGATGCCTACATTGATGTGCCACAATTGGATAGCTATAAAAAGCTTCGTGAGCCAATAGGCCCGAATATTGAAGGAGTGTCTAACGCTATTTATGATGCTATGGACAGACAAATGAGGACTAATGATATAATATTGCCTGGAGTTTTAAATACAAGTTAGGACCAGACCAATTTTGTAATATAATGATAGGTATATGCAATATGTGGGTGCATCTGCTGAGGCAACTTAAAATATATATACATGTTGAAGATTTAAATAAGCAGGATGAAGCTGCTAAAAGAGATAATAGAACTGCTGAAAATTAAATGAGTTGAAGATAAAGCTGATTTGAGAGAAGTTAAAGCTAATATGAGAGCATATAAATCTAATATGAGAGAAGATAGAGTTGATGACGATCTTTGAGAATATGAAAACAAGATTGATGATTATTCAAGTAGCACTAATGGAGAATGAGACAATTATAATTAAGAAGATGCAGATTTTGAGAAGAGAAAAAGAATAGAGAAAGGTGACAATTTTGATAATGATGATAATGCTTTTAATAATAGTGAAGAGGTTTATGATATCCATCTATCTTATCTAGTGAGGAAGAAAGACCTAAATATTCTGAATTTAGAGGTTAGATAAACTTATGCTAACCTAAATTGGTTATGAGAATGGTTTTTTCAAATGTGCAGTCATTCAGAACATTGCTTAAGGAATTCCAAATTAGAAAGCTATCAATACAAGTTTGTAAAGAATGAATCTTCTAAAGTTATAGTTGTTTGCCTAAATAAAAAGTGCTTGTTTAGATGCCATGCATCTCAATGGGAATGGTTAAATATTTTCAAATTAACAGTCTAAGAGGGTCTCACTCATGTGGAGAGTTTAATTTCACTAATTCAAGAATCAAGTCGAAATGGTTGTCAAATAAATATATGGAATAATTAATGAATAACCCTTATTGAAAAATGAAAGCTATGAAGAGGATAGTGGAGAAGAGATTAGATGTTGAGTGCTACTAGTATGCAAGTTTATAGAACAGAGAGGAGGACTAAAGTAGCAACTGAGGGTAGCCATAGAGAGCAATACCGAAAGTTGTGGGATTTTTATGAAATGGTAAGGAGGCAAAATCTTGAAAGCACAACCCTACTGTAAGTGGAAAGACCTATTGCTAATGAACTACCAATTTTTAAAATATTATTTATTATGTACAATACACCAAGCCAAAGGATTTCTTGATAGTTGTAGACATATTATTGGTTTATATGCTTATCATCTAAAAGGGTCATATGGTGGACAATTGCCTTATGCAGTAGGAATGGATAAAAATAATCAAATATATTATTTGGCCGTTGTAGTTTGATACGATTCGGACTTCACCGATGTTGCCTCGAGCACGGATATTCTTTAGGGGTGTCTTTGTTTTTTATTTTAATATTTAATTTCAAAGAAAATAAGTTTTCTGTAAGTCGCGTTCGAACGCGGGTGGAGTGCGTTCAAACGCGGTTGTGAACGCTTGCATCACGTCTAGAGAGTGTGAATTGTGCATTCGAACGTCGCGTTCGAACGCGCTGTGAACGTCTGTATCACGTTCGCAAATTCAGAGAAATAGGAAACATATGCGTTCGGTCGCGCGTTCGAACGCCTACATCGTGTTCGCAAATCCAGAGAAAAGCAAACTAGGTGCGTTCGAACGCGGTCCGCGAAAATATACTATTTAGGGTAAATTTTGAATTGTTTGGTTAGCCTCTTAAGGATGTGGATGACAACCATAAAATTAATTATTGAAGAATTGAGTTTTGCCTTACCTCCTTCATCTTCTTTGCTCTCGTTCTCTCGATCCCCGGCGACGCCGCTTCTAACCTCCCTCGACTGGCCAATCACTCTAGTCCCACTAGGTGCTTCTTGAGTCTCCTCAATACCTCATCACGATCTCGCAAAACTGTATCCACCTCAGTTTGGTCGGCTCGGGCCGATGGCAAGTATGTATGCAAGGTTGGAGGTTGCTGACCATAAACGGCCTCCAATTGGTGATGGTATGAATGATGGTGAGCATATATCTTTCATAGGTAGATAGCAGCTCTAAACGCTCGAAAAGAGCCTTGCTCATGTAGGCCATGGGTCTGCCTTCTTGCATTAAAATAGCCCCAATGCCGACTCCGGACGCATCACACTCAATGGTGAACGATTTGGTAAAATCAGCTAAAGCAAGGACTAGGGCTGAGATCATCGTCTTCTTCAAGGCTTCAAATGCTTCCCTTGCTTTGTCTATCCGTGTGAATACACCCTTCCATAGCACGGCCATGAGGGGAGCCGCAACCTTGCCATAGTTCACCACAAATCAACGATAGTAGCTGGTTAAGCTGAGAAAACTGCGTAGCTCCTTGGTAGTCTTGGGCAGTGACCATGATCTTCTTTGGGTCAGCTTCTACGCTATTTTTAGATATGATGTGGCCTAGGTAGTCGACCCTTTGCTGCCCCATGAACACCTGGAGTCCTTGGCTTTCAATTCGTATTGCCGTAATAGGCCAAGTACCGTTTGAAGATGTCGGAATTACTCCTGCCATGTACGACTGTATACTAATATATCATCAAAGAATATCAGCATATATTGCCTCAAATAAGGCCTAAAGATATCATTCATTAAGTTCTAAAAGGTGGCGGGAGCATTGGTAAGACTAAAAGGCATAACGAGGAACTCGTAGTGCCCATCATGAATTCTAAATGTCGCCTTGTACACATCGAATAGTTTGACTCTGATTTGATGGTACCCCACCCTCAAATCCAGCTTTGAGAAGTAACATGCACCCGCCAATTCATCCAGCAACTCTTCGATCACTGGTATAGGATACCGGTCTTTGACGATGATGTAATTGAGAGCTCGACAGTCCACACAAATCCACCACGATCCGTCCTTCTTCCGCATGAGCAAGATCGGTGAAGAATATGCGCTTCAACTTTGTTTTATCACCTCATTGGACAACATCTCTTAGACCATCTTTGTTATAGCCTCCTTTTGGATGAAGGGATAATGGTATAGCCTCACATTTACTAGACCCGCCCCGGGCATGATCTCGATGTGATGGTCTTGCGTCCTAGGTGGAGGCAATCCATGTGGCTGATGGAATATATCATCAAATTCTTGCAAAACAGCCTTTAAGTCAGCGGGTAAGTGCGTTGGATCGTCCACATCCTTGGCCCCTTCGATGAGTTGCATGAGGAACACGTAGCACCCAAGTTTCGGCAACCCCTCTAGAGATTGTAGTGCTCCCTTAGCTTCCATGCTTGATGCATCTAGTAGCTGGATCGGTTGGCCTTCATGACTGAACTCCATCGCCATTGCGGTGAAGTTGAAGGTGATCGGTCCAAGATTCCAAAGCAATTGCACCCCAAACACCAAGTCAGCTCCTCGTAGAGCCAAGAGATAAAGATCAATTCGGAAGACATGACCGTGAATTTGCAGTTGAACCTTGCGGCATGCCTTCCATTCTTAACATGGTGCCATCACCGATAACCACATCAAAGCCGTTAGAAGGCTCCAACTCCAATCCCAAACGCCTCACAATCTAAGAATCCACAAAATTGTGGGTGTTTCCTAATCAATAAGAATTAAGATTTTATTCTTCTTAATCATAGCTTCGACTCGAAGAGTTTTCAAAGTTGACTCGTCGGCAAAAGAGTGAAGAGAGAGCTATGATTAACTTTCAAAGTCGACTTCAAGTGGGTTGTCCTCTTCAGTTTGGCCACCTTCTTCCTCTTGCTGCTCTTCAAGGTTTCAATAGGATCATCCTCGATCATCTCCTCCATGAGCATGATGGCCATGGGCTGTTTGGAGCATTTGTGGCTCGATGTGAAGCGCTCATTATAATAGAAGCATAGGCCCTTCGAGTATCGATCTTCAATCTCCGCTAGTGTGAGGCATCGTCCTATCATCCGTGGCTATCCCCTAGGGTCAAGGACTGTCCATGGTGGGGTTGGTCGATTGAGGTTTGGCCGAAACCACCTTGAACATGCCACACCCGAGACCGGCGGTCTTGGGTTAGAGCGTGGGTCGCTAGTGCTCCATACTAGACGGTGTATTGCCTTCAACTCCTTTATCTTCTCTTCCATCATTTGAGCCGCTGAGAAGGCTTCTAACAAAGTCGTTGGGCGAGTCGCCTTGACTTCCGCTTGAATATCATGACGAAGCTCGGAGATGAAAGTGCTTTTGAGGGCTGAGTCCGACCACCCGTAGACTCAATTGCTAATTCTTTCGAACTCCTCTTGATAGGCTCTTACTGAGTTCTTTTGGGTTAGCTTCGTCAAAGTGGCTTGGAAGTCCTCATAGCCGGAGGGTCCGAAACGCACACAAAGCACTTCAATAAGTGAAGAATTGCTTCACCCTATAAATCCAATCCAACGGGTCACCACCGCTGAATTTAGGAAAATCGACTCAAACGGTGTGGGGTTGTAGCATTTAGTGTTGCATTCGTACTCACGTCCTTAGTGAAATGGCTCTTATTGCTGGAACCTTGGTTGATATGTGGGGTCATCCCACTCATCCCAAGGTTCCTCTTCTGGATGTGGGGCCATAGGTGCCCTCTGGTGCAAGGGTGGTAAGCCGATCCGGCCATGCAGTTCGTCGCACTATTGGCATGGTGCCTCCAGGATCGGTCCTCGTCGGTTCCTATCTCTTGGTAAGGGACGATCTTCTTATCTTCGATGACGCTCAGGGGTACGCCTTGGAGGATAATGGTTCCTGTCAACAAAGGTTACCTTGATCTCCAACAACGTTTGCGCCATGAGCGCCATAGTTTGCGTGAGATCGAGAGGGCCTTATGTCCGTCCTCGTGAGCTCTATGGGGATGGAGATCTTGACAGAGCCATGTGGTCCGTCTCTAAGCCTTGATCACTGGTTTGCTTTGCCGTCTTCGATCTAGTGGTGGCCATTACAATCCAATGAACGTTGGCTCTGATGCCAGTTGTTACGAACCGGCTTGATCCGATTTGAAACAGTTCTGGAGTACTCTATTAGGCTTGTAACTTTTGAAAGAATATGTGAATAATTTAATCGATGGATCTTCCTAAATTTTGGATATGTTGTGGCTCTTGGAAAGAACTTTCCAATAAACCTAAGATTGCAGGGTTTGGACAGTTAGATCTTGAGATATCAACCAAATAGTGGCTGAAGGTCAAATAAATCTTAGCTTGTTAGCTCTCCAATAGTTAGATAAGTGCTAGGTTAATTCCTTGGTGTAAGGGGGGAGAAGTTGTTGTAGAAGAGAGATTAAGAGTTAGAGGAGGCCAACTAAAGACTTGGGCGGTGGGAGGAAGGCGATGGGAGAGGGCGCCAATGGCTAGAGATAGTTTAGAAGAACATAAAGGCACAATGCCGATTTCAATTATCAGATAAACTTTAATTAGAGTTTCCTTCACATATTTATAAAGGCTCACCCAAGGGCCCCATCAACTAAGTTAAAAGATCCTAACAAACCAAGAACTTTCGTTGCGGTGCGTTCGAACGCGCCCGATTGCGTTCGAATGCGGAATTACATTTTTCTGTCGTTGTGAATGTGTATAGGCGTTTGAACGATCGCGTTCGAACTACCGGATTCCTTTCGAACGCACAATTTGTGTTCTCTGTTTTTGTGAATGTGTGTAGGCGTTTGCATACCCGTTCGAACGCGGTCCTTGGGTTCGAACGCTCCCGGCAAATTTTTTTTTTATTTCTTCTAACAAAAATCAACTAGATAAATATACTTATCTTAATGAACCCAATGTCGTGAGTGGAGCCAATATGGATCGAGTCGTATTAGATTAATATGCGTGTAGGCGTTTTCTCTGCAAGATGGTATTCAGATTAAAAATAATGCTATTAACTTTATTTTTATCAAGATCTAGATATCTCACAGCCAATCAATTCCTTCTTAAAATGTATAATGTTAAAGAGATATTGATAGAAGAATCGGTGATGACTAAGAAATATGTTAAAGCCATGATAAAATTAATAAGGGATATGCTTGATAAATATTTGGAAATATAATACTTTGATGGCAATAGTATCAATTCTAAATTCAAGAAACAAAATGAAACTTATAGCGTTTTATTTTTTTAAGATATATTCCCCTAATGAGATTGTTGAAATCATATATTTTATTCAAAGTATTTAGCATGAAACCATTGAAAGATATTGGAAGGCGGTATGACAGAGCGACTTCTAGCATGGATCCAAATGCATCTGTGTTCCATTCCAAGTAATGGGACATGTATCCATGATAATTTTTTACTTTCATTATTTTTTGAGATCGAATAATACCATTTCTCCTCTTAAATCAGAATTGGTAGTTTAATTATTTGGAATAGCAGACGAAACATGTGATCTGGTAGTTATTTGATTTTCAGCAAGAACGTAGAGAGTAAAATGATCTTCATATTGCAGTTTCAAACAAAATTTTATGATTTATGAGGGTGGTAAGAAAAGAGGTATCGATTGATATATATTTTTCATTTTCTATTAGCTGGATTGCTGAATTTTATTTTAAAATGGTTCACTGTTCAATTCAGTTCGATTTATTTTTTCTTTTGATTTGACTTTTTTATGAGTTTATTCTGGTAAACTATGACGATGGTGTTGTTATTGTAATACATTTAAAGTCAGATGCTTGGGTTCAAGATCATTTGTATTTATTTCTACGCGGAATTCCTAACTAAAGTTAATCTAAACAATAAACCTATATATATATATATATGAGATTTTCCTGTCCCAAAATAAAGAAAAAAAGACGTTCCTCCTGAGCATTAATGATAAATATTCATTCTTTTTCTATACGTTATATGAAACCAAAAATAACAAATGATCAGTACATCTTCTAGTGTGAACTATAGAGAGTTGAGTGTTAAAATTTTTAAATGTAAAATACAACAGTTAAAGTTAAAATCAAACTAAACAATACTCACTACTACATCGTTGTCGATAGTTACAGGTGAGTCACTGTTACTAATGGAGCAGCAAGAGCTAGGTGTAGTGCTTCTTTAGACAAGCACTAGTCCTCTTTACAAATGGCCCTTCGTCCTAGTATTCCTGGGTCAGATGACTATCTTCTTGTCTCTTTTGACACCGATCCTTCATGAGAGAGTGATTAGATTAGATAGCACGGCTCCTAAAGACAAGTTGATCATGGCCTAATTAATCTTTTGTCCTACTCATCAGCTCAAAATCCATATATATATATATACACACACACACACACACACACACACACATTTCCATAGCCATAACCTATAAGCCAACTTGCGTGGTTGGTAGGTTCACAGTGCTCAGCAACAAGTTTCACATGGCCTTATGTGCACAGAAAAAGCAAAAAGAAAAAAAAGAAGCTAACAGGTAGTGCTCCCTATCTTCTTGTTCTTCTTCTTTCAAATCAGAAAGCTCTCTAGACGAGGGAAGGGAAACTCATATACATCATGTCAATTCACACTCAAAGGGATGTTTTTCTGTGCCGTATAAGTTGACAAAACTGCAATAGTCGTCATCAAGAATACTAGGGGAGATTTCGCATTCGTCAGCTTGTGTTCAGACATAAGCAAAATACGACAAGTTCAAAAATATCGGATAAGAAGAAAGAATTAAGAGAGAATCACACAATCAACCAATGGGCATATCTTTTCATCGCTCATAGTAATTAGCTCAACCAATAGTATGGTATAACTCACCATATGCTGAACAAGGGAAAATATACTAAAGAGTTTGCCATATATACATAGTTCGCAGTAACAATCTGATTCGAATGGTCACAAAATCTGATCCAAAATAAGTAAAGAAAACTAAATAAGCAGATTATAAAATATAAAATTATGTATAGTCGAGTCTGTTAGGAGAAGGTAGTAGAAAACTCAAAAAAAAAAAATTGTTCTCTTAATGCAAGATAAAGTAGATAAAAACTTAAAACTTTCTTATTTCACTTAATTTTCTTGCACAAATAAGACCACATATCTCGTGGTTTACATGACTCTTAGTTATCATATATAACTCTTTGATTTTCATCATCTAGAGAATATAAAAGGTTACTATAATTTAAAGACATAGAAAACACTAAGAGTCACCTCAAAACCAAAGCATTATTCTTGAATTCTACACTAGCCAATTAATCTAATTGTTTAGTCAAATGGGCTAGCTTAATATTCTAACATTATTTTCTTAAGCTAGATCATTTCCACGCCGAGTTTCTTCTTCAATTTGGTGAAGGTATCCATCTTGAGAGCTTTGGTGAATATGTCTGCTAATTGATCTTGAGTCTTGTAATACTTGACATTGATCTCACTATCTTTCACCAAATCTCGAATGAAATGATACTTAATATGCTTGCTTCTACTATGGAAGACTTGGTTCTTTGTGGGTGCAATTGCTGATTTGTTATCACAAAAAAAATTTGAGCCTTTTCCTTGTAGATACTTGAGTTCTTCTAAAATCCACCTTAGCCACAATACTTGACAACTTGCTAATGACAAGGCAATATACTATGCTTCCATAGTAGAGAGAGCGACAACATCTTACTTCTTTGAAAACCATAAGATTGCACCGGAGCCGACATTGAAAACATAGCTAGAAGTACTCTTGCTATCATCGACGTTTCCACCCCAATCACTATCACAATAGCCAACTAAACATAAATTGTTAGTACTTTTGTAAGTAATACCTTCATCTAAGGCACCACTAATAGATATCAAAATTCTTTTCCTAGCATTCCAATGACATCTTCTTGGTGTTTCTATGAATCTGCTCAAAAGACTAACAAATACAAAATATCTGGTCTTGTACCTATTAAGTACATGAGAATACCAACAAGACTTCTATAAAGAGTAGCATCTACAAATTTATCATCACCTTGCTTACTTAATTTCAAGCCAACCTCCATAGGTGTACTTATAGGTGAAGCACCTTCTATTCGAAATCTCTTCAAGAGATCCGTTGCATACTTCTTTTGTGAGATTGAAATTATGTCTCCACTTTGTTTGTCTAAAGCGTCCTCAAAAGTGATAGGATCTGCATCAATAAATAGTGCAAAGTTGCTCATATCTTCATATGATACTTCTCTAACAGCTTCATAGATCTCTCCAATGCTCATTGTTTTCCTTGGTAGAGACACCGATGATGAAGACATTGAAGATGATGTGGAAAAAGAAGACGAGGAATTAGGCGGAGTCCTTTCTTCTCCAAGATCATCACCTTGATTTTCTTCTTCACCTACAAGAATAGAAGATTTTCTTTTCTCTTTTCCATCCCACCCCATAAGATTCTCCTTTATTAAATTTTACATCTCTACTCACAATAAACTTCTTGGTAAGGGGATTAAAGAGTTTATAGGCTTTGGACATTTCACTATAGCCTATAAGAATACATTTTTCAGATTTATCATCCAATTTCTTCTTTTTTTTTCATTGGGCACATGGACATAGGCAATGCTTCCAAAAACCCTCAAGTGAGCAACATAATATTTGTATTCACTCTAAGCTTTTTGAGGTGTCATATCATGCACACTTTTAGAAGTTGCATAATTCAAGAGATAGACTGCACATGCAACGACTTCAGTCGAAAATGTATTAGGCATCCATTTTGCCTTTAACATGCTTTTAACAAGCTCCATAATAGTCTGGTTCTTCCTATCCGCCACCCTATTTTGTTGTGGTGTATAGCGAGTAGTAACTTGATATTTTATGCCATGCTCTTTAAAAAAAGAGATAAAATCTTGTGAATTGTATTCACCTTCTTGGTCGGAATGCAAAGGTTTTAAGATATGTTCACTTTGCTTTTCGACCAAGGCCTTGAATTCTTTAAACTTGTTCAATACATCTCTCTTTTCTTTAATAAAATAAATCCATATTTTTCTACAATAATCATCAATGAAGGTAAGGAAATAACGATTACCTCCAATGGATGTTGTGTGCATAGGGCCACATAGATCGGTACAAACAAGCTCAAAAGGTTTGGATGCTCTCCAAGCTTTTCCACTTGGAAAAGAGTCCCGATGATGCTTTCCAATTGCACACCCTTCACATACTTGATCATGTTGATGAATATTTGCCATAACCCATACCATATGTTTCTTGCACATATGAGAAAGAGAGCTAAAACTTAAATGACCATACCGGAGATGCCAAAGCCATGACTCACCCTTTATGATGGTGTTGAAGCATGGAAGAACTTCACTTTGTATCTTCAAGGGAAACAGCTTGTTCGGTGTCATCTTCACTTTGGCCATAAGAATATTATTTTTCTCCTTGATCTTGTATGTGCTTTCCTTGAAGAGAACATCATAACCCTTAGAAAGAAGTTGTCCAATCTTTTGTTGTCCAATACTCAAAAGATTTTGCTTAAGGTCTGGAACATAGAAGACATTAGTGATGTGCTCAACGCTTTCCTTTGTTTTGATAAGATATCACCACTTCTTTTGACCAGTAGCTTATTGTTATCGTCGATGCGAACCTCACTTTGAATAGATTCATCCAAAGTGTTAAGGCTCTGATACCAAATTATTAAGGCTCTGATACCAATGATAGGCTCCGATATCAATAATAGGTTCTTGTACCAAATGATGAGATCTGGAACCAAAAGATCGGCCACGGAATAATTCCTTAAGATCTGAATTTATTGCAGGAAGTAATCCGTGCAACTGTGAGACAATATTCATCACATATTATTCGGTAATCAGAAAATTACAAAACTAATAAGGTTGGATCTGTCACTTTCTGATCTACAACTTTTGTGTTTACGCCCTTCGCTGATTCAAACTGTAGTAGAGACAAAAATACAGAATAACGTGGGTGATGGTGGTGGTGAAAGGTGGAGTAGATGTTAGGGTTATGGATGGGTATGGAGATGAGGGTGGATTGTGGAAGTGATTAATGGAAGTAGATGAGGGAAACAAAGTGGTCGAGATCCCAAAAAAGACGGGTGGCTCGACAGTCGAGGGAGATTAAAAGCGAGGAAAAACCTTGCCAACGGTAGATGTGGAAGGATGGTGAAGAGGGAGGAGGGAGACGTTTAGAGAAAAGATAGGAGGCAAGAAATCAATAATCCAATAGCATTATGAAGTTGGCTGCCATCCACATATTTATAGAGGCTAGCTAACAAGTCCTAAAATAATATGAAACCCTAATTCTAGAGGATTCCCGTTGATCGCGTTCGAACGCGCCTGATTGAGTTTGAACGCACTCAAAAAGCCCCTTCTCTGGATTTGCGAACGCGACACAGGCATTCGAACGCGGGCGTTCACAAGCGTTCACAAGGGCATTCGAATGCGACTCCACCTGCGTTCGAACGCGACCTACAAAAATTTTATTTTAATAAAAAATAAACACATAATGCAATAAAAAAAGATCCTAACTAAATGTATTAGCCTAGCCCACCACACTTCCCCCACCATGCCCTCAAGGTGAAAAGTCAAGAAAACGTTCCAAGATATCAGTCTCCAACTCCCATGTCGCCTCATTAGATGGCTTGCCAAGCCAATCAACTAGAATCTCCATCTCCAATCTGATACCATATCATCGTCGGCACCTAGCAAGTACATGAACTGGCTCTACAATCTCTATCTCCTCCAATGGCTCTGGTAGAACTGATCTAACGATCTCATGATCTCTAATGTGCTCCCTTAGTAAAGAAATATGGAAGACAGGATGCACTCTCGACTCCTCCGGCAGCTCCAAACGATATGCAACCGGACCAATACGCTCCAACACCGGAATGCATCCGCGGTTCAGCAGCAAATCATCTCGATTCTCCAACTCTAGATGGCGCTCCGAATCATCCATCACCTCCTACAACAATATCAAAATATCTAGATCAAATGTACATGCATACCTCAGCTCATCAAGGAAGGGAAAGGTAGGAGATGAATATACTACAAGCTCGGCGGTATCAGGTTGGCGCAATAGTGCATCCGCCGCTTTATTTTCCGTTCCCTTCTTGTATTGAATTTCATAATCATACCCCAGCAATTTTGTGACCCATCGCTGCTGTGCCGGAGTGTGTATGCGCTATCCCATAAAGTATGGAAGGCTCCTTTGATCGGTTCAAATAATGAATCATTTAACGATCAAATAAGGCTACCACTTTGTCACCACACATAGAATTGCCAACATCTCTCTCTCATAAGTTGATAATTGCTGAGATTTTTGTGATAAAGCCTTACTAAGATAGGCAATGGGACGTCCTTCTTGCATTAGTACAACTCCTATGCCAACACCCGATGCATCACATTCAACAATGAATTCTTTGGTGAAGTCTGGTAGCGCTAGAACGGGTGCCGTCATCATTGCTGTTTTTAATTTTTCGAAGGCTAAAGTGGCTTCATCTGTCCATCTAAAAGAATTCTTCTTCAACAAAGAAGTGAGAGGAGCAGTGATCTTGCCATATCCGGCGATGAATCGATGATAATAACCAGTCAACCCAAAAAATCCTCTCAATCCGATGGTAGTAGTAGGAATAGGCCAGGCTGTCATACATGCAACCTTTTGTGGATCCGCCGCTACACCATCCGCTGAAATGATGTGGCCTAAATACTCCACCTTTGGTACTCCCCATAGGCACTTGGACTTCTTAATTTTAAATTGGTTTTGCTCCAACAAATTCAGCACATCCTCCAAATGCTGCCAATGCTCCAATTCAGTCCTATTATACACCAAAATATCGTCAAAAAATATCAAGACATACCTTTACAAGAAAGGTCGGAATATATCATTCATGAGGCCTTGGAAGGTAGCTAGAGCATTGGTGAGACCAAAAGGCATCACTCGAAACTTGTAATGCCCGTCCGAAGTCCGAAATGCAGTTTTGTGCACATCCGCATGGTGAACTCTAATTTGATGATACCCGGCCCTCAAGTCAAGCTTCCTAAATATAGTCGCCCCTACAAGCTCGTCCAGCAACTCCTCGATAACCGGAATAGGATACCAGTCCTTGACGGTAATAGCATTTAGTGCGTGATAGTAGACATAAAAATGCCATGTCCCGTCCTTTTTTCGCACCAAAAGCACGAGAGATGAGTATGAGTTATGACTTGGTTGTATGAGACCTTGCTCCAACATCTCGGCTACCACCTTTGAGATAACTTCTTTTTGCACATGTGGATACTGATATGGCCTCACGTTTGCCGGTGTAGTCTCGGGTACAATCTTTATACGATAGTCCACCGCTCTCCTCGGTGGCAACTCCTGCGGCTCCTCAAACAATCCAGAAAAGCTATCTAATAGAACTCGTTTGAGGCTCAACTCCTACTGGTTCTAACTGAAGAAGATTGGCCAAATCATACACACCGAGCAGCCCCACCATAGGCTGCATCGTAGGAATTGGCGAAGTCCAAACACCATCAAGCCACACATTTATGTTTTCTTGTTTATATTTCATCCACATGCTAAGGAAATCAAATATGACGGGTCCCAAACTCTGTAACCACTGAGCACCAAAGATAATGTCCACTCCTCGTAGTGCCAACGGATATAAGTCGACAATGATATCATGTCCTTGCACCCGTATACCGACTCGGCGACACAAGCTCTTCGCCCTAAGCTTCGTGCCGTCTCGAATAGCAACGTCAAATCCCGTGGTCGGTTCGGCATCCAAACCCAATCTCCTCACTAACCTCTCATCTAGAAAGTTGTGTGTACTCCCCAAATCGATGAGGATATACACACAATGCTTTTTAACGAGTCCATCTACTCGTAACGTCCTCAGCGCGGAAGTACTCGAATATGCATGCATCGATATTTTAGCTTGGATATCTTCCTCCATGTCCTCCTCAACGGTCCCCTCATGGACCGCCTCTGGACACTCTCCATCATCAAGAACCTCCTCATCCTTCTCAATACCGTCGATAAGCATCACACTCCCGATCGGTTTAGAACACGATGACCGGGGGTGAAATGCTCATCATATTGAAAGTAAAGGCCCTTCGCTCTTTACTTCACCTAGGCAGGTGTGAGAGTTCGAACGGGAGGTCTTGTGCCTCCTCTAACATCGGAAGAAGGTTTCAAAGGTTGTTGTGGTCTAGTAGTAGAGTCGCCATTTTTGAAACCGCAGAATTTCCAGCCGGCGTTCTAGCTGCAAACCATCCATCTCGATTGCCCCAATTGTTTTTCGCTGCCATCCTTAAATCTCTCTACTTTTGTTCCATCCTCACGGCCTTCTCAAAGGCCTCCTCAAGAGTAGTAGGATATAGAGCATAAATATCCGCTTGTATCTCCTCTTGCAGCCCTGAAATAAATGTACTCGTCAATATACGTTCAAGCCACGGTGGCTCACAACGACTACTAACTCTTTCAAACTCAGTTTGGTACTCCAATACGGTAGTCCTTTCAACCATCTTGCTTAATGTGGCAGCAAAATCTTTATATGCCACTGTCCCAAATCTGCGTGTAATCCTCCTACAAAAATTAGCCCATCCGATAAATCCACCACCACGAATTACCGATCTATACCAATGCAATGCCGTTCCTTGATGGTGAAAGCTTGCCATCTGGACTTTTGTATCTTCCGCTGTACCTTGACAATCAAAATATTGTTCAACTTGAAATACCCAAACCGTTGGATCACCGCCTTGAAATTTTGGAAAGCCCAAACGTGCGGTTCTCCCCCGAATAGCATTGTTGGGTTTGCAAAAGATCCCTGGTTCAGGTCTAAACCTTTGTGCATGTTGATCACCTTCTCTAAATCCTCGAGCACGTCCATCACCAACTCCATAGGGATCAACCTCATCTTTATAATGCCAATCCTCCTCATCGACGAAGCGCACTGGTGCCACACGCATCTCGGGTTCCATCATCGTCGGTCTTGGATTTTGTAATGGAGGTGGTGGATAATGTGAAGGCATAGGTAGGAGGGGATCATTGACACTCATATGACGCACCTAGACCTGTGGGGTATCAGTTCTATGGGGTCCCACCCGCTGGTCCTTCTTGAAACTTCGTTTGTCATCGAGGAGATGATGAACTCAATCGATTCACGACATATTCCTTAAATTCATTGTGATCCTTTTGCATGTTGTCAACTCTATGCAGCAATGTTTGGAACATGCCCCTTAGTTCATCCATATTCGAACCCATAGACGTTGGTTGACTCGGTCCTACCGTGGTCGCTCCAAATGAATTAGCCTCATCGTTATGATCATCGTGCATTGAGTCCTCCCTTGTCGTTGTGCTCTCCATAGGTTTCCTTGTTGATGTCATCTTCCTTGTTTGAACCATTAATGGAGGTATGAGGTTCGCCTGCTCTGATACTAAATGATAAAGCTTTGATACCAATTGATAAGGCTCTGATACCACTTTGATAGGCTCTGATACTAAATTGTTAAGGCTCTAATACCACTTTGATAGGATCTGATACTAAATTGTTAAGGCTCTGATACCAAATTGTTAAGGCTCTAATACCAATAATAGGCTCTGATATCAATGATAGGTTTTTGTACCAAATGATGAGATCTGGAACCATAAGATCGGCTACGGAACAATTCTTTAAGATTTGAATTTATTGTAGGAAGAAGTCCATGCAACTATGGGAAAATATTCATTAGATGTTATACGATAGTCAGAAAATTATGAAACTAATTGCGTTGGATCCGTAACTTCCTGATCTACAACTTTTGTATTTACACCCTTCACAGATTCAAATTGTAGTAGGGACAAAAATATGGAATAACGTGGGTAATGGTGGAGGTGATGGGTGGAGTGGATGTTAGGGTTATGGATGGGTATGGAGATGAGGGTGGATTGTGGAAGTGATTAAGAGAAGTAGACGAGGGGAACGAAGTGGTCGAGATCCCAAAAAAAAGGGGTGGCTCTATAGTCGAGGGAGATTAGAGGCGAGGAGAAACCTTGCCAACGGTAGATGTGGAAGGATGGTGAAGAGGGAGGAGGGAGATGTCTAGAGAGAAGATAGGAGGCAAGAAATCAATAATCCAATAGCATTATAAAGTTGGCTACCATCTATATATTTATAGAGGCTAGCTAATAAGTCCTAAAATAATATGAAACTCTAATTCTAGAGGATTCCTGTAGATCGCGTTTGGAAGCGCCCGATTGAGTTCAAACGCACTCAAAAAGCCCATTCTCTGGATTTGCGAACACGACATAGGCATTCGAACGCGGGCGTTCACAAGGTATTCACAAGCTTTCACAAGGCGTTCACAAGGCATTCACAAGCGTTCACAAGGGCGTTCGAACGCGACCTACAAAAATTTTATTTTAATAAAAATAAACATCTAATATAATAATAAAATATCCTAATTAAGTATATCACAAAGTGGCAAAAGCACCTTTGTTCCCTGTCATATGGTTACCACAACCACTATCAACATATCAAATATCATTAATAACATCTTCTTATACATTACAAAAAAAGAAAGAGAGAACCGTTCTCCTTTTGATCATCTTCTTGAGCATAGTTTGCATCTTTATTTTCCTCCTCGGTAATTCTTTTTCTACAAATTCTTTTTATGTGGCCATATTTGCCATAATGATGGCGTTGGACATTTGCATACCATCCTCGTCCTCTACCTCTACCCCTAGTTGAAGTAGATGAGAATATATCGTCATTTTCACTTTCTTGGCATCTTCCGCCATTGTACCTCTCCCACGGTCAAAATGCCATCCTCCCTCTAAAACCTCCTCTCAATGAAACTTGAGATCGAAAGGCTTGCTCTAAGAAAGGAGAATCAAATTGATTCATGTGATATTCATGGGATTGGAGTGATCTCAATAAACTTTCAATGGAGAGATTATATAAATCTTTATATTCTTTAATAGCAACAACAATATGCTCATACTTTTTAGTTAAACTTCTAAGAATTTTTTTCAACTACTCTTTGCTCTGAAATTTTCTCACCATTAGTCCTCAATTGGTTGACAATAGAGATTACCCGATTGAAGTAGTCTTCAACTACTTCGGGGTCCTTCATGTGAAGAGTGTCAAATTCACTTCAAAGCGTTTGAAGCCGCACCTTCTTCACTTTCTCCTCTCATTTGTAGGACATATTGAGTGTATCCCACGCTTCTTTCATCGTCAACACAGTGGAGATTCAATCAAAGATTGCCTTGTCCACCACTTGATAAATGAAGAACAATGCCTTCTTGTCCTTCTTGCGAGTCTCCTTTAACTCATTGAGTTATTATGAGGTGAGTGTTGTCATGTTCTCCGACTCAACATAGCCATTCTCTACGATATCCCATAGGTCTCGGGATCTATAGAGAATCTTCATTTGGATACTCCATTGGTTGTAATTCTTTTCGGTGAAGCGAGGAAGTTGGGGTTGTAACAAGCTATTGGAAGCTATTATATTTTAAGGAAAGCTAGCTCTGATACCACTTTTGTAACACCTCAACCAACCAACCAAAAATAAATAAATAAAATTTAGCGCACGTGCCATGCGCGTGTACTCTAATCGCAACTGACCCAGTCCCTCCTTCCCCCACCTCTCGTAGTTAGTTGCGAGAGGTGGGAGAGAAAGTCGCCGGAGTGGAGCCAAACTCCACTTCGCCCTCTCCCCCTCGTCTCTATAAGTGCCCGACTCCCCTCAACTTCTTCTCCTTCCCTAGTATCTCTCTTCTTCCTCATTTCCTTTCTCCCTCTCTCTTCTTTGTTCCGAGCCATCAAAGACCTTGACGAGGACCATGGATCACTAGAGCGTCAGCGGACCAAATCAAAAACCCCCACTTCAATCCTTAGGTCAGCCTCCATTTTTTCTTTAAAATAATTTAATTTTTGCTTAGAAATTCATAGATAATCCTAGCTTTTCTATTGTTAACTTCACTGAAGAAATTTGCCAACCGGCGACTTCAGGTTGACCACCCACCGATTCGAGAAGTTTCCCCACATCAATCTCTTGCCGTGGGTACCAAATTTGGGCACCCACGGGGTATGTGGGAGGCGATGCCATGTTGCCTCCCACCATCGGATTCTCGAGTCGCTTGCGCTCACCACCAATGGTGGTGGCCTCACTCGTTAGTCTCGGTCGACTCACCTCTTCGCGTGGAAGAGGTGGGTACTCGGGTGGAGGGCTTCAAGCCCCTTATCGCACCTTGATGGGAGCCTCCATGGCCATCGCCTTACCGTCAGCCACTCCGGCTAACGACTTGGATGCATCTTACCTCCAAAGTCAACAAGTTGACCTCATCGACTTTGGGAGGTGGAACACCTTGGCCGTCGACGACGATAATCACCGGCAGCGTGTGCATCTCCATCCCTCCTCTATCTTCTCTCTAAAGGAAGATAGAGCTGGGTGGGGCTTAGATCAAACCCCCATACAACCTTCAGTTAGGCTATGAGGTGGGCCGCAGTACACGCCCGTAGCCATCCGTGCACTAGGTCGTTGAGCCCAGTCCACCTCACTTTCGGTTCTATGGGGTAGGCCGCAGCCCACGCCCATAACCATCCATGGACTGGGCCGTTGAGCCTAATCCACCTCACTTTTGGAAGGCTACGATGTGGGCTGCAACCCACACCCGTAACCATCTATGGACCAAGCCTAGTCCACCCAACCTTTTGTGGACTACGAGCTAGGTCGTAGCCCACACCCGTAGCCAACCCTCTTTTTCCCTTAACTTAGTGGGCTGCAGTGGGCTTGCCGCCCACTTCCCTATCTTATGCAGTGCAAGGTTGGGCCTTGAGCCTAGCCCAACTTTTGGACCATAGGCTAGCCACTATTAGTGTTTATTTTTCTTTTATATATGTAGTTACCTTTCTAGATTTTTTTCAATCATTTTATTAACATAATTTAGGATAATACATAATTAAATTAGGTAGTTGAATTTATTAATCATTTCAATTATCTATTATTAATGCCTTTGACATTTGCAAATAAGGATAATTCTAATTTTACCATAAATGACCATTTTTAGTTAATACGAAATTATATATTAATATGGAAGAATAAATGCAAGACCAAGTCACCTATCTAGAGCTAGAAAATTAAACTTAATTTATGCAATAAGGTAGTTAGTTCTATAAGTTCATCATTCGTATGTTCTATTTTATTTTATAAATTATTAGGCCCATTATCATGCGAGTAGGATTTCGAGATTCAAGAAGAGTCGACTATTTAGGAGAGTGGGACCGATTCTAGAGATATTTCAAGCAAGTTAGATTCTATATTAATCTATGAATAATATTATTATTGTAATGATAATTACGTTATGTCATTACTGATTATTTTACATGCATTATTTATTATTTATCGCTTATGAATGATAGACTCCATGCTTAGTTATGATACATGTTATCCTGATGATCATGATATATATATATATATATGTATATGTAATAGAAGGCATGACACCATATGTATGTATCATTGTTAGTCTAGTCCCAACTAGGCAGTGCCCTTCTCACCCACTAAACCCGGGGTTAAGGGTATAATGTATTATATAATATTATTATATTAGCGATCTACACTTAAGGTTGTTAGCTAGTTGAGCATTTAGTTGATTACACTGCCTTATTTGGAAACTAGCCTAGGATGATATTAGAAAGATGTTTGAAAGGTAGGGTTATAGCATTAGCGGTACCCGAGGATGTAGGGTCAAGGCATCTATTGAGCTGTGAGTTCTTTTTTGTTGTATGCGATGATTCTGCTCTGTATGATGATTCAACTATAAATAATGATTCTGCTCTGTGTGATTATTTACTATAGCAGTGATGATGTTGAAGATGGGTCTATAATTGGGGTCCTTAGTCTGATGGCAATAGATAACCGGTCATATGCAACGTCACTAAGCATGTACGTGCGATAATACTACTAGATGACTAGTCTCTCTCGCTATTATGTTTGCTTTGTGGAATATGACATTATAAACTCGATTGCTATGTGAATTTCTATACATTGAGTTATGATGATATTATACACTCATGTGTGTTATAAATAAATAAAAGTTTATTGAAAATTACATTGTACACTTTTACTTTAATATGTTGATAATTATGGGCATGCATGTCTATTTATCGTGCAATGCATTATTTATAGATTACTATTGGATTATATTTGCTTAGCCATGTGCTCACGGCCATTTTGGTGGAAATATTTCAGAGTTAATTATGGAGGATGCGGATATTGAGGAGTAGCCGAATTTTTTTTCTTATTAGGATTATTTATTCTGTTATTCCTAGTTGGACTTTACCCCTTACGAGGGTAATTATGTTTTAAATTTGTGTATGGACTTGTATTTCTAGAGGCTTGTTGAGGTTTATGATAATTATAACTTTCGATTATTTGCTTGAATTAGTTTGGTATTTTTAGACCTATCTTAGATACTTTGTGAGATTATTACACTTACAGGTAATGTGAGAGTCATGTGGATCTTTCGACATGAGGAACACATGATTTTTGAAGGTGGGTGCCAAGTTGGATCAGTAGGTAACTTTTGCTATATTTCCTCTCCGTGGGGAGGCGGAAGAGTGGTGAAAGGCCATTGAGTATTTGATGCTCGACCAGCCTGCAAGAGAGTACATCACATGGAAGGCGTACATAGACGCCTCTGATCAGAAGTATTTCCCAACATCTCTTCGAGTTGAGCTAACACGGGAGTTTACCTAGTTAAACTAGGGGAATATGACTGTAGCTCAATACGAGGAAAAGTTTAATACCTTATCCCATTTCTGCCCTAGAGTTGTGCTAGATAATGCTGCCATAGCTGAGCAATCCAAGATAGGACTACGGATTAAGATCCGTAAGCATGTTAATATGGCGAGGAACCTGATTTATGCTGAGCTAGTAGAGAACGCAGGGATAACCAAGAGAGATTTGCTAGAGGAGCATTCTGAGTGGTAAAAGCGAGTGGCCAGACGTCCAGGTAACTTTGATGGGCATCCGTGCGGAGGTGGTTCGAGTTGGAGTGGACCCTCTAGGTCTTATCAACCGAGGTTTCACCCCTATGCTAGTGGTGCTAGCTCTAGTGTAGCTTCGAGAAGATCCGGCTCATAGAGTTCGGGCAGACCTAGTAAGGCATCACCTTCTATTAGTAGTGAGAGGCCAACAGCGATTACAGGCAGCATTAGTAGCGGAGGATCTATATGACGACCTACATTGGACGAGAGGACTTGCTATACTTGTGGTCGGAGGCCAGGGACATTTATCTCGGGATTGTTCTGTACTTAGGAGGTGACTTGTCATCATTATGGATAGGCTGGACATATTCGACCCCGTTGTCCTCTGTTAGCTGGTGGGTCAGTCACTTTGACTATGCCAACAATTTCTGAGGCCTCAGGAGCTAGTACTGCTGTGAGTAAAGGACGTGATGGTGCGTGATCGGGGACTTCTAGTAGAGGAAGGGGCGGACGAACTGGTCGAGTATTTGCCATGACGAAGCAGGAAGTAGAGGCATCTAATGATGTGGCGACAAGTAACAATTAAATATTCTTCTTTCAAATTTAAAATCCTGTTTAAATAGATATCAAATTGTCCGTTCCTTCTTTCTAGAGAAAATTAGATTAATAAAAGAATTTTGTTATAAACCTATTTATGTAATGACAGGTACTATGACCTTATTTTCTTATACTTCTAGGATTCTATTTGACCCTAGGGCTACACATTCTTTCATTTCTACCTCACTTTTGAGGCATACTGATATGACCCTAGAGCCTCTTGATGAACCTCTATTCATAGCTACCCCAATGGGTGATTCTTTGGAGATTCGCCAAATTTATAGTCCTTGGACTCTAAGTTTTGGCGAATGGGATTTTAGGGCAGACCTTTTACCCCTTGAGATGCATAATTTTGATTTGATTTTGGGTATAGTAGACTAGTTAGCCACTTATCATGCCAGCATTAACAACTATAGTAAGGAAATTATTTTGCAGCTTGATGATGGCATAGAGTGTCGATTGTTTAAAGATCGATAGGTAGACCAACCGCCATTTTGGTGAAAATATTTCAGAGTTATTTATGGAGAACGTAGATATCGAGGAGTAGCGGATTTATTTTTTTATTAGGATTTCTTATTCTGTTATTCCTAGTTGGACTTTAGCCCACGAGGGTTATTATGTTTTAAATTTGTGTTCAGACTTGTATTCCTAGAGGCTTTTTGAGGCCTGTGATAATTATAACTTTGGATTATTTGTTTGGATTAGTATGGTATGTTTAGACCTATCTTAGATACTTTGTGAGATTATTACACTAACAGGTCATGTGAGAGCCATGTGGATCTTTCAATGTGAGTAACACGTGATTTTTCGAGATGGGTGTTTTAACTTAGTATTAGAGCATAGTGATAGGCTTTGATACCAAATGATAGGCTCTGATACTAAATTGATGGGTTCTTGTACCAAAAGATCGGCTACGGCACAATTCTTTAAGATTTGAATTTATTGTAGGAATCAGTCCGCTCAACCGTGGGAAAATATTTCTCAATAGTAATAAAATTACGATACTAATTGAGTTAGATCCGTAGATTCTTGATTTACAACTTTCGTATTTACGCCCTTCGCAGATTCGAACTGTAACTATGACTAAAATATGAAAGAACGTGGGTGATGGTGGTGGAGAAGGGTGGAGTGGATGTTAGGGTTATGGATGGGTATTGGGTGTAGGTGGATTATGGATGTGATTAAGGGAAGCAGACGAAGGAAATGAAGTGGTCGAGATCCCAAAGAAGAGGGGTGGTGTTTGGCTCTGATACCAATTGTTAAGCTCTGATACCAATTTGATAAGCTCTGATACCAAATGATAAGCTCTGATACCAAATGATAGGCTCTAATACCAAATTGTTAGGGCTCTGATACCTAATTGATAAACTCTGATACTAATGATAGGCTCTGATATCAATGATAGGTTCTTGTGCCAATTGATGAGATCTAAAACCAAAAGATTGGCTACGGAATAATTCCTTAAGATCTGAATTTATTGCCAAAAACACTCCATGCAACCGTGGGAAAATATTCCTCAGATATTCTTAGGTAGTCAAAAAATTACAAAACTAATTGGGTTGGATCTGTATCATATTCTACAACTTTCGTATTTACGCCCTTTACATATTCGAACTGTAGCAAGGACGAAAATAAGGAATAATGTGGGTAATTAAATAAAATAACCGAATAAGATCCTAACCTACTAAGACTCTAACTAAACCAAATAAATGAATAAGATAATTAGACTCAATCCATTGAGCCTAATCTCCTTTTGATGTGATCCAATTTGATCCGATTCATATCAATCCACCACGCTTCCCTCACCTTGCCCTCAAGGTGAAAAGTCAGGGAAACGCTCAAAAATGTTAGTCTGTAACTCCCATGTTGCCTCATCGAATGGCTTGCCAAGCTACTCAACTAGAATCTCCATCTCCAATCTGGTACCATGTCGTCGTCACCGCCTAGCAAGTACACGAACTAGCTCTATAATCTCTATCTCCTCCAATGGCTCCGGTAGAACTGATCCAATTATCTCATGATCTCTAATGCGCTCCCTCAGCAATGAAACATGGAAGACAGGATGCACTCTTGACCCCTCCGACAGCTCCAAACGATATGCAACCAGACCAATACGCTCCAACACCCAAATGCATCCGTAGTCCAGCAGCAAACCACCTCAATTCTCCAACTCTAGATGGCGCTCCGGATCATCCATCACCACCTGCAACAATCTCATAATATCGGGGTCAGTTGTACATGCATACCTCAGCTCGTCAAGGAAGGGAAAGGTAGGAGAAGAATAGGCTGCAAGCTCAACGGTATTGAGTTAGTGCGATAGTACATCTGCCGCTCTATTTTTCGTTCCCTTCTTGTATTGGATTTCATAATCATATCCCAACAATTTTGTGACCCATCCTGCTGTGCCAGAGTGTGTATACGCTGTCCCATGAAATATTGAAGGCTCCTTCGATTGGTTCGGATAATGAACCGTCTACTGATTAAATGAGGCCTCCAATTTGTCACCGTATGTAGAATTGCTAACATCTTTTTTTCATAACTCAATAATTACTGATATTTTTGTAATAAAGCCTTTCTAAGATAGGCAATGGGACGTCCTTCTTGCATTAGTACAACTCCTATGCCAACATCCGACGCATCACATTCCACAATAAATTCTTCGGTGAAGTTCGAAAGCGCTAAAACGGGTGCCGTCATCATTGCTGTTTTTAAATTTTCGAAAGCTATAGTGGCTTCATCCGTCCATCTAAAATAGTCCTTCAACAAAGAAGTGAAAGGAGCAGCGATCTTGCCATATCCAGCGATGAATCGGTGATAATATTCGGTCAGCCCCAAAAATCCTCTCAATCTGGTGGTAGTAGTAGGAATAGGCCAAGCGGTCATGCATGTAACCTTTTGTGGATCCGTCAGTACACCATCCGCTGAAATGATGTGGCCTAAATACTCCACCTTTGGTACAACCCATAGACACTTAGACATTTTGATCTTCAATTAGTTTTGCTTCAACAAATTCAGCACATCCTCCAAATGCCGCCAATGCTCCAATTCAGTCCTGCTATACACCAAAATATCGTCAATTATACTAAGACATAATTTCACAGTAGAGGCTGAAATATATCATTCATGAGGCCTTGAAAGGTAGCTGGAGCATTGGTGAGACCAAAAGGCATCACTCGAAACTCGTAATGCCCGTTCGGAGTCTGAAACACAATTTTGTGCACATCCGCCGGGTGAACTCTAATTTGATGATACCTGGCCCTCAAGTCAAGCTTACTAAATATAGTCGCCCTTGAAAGCTCGTCCAGCAACTCCTCGATAACCGGAATGGGATACCGGTCCTTGATGGTAATAGCGTTTAGTGCTCAATAGTCGACACAAAAACGCCATGTCCTGTCCTTTTTTTGCACCAAAAGTATGGGGGATAAATATGAGCTATAACTTGGTTATATGAGGCATTGCTCTAACATCTTGGCTACCATCTTTGAAATAACTTTTTTTTGCACATGTGGATACCGATATGGCCTCACGTTCGCCGGTGCAGCTCCGGGAACAATCTTTGTGCGATGGTCCGCCACTCTCCTCGGTGGCAACTCCTATGGCTCCTCAAACAGTCCAGAAAAGTTATCTAATAAATTAGACAATTCAATAGTAGTACCTGAACTTGTTTAAGGCTCATCTCTTACTGGTCCTAACTGAAGAAGATAGGCCAAATCATACGCACAAGGCAACCCCACCATAGGTTGCATCGCAGGAATCGGCGAAGACCGAACACCATCAAACCACACATCTTTGTTACCTTGCTTATATTTCATCCACATGCTCCGGAAATCAAATGTGATGGGTCCCAAACTCTGTAACCACTGAGCATCAAGGACAATATCCACTCCTCGCAGTACCAACGGATACAAGTCCACAATGATGTTGTGTCCTTGTACCCGTATACCAACTCGGCGATATAAGCTCTCCGCCCTAAGCTTTGTGCCGTCTCTAATAACAACGTCAAATCCCATGGTCGGTTCGGCATCGAAACCCAATCTCTTCACTAACCTCTCGTCTAGAAAGTTGTGTGTACTCCCCGAATCGATGAGTATGTACACACAATGCTTTCCAACGAGTTCATCTACCCGTAACGTCCTCGGCGCGGAAGTACCTGAATATGCATAAATCGATATTTCAGCTTGGATATATTCCTCCACGCCCTCCTCAATGGTCTCCTCAAGAACGTCCTCTGGACACTCTCCATCATCAACAACCTCATCATCCTCCTCAAGACCGTCGATAAGCATCACACTTCCAATCGGTTTAGAACACCGATGACCGGGGGTGAAACGCTCATCACATCGAAAGCAAAGGCCCTTCGCTCTTCGCTCCTCCACCTAGGTAGGTGTGAGAGTTCGAACAGGAGGTCTTGTGCCTCCTCTAACATCGGAAGAAGGTCTCAAAGGTGGTCGTAGTCTAGTGCTCGCAGCTGCTATTTTTGAAAGCGCAGAATTTTCAGTCGGCTTTCTAGGTGCAAACCACCCATCTTAGTTGCCCCAATAAGTTTTCGCTGCCATCTTTAGAGCCCTATTCTTTTGTTCCATCCTCACAGCCTTCTCAAAGGCCTCCTCAAGAGTAGAACATGAACATATGTTTGTATCTCATCCCGCAGCCCTGAAATAAATGTACTCATCAATGTCCGTTCGGGCCACGGTGGCTCATAATGACTACTAACTCTTTCAAACTCCACTTGATACTCCAATATGGTTATCCTTTGAACCATCTTGCTTAATGTGGAAGTAAAATCTTTATATGCCGCTGTCCCAAATTTGCATATATTCCTCCTACAAAAATTAGCCCATCCGGTAAATCCACCTCCACGAATAACCGATCTATACCAATGCAATGTCGTTCCTTGGAGGTGAAAGCTTGCCATCTAGACCTTTGCATCTTCTGCTGTACCTTGACAATCAAAATATTGTTCAACTTGAAACACCCAATCTAAGGATCACCGCCTTGAAATTTTGGAAAGTCCAAGCGTGCGGTTCTCCCCCGAATAGCATTGTCGGGTTCGTAAAAGATCCTTGGTTCAAATCTAAACCTTTGTGCATGTTGATCACTTTCTCTAAATCCTCAAGCACATCCGTCACGATCTCCATAATGATTAACCTCATCCTCATAGTGTCAATCCTCCTTATCGACGAAGCGTACTAGTGCCGCACGCCTCTCGGGTTCCACCACCGTCGGTCTTGAGTTTTATAATGGAGGTGGGGGATGATGTGAAGGCATAGGTAGGAGGGGATCATTGACACTCATATGACGCATTTGGACCTGGGGGGTATCGGTTCGATGAGGTCCCACCGCTGGTCCTTCTTGAAACTTCGTTCATCATCGAGGAGATGACAAACCCAATCGATTCACGACATATTTCTTGAATTTATTGTGATATTTTTGCATGTTGTTAACTCTATGCAACAATGTTTTGAACATGACCCTAAGTTCATCCATATTGGAACCCATGGACGTTAGTTGACTCGGTCCTGCCGTGGTCGCTCCAAAGGAATCGGCCTCACGGTTAGGATCATCGTGCACTCAGTCCTCCCTTATCAGTGTGCTCTTCATAGGTCTCCTTATTGATGTCATCTTCTTTTTTTGAACTATTAATAGAGGTTTGAGGTTCATCTGCTCTGATATCAAATGATAGGCTCTAATAATCTAGAGAGAAGATATGAGGCAATAAACTAATAATCTGATTCCATAATGAAGTTGGTTGTCATCCACATATTTATAGAGGCTAGCCAACAAGTCCTAAAACAATATGAAACCCTAACAAACCAACTAAACTAGTATTCCTTATCTTCTCCGATTACCTCTCGGATAAATCTTTTGTTTTGTCACAGATAGATTCTGAATCTGGAGAAGTCATGAATATCAAAGTTGTAGCTCTAGAGGTTGGCGACTTTATCCAACTAGTTTAATATTATTTGGATATATGTAGAATATTCTAATAATACTTTTCCAAAACTGCACAGAGTTAAATTTAGCTAATTAAATAAAATCCTAACCTACTAAGACTCTAACTAAACTAAATAACCAAATAAGATAATTAGACTCAATCCATTGAGCCTAATCTCCTTTTGATGTGATTTGATTTGATCTGATTCGTATTACATAGGTTCACCATAATCTGACAAATTATCTAGGGTATAGTCTATATATTGATTTAGAAAGTTTAGGGACCATGATAGATTGGACATAAGAGATATTAATTTGTAGGTATAGTTTCTGAATTATAAATAAAATACTCTAAAACTTAATAGGAATGCCGCCTAAACGCGATAGATCGATTCGTGCGACTACTTCTGAGGGAGCATCCACTCCAGTTAATGAGTCGGCTGTGGATGCTTCAGCCAGTAGCGTGGAGGCCCTTAGGTGTCTGGTCAGACAGTACGAGAGGTTCATTGAGAAGCTAGTTCATGAGCGTATGGCGGTGGCTAGGACGAACACGATGGGTGGATCAGCAGGTGACTTTTACCACCTTTCTTCTCCGTGGGAAGGCGAAAGAGTGGTGGAAGGCCACTAAGTGTTTGATGCCAGACTAGCCTATAGGAGAGTACTTCACATGGAAGGCATTCACAGACATCTTTGATTAGAAGTATTTCCCAGCATCCCTTCGAGTTGAGCTGACATAGGAGTTTACCTAGTTAAACTAGGGAAATATGACTGTAGCTTAATACGAGGAAAGGTTTAATACCTTATCCCATTTCTGCCTTAGAGTTGTGCCAGATGATACAGCCAGAGCTGAGCAATTCAAGATGGGACTATGGGTTGAGATCCGTAAGCAGGTGAATATGGTGAGGAACTTGACTTATGCGTTGCTACTGGAGAACGCAGGGATAGTCGAGAGAGATTTGCTAGAGGAACGAGTGGCCAAATGTCCAAGTCGCTTTGATGGGTGTCCGCAAGGAGGTGGTTTGAGTTGGAGTGGACCCTCTAGGTCTTATCGACCGAGGTTTCATCCCTATGCTGGTAGCGCTAGTTCTAGTGCAGCTTCAAGCAGATCCGGCTCACAAAGTTCGGGTGGACCTAGTAAGGCATCACTTATATCAGCAGTGAGAGGCCAGTATCGATTATAGGCAGCATTAGTCGTGGAGGATCTACACGACGGCCTGCATTGGTGGAGAGGACTTGCTATACTTGTGGTCGGAGGGGACATTTATCTTGGGATTGTTCTAGTACTTAGGAGGTGACCTGTCATCATTATGGACAGGCTGGACATATCCAACCCCATTGTCCTCTGTTAGCTGGTGGGTTAGTCACTTCAACTATGCCAACTATTTCTGGGGACTCAAGAGCTAGTACTGCTGCGAGTAGAGGACATGGTGGTGCGCGATGGGGACTTCTAGCAGAGGAAGGGGCAGACGAACTAGTCGAGTATTTGCCATGACGGAGTAAGATACAGAGGCATCTAATGATATGGCTACAGGTAACAATTAAATATGCTTCTTTAGAATTTAAAATCATGCTTAAATAGAAATCAAATTGTCCCTTCCTTCTCTCTAGAGAAAATTAGATTAATAAAAGAATTTTGTTTTAAACCTATTTATGCAATGACAAGTACTGTGACCTTATTTTCTCATACAATTAGGATTCTATTTGAGCCTGGGGCTCTACACATTCTTTCATTTCTACCTCACTTTTGAGGCATACTAATGTGACACAAGAGCCTCTTGATGAACCTCTGCTCATAGCTACCCCAATGGGTGATTCTTTGGAGATTCGCCAAATTTATAGTCCTTGCACTCTTTGAATTTTGGCAAATGGGATTTTAGGGCAGACCTTTTACCCCTTGAGATGCATGATTTTGATTTGATTTTGGGTATGGACTAGTTAGCCATTATCATGCCAGCATTAACTACTACAGCAAGAAAATTATTTTGCAGCTTAATGATGGCATAGAGTGTCAATTGTTTAAAAATTGACAAGTAAACCAACCGCCATTTTGGTAAAAGTATTTCAGAGTTAATTATGGAGGACACAGATATCGATGAGTAGTAAATTTATTTTCTTATTAGGATTGCTTGTTCTATTATTCCTAGTTGCACTTTAGCCCCTACAAGGGTTATGATATTTTAAATTTATATATGGACTTGTATTTTTAGAGGCTTGTTGAGGCCTGTGATAATTATAACTTTAGATTATTTGTTTGGATTAGTATGATATTTTTAGACCTATCTTAAATACATTGTGAGATTATTATACTGACAGGTTATATGTGAGTCACATGGATCTTTCCACATGAGAAACACGTAATTTTGGAGGTGGGTGTTTCAACTTTGTTAAGAGAAGATAGTAGAAAACTCAAGAGAAGAAAATTGTTCTCTTAATATAAGATGAAGTGGATAAAACTTTAAACTTTCTTATTTCACTTAATTTTCTTGCACAAGATAAGGCTATATACATAGTGGTTTACATGACTCTTAGTTATCATATATAACTCTTTGATTTCCATCATCTAAAAAATATAAAAGGTTATTATAATTTAAAAGTATAGAAAACACTAATAGTTAGCTCAAAACCAAAGTATTATTCTTAAATTCTAGACTAGCCAATTAATCTAATTGACTAGTCAAATGGGATAGCTTAATATTCTAATAGAGTCTAGTGTTGAATACTACTTTTTAAGATCAATTCGCCCCCCATCAATTGTTCTATGTTCAAAGTCAAATAGTTATCTTCGTGGAGCATGCTAATGTACCAAAAGTAGACAAATTCCTTTTTCACTTTGCTCTAGAGTATCTGTCTTACCTACTAGAATTACTTCGCTATCATGGTCATCACCAATTATCACAAATGGTGGATATAAATTCGATGTGATTTTTATTGATGACCAACTCTCTAGATATTCTTGGCTTTTTCTTCTTAAGCAAAAGTTTGTAATCTCCGCCTTGAGTATTTAATCTAATGCATTTGAGTTCTTTCTTAAAAGAAATGGCATTGTACATAAAGTCACTTTCCTCGATATACTTCAACAAAATATAGGATTCGATAGAATTAAACATTGTCATATTATTGAGACAGGTTTATCATTGTTAGTAATCTAGACTTTCATCATATTATGGATTGATACCCTACTTACCTTGGTATATCTCATTAATCTCCTACCAGGTGCCTCGCTCAAATTTGCTAATCCGTATACTTAATTAGTTGTTTAAAGCATCTCCAAATTACTCTATCCTCAAAATCTTTGGACGTGCATATTATCCTCTCGAATGTCTTTAGACCAAAAATAAGCTTGAATTTCCCAGCAGGAAATGCATATTATTGGTTATGCTCACAATAGAAAAGGTTGACAATGTCTCGACTTCACTAATCAGCAAATCTACATTTTAAGAGGTGTGGTCTTCGATGAGAGTTTGTTTCCAGCATTGCATCGAAGCTCTTCTTCATCATCTAATGTTGGAGTTGGCTTGCATCAAGTATGTCTTTCACTTTTCCTTCCTTTCATCATTTACATCCAACTATACCTAACATTGCTGTACCATCTTAGTCTCCGCTGCAGTCCACCCATATTCATGATCAACCACAAGACTATCAGTTTATGCCTTCACCTTGTTTGAGCTTTCAAAGGCATGAAGTCCCTCCTGACTACTCTAATACTTCAACTAACCAATCAGAACCTCCTACAAAATCCCCTACCAACTAGCATGGAAGTGATCACAAATTGGGCACTTGAAGATGAAAAAGATTTAGTGATTACCAAAGTTTTTATGCCACAAAGCATCCTATGAAAGCCTTCAATGCTACCATACATCCTCTTAAGCCTACATGTTACTCCAAAGCTATTATTCACCCTCAATGGCGAACTGCAATGGGTAGGTAGTTTGAAATATGCATGACAAATGGAACTTGGCCTTTATGTCCACAAACTCCTAACAATAATATTCGAACTAAGTGGGTCTTTAAACTTAAAACTAGAGTTGATGTCTCTATTGATAGACACAATATGAGACTTGTCGCTAAGATTTTTACCGACAAGAAAACAACGTTTATCAAACTTGTGCTATCTTTTGCAGTACGTTATAACTAGCCCTTATGACAATTAGATGTCTATAATGCGTTTTTGCATGGGACTTTGACTTAGGAGGTGTTTATGCAACAATCCTAATGTTTCATTGATCCCTCCAAGCTTGACTATGTATGAAAACTTTACAAAGCAATTTACGGTTTGAAACAAGCTCCTCGCGCTTGATTTCAATGACTTCCCCATGTACTCATGGATTGTGCTTTATTGGCTCTTTGGTGGACTCTTTAGTATTTGCTTTCCATCAACATCTTATACATCTCTTTGTATTAGTTTATGTTGATAACATTATTGTGACAGGAACTCATCTACCAATTATTTCTAAGCTCATTGATAACCTCAAGCATAAGTTTGCATTGAAGGACCGCGGTTCTATTCCTACGTCGGCATTCAAGTATCTCAGACAGCAACTAGAATCCCTCTTAATCAAACAAAGTACCTCTTGGATCTTTTAGAGCGCACGAAAATGCTAGGATGAAAGCGCTACAACTCCCATTGTATTTCTAGCAGCAAGTTATCTCAGCACCTCAGGTGATCCTCTTCAATACATGACTGTATACAGGCAGCTAGTTAGTGCACTCCCAAGTATTTCGCACTTACATGACCAAAAAATGATTATTCAGTCAATCCCTACACTCTCCTACAACTACTCACATGATTATAGCTAAACAGGTGCTAAGGGTACCTTTAATCATGGTCTCTTCTACACTAAAAGATTGTTCAACAACAAATTTGCTATTAAAAAAAAATAGGATTCTAACAAATTTCATTGTGATCAAAATTAAAATAGAATATAATATAAATAAGGGCACACACTCCTGAGTTTCTAATATCACCACAAGATACAAGCCTTGCATTTTTTTCATACAAAGACATGTAAACCGATGATGAGATTGGCAACTCATTATTACATCCAAATGGAAAACCCCTAATTAAGGATTTGAAACTTAAAAATTTTACATCTTTGAAAAGAAAATTAAAGAAAACATGAGAAAGGGTTTTGGGTTTCTAGGCATTTAAGAGCCTAGAACCCTCACCTTTATTGTTGATAAAGTCCTCCTTCAACCTCTTTCTCCTTCTCCTTCTTTAATTTGCCTTCAATTAGATCCTTAAGAATGTATTTAGTGTGCTTTACAAAAATATGAGAGTATTGGATTTTTGGTCTCTCCTCCAAAGGCTTTTAAGGTTAGCCTTTATGGTACATTTATAGTTGGTCATAAATTATAGTTATTGAGTTGTTTATGAGAAGTAATTATGAGAGGAGTATGGGTAGTTATAATCATAGGTAGTTATTACTATTTTAAAATCTATGTTAATATAGGTTTATTTTAGTAGAGAACAAGGTTAATTATATATGTGAAGTTAATGAGAATTTTAGATAGTTATATGGAAATGGAAAGTTGAATCATTTTGTGGAGGTAGAGGAGAGAAAATAGGAAGTTAAAAGAAGGTTAGTTCTAGAAAAGTGAAAGGTGGAGAAAAATAGGAAGTTAAATGACTTAGTCATAAGAGAGTGAAAGTGGAGATATATATAAAGTAAAAATGAAGTTACAAAGTAATTATAGGAGAATAAAAGCCGGAGAAATATAGAAAGTTAAATGACTTAGTTATAGGAGAGTAAAAGGTGGATACATATAGAAAGTTAAATATCCTAGTCATAGGAAAGTAAAAAAGTAGAGAGATCTAGAAAGTAAAATGACTTAGTCATGGGAAAGTGAAAGGGGAAAGATATATGAAGTAAAAATAAAGTTACTAAGTAGTTATAGGAGAGTAAAAGGTGGAGAGATATAGGAAGTTACAAAGTAATTATAGAAGAGTAAAATGTGAACAGATATAGGAAGTTAAATGACTTAGTTATAAGAGAGTGAAAGGTGGAGAGAGATATGAAACTAAAAGAAAGTTATGAAGTAGTTATATAAGAGCAAAAGGTGGAAAAAAATAATAGCTTAAATGAATTAGTCATAGGATAGTGAGATGTGAAGAAAATAGGGAGTTATGAAGTATTAATAATATAATTTTGATATGTGGATCAATCATATACTTCCATGTGGATAAAGGAAACATAAATTTAATCAGATTAGATATTGATTCAACTAATATAGGTGGCACAATAATAAGTGATATGATTCAGACTTCACCGATGTCGTCTCGAGCATGGATACACTTTAGGGGTGTCTTTATCTCTTGTTTTAGTGTTTAATTCTTAAAAAAATAAGTTTTCTATATGTTGCATTCGAACGCAGGTAGAGTGCATTTGAACGTGGTTGTGAGCGCCTACATCACGTTCGCACATCTAGAGAGTGTGAATTGTGCGTTCGAACGCGCCTATGTTTGAATGTGCCTGTTCTTGAATGCACCTGTGTTTGAACGCGCCTGCGAACGCAGGTGGAGTGCATTCGAACGCGGTTGTGAACGCCTGCATCATGTTCGCACATCCAGAGAGTGTGAATTGTGCGTTCGAACGCGCCTGCATTTAAACGCGCCTACGAACGCCTTCGTTCGAACGCGCCTGCGAACGCCTTCGTTCGAACGCGCCTGCGAACGCCTGCATCGCATTCACAAATCCAGAGAAGTGAGAAATAAGTGCGTTTGAACGCGATCGGGCGCGTTCGAACGCGGTCGACGAAAATGCACTATTTAGGGTTAATTTTGAATTGTTGGTTAGCCTCTAAAGGTGTGGATGGCAACCATGGAGTCATTATTGATGAATTAAGTTTTTGCCTTGCCTCCTTCATCTTCTTCGCTCCCGTTCTTTCGATCCCTGGCGACACCGCTTCTAGTCTCCTTCGACCGGCCAATCACCCTAGTCCCTTAGGGGTGGCTCTCTCATCCCCCTTCTTCTAATCTATCCAGCACTTGCCCTTACCCTTCCATCAACTATAACCCTTCCACCACCACTTTTCACCGGTGCCACTCCATTAACGCCGGTCCACCACCAACCACCATCATCTAGGATCTCGTGCCTCCATCCACGGATCCTGATTAGACCCCCTGACGTTTGTCCATTAATCGGACGATATCTCGAGATCCCTACTTCCAATTTGCCTAAAACTTGATTTGTTGGAAAGCTCTTTTCTGGAGCTATACCATATCAAAATTTCACGTTAATCCGATCGTGGCATTTTTTTGGGATCTATTTACAAAGTTACGTGTCAAATCTAGTCCAAATCTGAAAATCAAAAGAGATCGAACCTTGTCCTAAAAGGGAAGATCGTATCAATAAGTTGCCACATAGCATGAAATGTATTATGATGAAATATGTTTACTTATATGAGATTTTTTTATAATTTAAACTCACTTTTATTAGCTCATAGAGCTAAGCATATTAAATTTTATATATAAAAAAAACAAGAATATACTCATATTGTGCTCTTAATGGATAAATATATAAATATGTCAATAGTAAAATGTAATCCAATAATCATCTAATTTGATAACTTAGGTCAAGAATGATATTTGACAGCATTATACATCTTCTAGAAAAATGCCAAATCAGATTCCAAAAAACTACCCCAAAGTTGGATGAAATTTTGAAAATATCCCGAAGGTATATAAAAAATATATTATGTATTATTCTAAACACAAATTCAAATAATATAGTGTGGAACCCATGGTCTGGCTCATGTCATGCCTGGCTACATGCAAGTTCCGCTTAGTCAACTAATGCAGGCCACAGGGTTGTTCTACTAGCCATCCTCAGGCTCGTACTTGGTCTCAAGATCATGCTCATGGGCCACAAACTAGTTCACATGAGGTGGTCGAATTGGTCTGTAGAAAATTTAGCTTGCCTTAAGATTCGTGCACTTCAAAACTCCACGAAAATACTCTAACCTAACCCTAGTTCTGAATTTAGAATTTGGCCTAGGGGTGTCACCACAAGTTGCATGGGAGGTGGTAGCGATTAGGTTCGGTCGTGGGTCACTGATAGTCAACCTCATGTTAGTCCTCGCGGTGGTGGAAAGCTAGCATGCAGTAGTGGAGGGAGATTATTCTCCATAGGCTGGGCTAGGTGCACGGGCCACCATGACACACCTCCGATCGTCCCCGCAAGCCCTAGTGGTTGTGGCTGGTACCTCTAGCCCCACTATAGTAGAGCTACGGTGGTGGGATGAATGATGGGTGATTTTCAGCAAGGTAAAACTAGGTGAAGACTATAGTATAGAAATGCATCGCTCCTAGCCATTTGGCATTCATTGATGGTTGCATAGTCCACCAAGGGCTTATAGTTGGCTAGTGAAAGCCAACTGTGGTCGCCAGTGGTCACTGGAATGTTAGCCCTAGTATGTCGACAAAGCTTAGCTTTGGTGTAATAGAAATAGCCACCATGGGTGTTTAGTCACCGATCTCCTACGATTGTCGCCGGCGTAGCTTGAGTGCAAGGTTTTGGAAAGGACCTAACATGGTAGTTGCAAATGAGGTGGCTTGGATCATCGTCGGTGGAAAACTAAGGATTTGAGCCCTAGCTTCCACCACGGCAAAGAAAGACAACGTTGGCCCCTACCTAGGCGACTTCTCTAGCACTATAGTCATGGCTGGAAAGGTCTGTAGGGTTGGAGGAACCTCCACAATGCTAGAGGAGAAGTTGTGGCTGCGATTTGCGCCAGCACCTCCCCTCCCTCACAAGTTGTAGTTTCTTGCCGTGGGAGGGATGGTTCCACCATGGACAGTTGGCGCGATTGGTTGTGCTGGGCTAGAAGAGCTACCGTCAAGGCTTGGACCACATTTTCGATCCTCTTGGAGTTCTCCATGGTGGATCCAACACCCTCCCTCGATGATTCTATCAACAAGTCCACGGACTTTACCAATGACTTCGCCCACGTGGATGGTTCATCAACGATGATGGCTGAAGGCGCCGAGGAAACTTCCACAAGGATTAAGATGAGTCATTGATCCTCCATAGATGTTCCTTCCTCATTCGTCTTCTTCGATCTTGTGCTAACCATCGGCCAAGCAATTCTAGCTCTAATACTACTATTACGAATCAGATCTAGATCAATTTGCTCATAAGAAAATTCTAATATTTTTATGAGTGGCTTCACAAGTTAGGGATCTTTTGGCTTTAATTTTATATGAATATAAGATCGAGAAGAAAATATATAATAAATAGTGGAGGAAGGTCACAACAGGACAAACAGATTGGCAATAATTTGACGCTGAGGAGGATAATCAAGGGTGGTAGTGGGTGGCCATAAGATATGGTAGCTTATGGAGGAAGATGATGGTCAGAATTTAGAAGCTTGGAAGGGATCTATGGTTAAAATCTACTTCTACGAAGATAAAGATAATCTAATAGCTACAATAAAATAGTAAATGCTCAAATAGAAAATAGTTAAATCTGATATTCATTCCACCATGAAAATTAGCCCATGACCTCTCATATTTATAGGAGTGGAATCATAACGAGCCGAATCCAGTTTGACATACTGGGCTTACAATCGCTTTATTTAAAATTTAAAGCAATAAGCAAATCTAACTAAGTAATTCAACTCGACTTGACTGGCTTGACTCTCATGTTCAAATCATAATAATTAACTGTGAGTCATTGGGGTCAGCCTCTAAATAAATATGTGGAGAGCGGGCATGTTTAGGGTATTGAAGAATATTGGTCATTTTCTACATTCTTCTACCTTGCGTCTCCTTTCGTCTCTCGATCTCCCCCTCTTGTTCTCTCAAGCTAGGCCATCGTCCTCTCTAAGATCGTCGTCCCTTCTTCCTTTCTTCAACATCTATACCACCCTAGTTCCGCAGGGTCGGCCTTCTCCTTCCTATTCCCTTCTAAATCATGTATCTACCCATTCTCTCATCACCAGTAACCAGAGATTTCGCCCTGCTACAGCGTGGTGGGAAGATGGAGTCAGTCTCAGAAAGAATTATATACTCCCACGGGTCGGAAGGCGAATGAAAAATGTCCGCTAACGCCCACGGGATAAGATCTTTTTGAGACCAGCAACGAATGTCTTGTATAAAAGAACAAAAGGGCTTACAGCGCTCTGGGAAAGAAAGGTGGAGCTTTCTCCACTTTTGTCGTTTTAGTGACTCAATTGGCTTCCCTCAGCTTAGACTGGTGTCGCCACCTCTCCTAGGACCAGAATGATTATCCCTGCCCGACCCTTCTATCTCTACCTTCTAGATCTCATCATCCCTACCATTACCACCACCACTCACAAAAAATATACACCCCTAAAGCAAATTCATATCTATTGGCATTAGAGCCACTATTCCTCAAATTAATGCCTCCACTAGATCTATAGTGGCTCATCAACATGGAGAGACTTTCATGGCTGCGTATCTCCACCTAGAACATGGGACGAGGCTGTCATCACCACTAATCTCACTGACATGGCAGGTAAAAATCCCACCGGTTGTCAAACCATTAAGACGGAATATGGTAACCATGCTTGTCATGATGCAAGGGACGATGCTGGACATCCATGATAGCCTTGCAAATCTATTTCAAAGGCACCATAACACCTCCAACTCTACAAAATGGTAAAGATCTAGAGGGGACTAAAGACCCACCTCTTAGAAGCCCAATCTTGCCCACACCCATACTAAGAATGACTAGTGTGGTGCCGGCACCCAACTAATATCGAGCACCGGTGATTCCTTGCTTTGAAGAAGATAATCCTTGGGCAGAGCTTGAAGAACAAGCACCTCGATGGCCTCTACTTTGGGCTGTTGGTGACGATTAACAAAAGCGTAGAGCGAACCCTCAAGAGGAAGAGGAGACAGAGATCCAAGCAGGAACCATGTAGTTGAACTTTTTAAAGTTTAGCAGGAGATCCACTCGACTAGATTTACCACACTAAATAGTTCTTTTTGTACTAGCACACCCCTGAGGCTCAAAGGTCCTCTTAGTTTCATTCCATGTGGAGGAGATAGCCATACGGTGGTGCTAAGTGATGAAGTGAACTCGACCTTCTAATCTTGAGACGAGTTTGTAGAGACAATACGCATTTAATTTGGACCATTTGACTATGAATACTTCTAAGTTGTGCTCACCAAGTTGACTCAAAAGATCACGATGAGAGTATATGAAGAGGAGTTTGAGTGTATTTATAAACGCCAGTTTTTCAAGGAAAATAAAATTGTTCAAATTTTTTTATAGAAATAATTATCAAATATTAACCTCAATATTAACAGAAAAATTAAGCTCATAATCTATGTCGAGTCGGATAGGATCTAGCTATTACGCTATAATTGTGGCTTTGACCATTATTATTTACATTACTATGATTTTGATGTCATAACATGACCTCTTCCCTATATAACAGCTAGCCATTGAAATGCTCAACTGTGCTTGTTACCACGCCATTTAAATTAAGTACACCAATACAAACTTGATCAAAGGAATCCTTCTCTCTTTTTCATTCAAATTAGAGAAAGAAGGCTTCAGGGAGAAATCAATGATCTTCTTGCTATAGTGAAGGCAATAACTTTATAATTTTTTTAAAAGTTTTAATTTATTTTTCAGTTTGATTGGTTTCTTCTAATGTAGAAATCTTCCTTCAAATCCTGCGTCAAAATCCTCCAGTTTGAAATTTGATCTAACTAATCTTTTTCTAGACCAAAAGTTCTGACTCAGCGGTAGAAAAGAGCACAAATTAGGCTCGAATTAACCTCACGACCTCCCTGATAAGCAGCACATCTTGGCTCATTATTGGATTAGTTTGAACTTATTTTAAAAGGATGAAGAATTCTATTGTGTATAGTTTTAAAGAATTTAATATATTATATAATAAGAAGAGTAACACCAAAAGGAATTAAATTTTACTACACCAAGACTCTTATTCCACAAATTAGCCAAAACTGTTGTAGTACTTAGTTGGTGCATATATATATAATAGCTCGCAAGTCTAATAAAAAGCATTTATTTTTCAAAAGAAAAAGGAAGAATTTGTTTGTAAAAAAAAGATAAACTTTTTAATTAAGGGCACTTTGGTCGACCAACACGGTTGGTCATTTGGTCGTAGCAAGGGCACATATGACGCGTATCCTGGCCAGTTCCAGGAGGCACACAGTTGCATTTACTGCAACATATCCCGCACAGCTTCTTGCACATCTTGTTCTTCCAGTTTTTGCTGCACCGCACCTCACACGATGCTCCGCAATCTAGATTCATATATAATTATGAATCAATTAAGAACCAAATTACCTCATAATTAGTTAGTTGATTAATTAACTTGTTTGGTTCTGATTTAAACTTGAGGAGAAGATTGATGTTTAGACTCACTTATTTTTGGAGCCTCAAGCAGAGATCTTCCATGGCTCATCATCACCTACAAAAGTAAAATATATCAAGAAAGAAAAGATTTAAAAGCAAAACGGAGTCGATATAAAAATAGTGATCCACAACCAAAAAGTGTTAAGCATCACAGTGTGCCAGAATATCCCCCCTTCTTTTTATACTTCATTTTGTAACATAAGAGTTACTAAATACTGAAGTAAGAATAGTAAAAGAGGAGGTTTCATCATTTGGTCTGGTAAAGCCATCTACACTCCCTACTGTAGCAGATCTTGTTTTGTTAGAAGGGCTTAAGGTGCTCCCTAAGTTGGTGGGTTCTCCCTTTTTTGTGACTCTCTCACGTTGGTTAAAATTGTGAACAGTCTAAGCAGCGCTACTGATTGAACCATTGATGTTATTGTCTCTAATAATGCATTTTGTTGATGTCACTCTTTCTGTTGATCAATGTTTTTGTAGGGATCAATATTGCACTTTAAATTTTAAGTGATATCATGTGTTTATGAACCCTTTCAAAACAAAAAATAAAAAACCAAAAGTAGTAGAAGAAGAGGAGGCCGTCACTACACTGTAGCAGTCAAATCTTATTAATCCATGATAGAGATTGTCGATTTAATCTCTACGCTGAATATAGGAGGGCGAGAGTGCTATAAATAAATGTTTTAGGTCTCTATATAGCATGTATGCTTTTGACGCAGTTTGACTCATTTCTTGTAAAGATTGATTTAGATGTACAACTTATCTAACTAGTTAAACTTACGATTAACCAAACGGTCAATATAATATAAAGAAAAAGGAACAATAGAAGACGAAAACAGACGAAGATCTGAAACATATATGACTGCCTATGGAACTCCTAGAAATGAAATCAACTATACATGACAGCACTAAGCTCACCAAATGGTCATTATCAACAGTGCTGGAATCAACCAGCTGAACTGCAAGCATGAAGAGGAAAAGGAGAGCAACGAAGCACTTGCAGAAAGCCATGGAGACAGCTAAAGATATCAAAATATAAGCGCACTGAACTGCACTCTTTCTTGTTCTCGGGATGGTGGAGGCCTTCTCAATATATAGAGGGGAAGAATGGGAGATAGAATACTAGGATTAATCTATAATGCAACACGATGTAAAATTATACTACTAACACAGCTAAGCACACAGCTACTTGCCTCTCTTGACTTTATTTGACCCAAATTAATAGTTTTACTCAATTGGATTCATATTATAGGGATAATTACACCTGACATATTGACTCCTTTTAACTATAAAATTATCCGAAATGTCTCCTACTGTTAATTATCCATTTAAAATTCTCTAATAGAATAAACCCTCTATGTGACATTTTACTCTTATTTTAGAAGTACATTGAGTATAAAATAGTTATTTATGTTTTTTCGCTTATACTGCTAAGAGATGAGAGATTTTCTATAATTTAGAAAGTTAATATATACAAAAAAAAATATGGATATGAAAAAAAAAAGTATATTATATTTATATTGATCAATTGTACCATAACTTGCTGTCTTGCATATTATAGTTATAGCTGGGTTGATGAGTTGGATTAAATTGGAAGATTTTAACTGCACCGAAAGGAGCTGAATGGGATCACATGGAGTGTCGAACAAAAGGAACACAAAGCCTTTATATGTGTCAGAATAATATCAATTTACAATGGATTTTTAAATATAGAGAGAATTTATCCTGTTGCGAAAATATCCTGGATCATATTTAACCTGTTGCGAAAATAACAAATAAGAATAACTCCTAGTAATACTATAGCAGTACATTCTTCATAAAGAAAACTAATGGAGAAGTGTTTTAGATAACGATTTAGACAGTTAAGAAAGAAAAATAAGGGTGAGAAAAAAAATAAAAGGGTTGAAATAGAAATTTCCCAAAGTTAAATAAAGAAGTTACCATTTGCAGACTGCACTGAAGTTTAAGCTTTGAAAATAAAAATTCTAAGCTCGTGAATCAATGTTTCTTGTTTTTATCGTCACTTACAAATTCCATTCATGTGATTGAGGGGTGGGTGCGAGGAAGTTGCATCATTGATAATTATTATTGACTTGATGTTGTTGATTTATAATTTTTTTTAAATGATTTAGGAAACTTCCAACTCACTTCACTCGCCTGGGCTAATTATATTTCTTTTTCTTTTTCTACTCGCACAGATATATAAGTAGTTTAAACAACTATTTATGATTTGAGCCTGATAAAAATAAATAAAAATTTATTTAAAAGTTAAGTTATCATGTCGGACACTTTACTTAGTTCGCTCGAGTTCTAATAACTGTATATAAAACAACAATAGGTCAGGGGTTGCAACGTGCAAGTGTAATTAATTCTCTTATCATAAGAAGTTGTGTAATAAAAGATTATGACTTCAAATCCTCTTGTAGATATTGGGTTAATATTTAGTAGATATTTTACTAAAATACTATACTTATATAGATTGAGCTCATTTTGATATGTTTATTAGGATGATTAGTGTTACAAACCGATTATGGTCGACTCGCAATAAGTGGGTCTTGGTGCTAGATAGAGGTGGCTACGATGGTGATAACGGTGGAAGATGGCGACCACAGTGGAGAGAGAGAATATGGGGGAGCGATGGTGGATATGAAGCGTGATTAATTTACTTCTAATCTTATATTACAATTAATATATTTCTACTTCTAAGATTACTCTTTCTTTTATCCTAAGATAGTCTAAGAATAAAATATTACTCTCAATGCTCAGATGATTAAACAAAAAAAAAACTCATCTCTCTTATACATAAAAGTCAACTATAATGAGTGCTACTAAGGCTAGCCCAAAAGGATTACACGACTTGAACTATGATTTACATTAAACACTTCCGTTACTTAATTAGGACTTATATTAAAAGCCGACATGACTTAACTAAAACTTGCCTAAAATATATATTTATATAAAAGCTAAACGTGAATAAGGATAAACATAGCAAAATGATAAATATGATTAACTAAAAGATAAATAGATTCAATCCATCGAGCCTAATATTCACATAAGATGATCCGATCAAACTTTGATCACATCACTCTACTATGCTTCCGACCACCTTGTTCTTAAGATATCTGTAATAGTTGCCAACCTTCTTGTCACTTTTGAACTGCATGTCCTCAATCTCCATGTGGTCCTATCTACCACGTGAAAGGATATGCGTCACGTGTGCCCTTGTTACGACCAAAACTAACCGTGTCGCATCGGTCACCAAAGTGCCCTTTATTAGAATTTTTTTCACTTTTCTAATTATTTTTTCTTTTACTTTTGAATAATAAGTGCCCTTAATTAGACTTGCGAGTTATTATACACACACGCAGCAACTATAAAAGTATTATGGCAGTTTTGGCTAATTTGTGGAATAAGAGTCTTGGTGTAGTAAATTTAATTCCTTTTGGTGTTACTTTTCTTATTATATAATAGATTAAATTCAGGAAAACTATACTTAATAGAATACTCATTTTATTATTCAAAATTAGATTAAAGCTACACATTGGCAGGGGAAAACATATAATTCTTCTTCCTTTAAAATAAGTTAAAACTAATCCAATAATCATCAGTAAAATTGGCCAAGAAATGCTGCTTATCAACGACGTCGTGAGGTCAATTCAAGCCCAATTCATGTTCTTTTCTACCGCTGTAGTACTTAGCTGGTGCATTCATATATAATAACTCGCAAGTCTAATAAAGGGCATATATATAGTTATTGCCTTCACCATTGAAAGTAGACTACTGGTTTCTCCTTGACAAGTTGAAGCCTTCCCTTCTTTCTCTAATTTAAATGAAAAAGGAGAAAAAGGATTCCAATGGTCAGGTTTGTTTTGGCATAGTTATTTTAAATGGCGTGGTACAAGCGCAGTCAAGTTTTTTTTTTCTTAAAAATAATGAGCTATTAAGAACAGGTATGAATATTAAGAGTGACAGCAAGGGGTTTTAGCCCCCGAAGCATCAAAGAAAATGATACAATTTAAATCAGGGGTAAATAAAGGAGGATCATTCCCTTAATCTAAAAAGATAGATGATCTACCAAAATGAGCAACACAATCTACTGTCCAATTATATTCTTGATAGGTATGTGAAAAACTAACATTGGTAAGGATAGCCAGTAACTAGGAGCATTCAAAAATAATATTTTGAAAACTCAAAGATGGCGAATTTGCACTGTTGATAGCTGCTATGACGGAAGATAAGTCTCCCTTGATGATGACCTTGTGCAAATGATGCGAGGCAACCAAGGAGAGACAAAAATAATGTGTCAAGGCTTCTATCTGTAGAGGAAACGAGGCCAAAACGGTTTTTGCAAATGAAATAATGATTTTGCTCTAGTTGGTTCTTTCAATGACTCCAACACCAATCAAGCATCTAATAGGTCAAATAATGCGAATCATGTTAGATTGGATCGTATCATGAGGATATTAAGCTCGATGGATTGAGCCTATTTATCTTTTAATTGATTCATGCTTATGGAAGCTCTTAAGACAAGTTTAGTTAAGTCATATAAGTCACTAAGGCAATTTTAATTAAGTCATGTAAGCCACTAAGATAAGTTTAATTAAGTTATGTAAGCTACTAAGACAAGTTCAATTAAGTCATGTAAGCCTCTGAGACAAGTCTTAGCTCGAATCGTATAAATATTTAGGGCTAAGATCGAGTATGACTCATTGTACCCGACCTCAATATATAAAGGGCTGGACTTTATTAATCTAAGCATCCAAGTATTAAGAATTAATTGAGTTTAGTTATTTTCTTATTTTCGCATTTACTAGCAGCTTAGTTAGTCCAATTAGTCTAATTAGTCTAATTTATTAGTAGCTTAATTAGTCTAATTTATACACATGACCTCTCTAATTTATAAGAGTAGAGTAATGGCGGGTTAGATCTAATTCACCCTATTAGGCTTATATCCGTTTTCATTTAAAATTAAAAATAAGAAATTTTTTACAAATCATACTCTATATTTTATCTATTTTATGATTCACATTTCGACTTTGAGAATTTTGTAACCCAACCCTTCCATTTTTCTATAATTTTTATTTAACACTCTAGATTAATATGAATAGTACTATCAAATGAATATTTATTATAATATACTAAATATTTTATAAAATATTTAAATTACCCCTATCTCCTTCATCCTCCCATTCTCTCCTATCTTTGCCATGAGATTGGTAGAAGAGGACGAGGGGGAAGAAGAAGACAAAGAGAAGGAGGAGGGAAGGTGATGATGGTGATGACCAAGGAAGGAAGTGGAAGTAGTGGGGGCCGAGGGAGGGGGGGAGGAGGAGATAAAGAAAGATAATAGAGAGGTTGAGAGGTGAGAGTATTTTAGTAATTTAGTTTAATGTCAGTTAGTCAAAATAACGTCAGAGTATTCAATGAAAATTATATAGAAACATTAGGGGTTGTGTTACAAAATCCTTAAAGATGGAGTGTGAATCATAAAATAAGTAAATGTATGATGTGATTTATAAAATTCTCAAAAAATAGTAAGCAAACATAATCGACTAGACTTGACTTTACAAGCTTGATCTACATAGATGGATCATAATAATCTATCATGCTTCCGACATCTTGTCCTCAAGTTGATTAGTAAAAATCCACCCAAAGCTAGGCTCGTATTGTGCTTGAGCTTCTAGCAAGTCCGTCTTAATTAGGTAACATGAGCCTATTAGGTCATTCCACTAGTTGTCATCAGGCTCATACTCAAGCGCCAAGTCACGCTCATAAGTTCTCAATTAGTTCATACGAGGTGATCGAGCCGGTTCATAAAAATTCAGCATAACTCAAGATACGTGCATTTCATCTCTCCCACCCAATAGCTCGAACCCTAACCCTAGGGCTAAAAATATTTTTTGACCTAGGGGCACTGCCATAAGTTGCTTGCACTGGCAGCAAGGCAAGGTTGCTAGCCGATGGCAGTCGACCTCTAGAAGGTCCTCGCAGTGGCAAGCGGTGGTGAAAGACAAAAATCAAGCTTGTGGGTCAATTTGCTGCAATGGCGGCCATGACATGTCATCGTCGAGTCCATAGGCCTCGGTGGCTATAGATGGGGCCCAGGTTCCCACTGTAGTTGAGCTACGATGATGTGGGTTGGCTTAGGTGATATCACCACGAGCACGACCGTCAGGTTCAGCTACACGACAAATGCTTGCGGCTACAGTGGCCACCACTGGATGGCAATTAGGCTAGAGAGGCCAGCCGTGGCCACCGGTGGTCACAAAAGAGTTGGACCGGAGGCCATGACCCGTGGTTTCACCGCTGATAGGAAACTTATGTTTCAGTCTTTATTTTCCACCATGGCTAAGGACGATGGCTTAAGAACAATTGCTGGCGATTGCTCTGGCATTGTTGCAATGATGGTCTAGGTTTGCAGGGGTCGAGGGTGCTCCACCACAGCTAGAGAAGGGGTTTTAGCCATGGGTTGGTCTCCTCCCCACCTCCCTAACAATTTGAAGATGGTGAACATGTGGACAGCAAATCGTGCTAGGCTAGGAGAGCTGCCGTCAAAGTTTGGATCGACTTTTCGGGCCTCATGGTGTTCTTCTTACCAGATCTTGTAGATTTCTCCATGGATTCGACTATTACTATCCCCCCCCCACACACGAGTGGTTCATCAATGGCAATGGCTAGTGGTGCCTTGGAAACCTCCACAATGATGGAGATGTGATCTTGATCCTTCATGGCTATGATCTCCTTTAGATATGCTTTGGATTGCATGTTCATCATCGATCGAGGAATGGTAGCTCTAATACTACTATTACGAATCGGATCTAAAACAATCCGCTTGTAGAAAAATTATAATATTTTTATGGGTGGTAGCTTGTGATTTAGAGATCTGTTAGCTTTAGTTTGACGTGATTTGGAGTTCGGAGCAATAAGATATGGCCAAAAGAGTGACGAAAGGTTAGAATCAGGCTATAACAAATTATCCGATGCTACGGCGATCGTCAAAGGGTGAAGGACGGCTATGAGATGGTTGACGTTGGCCATAAAGGTGGGTGGCTTATAGAGAGAGATGATAGCTAGGGTTTGGAACCCACTAAACTTGACTCGACTAACTCGACCCATGTGGATAGATCATGACACATTGAATTTTGCCTATGTTGATATGTATGATTATTGAGTGTCCTCATGCATCATATGTTGGAATTGTCATATTTGATAAAATTATAATATGTTTGTACATAGACAAATATGTTGTTGAGGATATATATATACATATACTTAGTTATGACATACGGTTAATTTTGCATTTATACACTCAGTTATAGCATATGGTTTATTTTGCATTTATATACTCATTCATGACATAATATTCTTTTCTAATTCATGTTATTCAGTACATAATTTACTTTCTATTTAGTATCATTAATTTGGGCCAAGGTAAAGTCTATTCACTAAGCTTTTAACTCATATCTCTTTTCTTTTTCTAATCTCCTAAATAAACATGAGGTACATTGATTTAAGATATTGTGAAGAGATATTTTAGAGCAAAGATGACATGAGCTAAATGTGGGATGGTATAAAAGATAGTTTATGTAGAGTTATATCGATATTGGATATATTTATACTCCATAGTGTTAGATAATTATTTGTATTACATATATGTTGGATTATATTTTATTTGTGTATCAGTTGTATATTAATGATTTATTGTGGCCTGTATGATTCCTGCTAGATTATATAGTGATCCAGCATGACTATTATAGATTTTGATATTAATATATTTATTTTGGTTGATAGTATGATTTATCTTTATAATGATTATCTTGAGTATAATTGTATTTTTGTGGGACGTGCAACGCCCTTGCCCGGCACGAGCACGTGCACGCCCATGCACCCACACAGCACGCGCGGTGCACGCGATAAGACAAGCGGGGCCCGTTACACACAGATACACCTATACTCAACATAATTCATCTCAGAGATCAATTATACTATTAACTAAATAAACCTGTTAACATATGAATGTCTAAGTCCACAACAATCATACTAGACAGCTACATAATCTAGCAAGGCCCACACAGGCCACGACAAACCATCAAGATATAACTACATGATTACACTATAATTTGACTTGTATTATATAAATCATCGTCTATACAATGGAGTATAAATATCAAATAATGGTACAACTCAATATCTGGATAAATTATCTTCTATACCATCTCACGTCTATAATTCACCTCATCTTTGCTCTAAAATATTTTCTTAAGATATCTCAAGTTGCTATCACATACCATAATATCTTGGTGGGGGGCTTAGAAAAGAAATAAAGAAAGTCATGAGCAAAATGCTTAGTGAATAGATCTTACCCTAAATCAGTGATGCCAAATAGAGAGTAAATCATGTACTAAATAATATGAATCAGAAAGAGCATCATGTCATGAATGAGTATATGAATGTGTCCTTAATAATAATATATAAATGAAAGGTAGATAACATGTCATAACTGATAAAAGTATATAATCTTCGACAATAAATAAATAAATCTCTATGTCATACTATCATTATAACTCTCTCTCAAATATGACATATGATGCATGTTGACCAAGACCATGCTATGATATCAAATGTAACTATATATGATAATAAAATCAAATGTATTTCTCAACAACTCAGTCATCAATGTCATCTCTGTATGTCATCATCATACTAGATCACTATGCATAGTCAACACTCGATACCCGATCTCAACATCCTATCCATAGGCTCAAAGCATACCCTGCCATGCGCTAAGGATATCTCAGTTATAATCATACCCTACCATACGCTAAGGGTATATCAAAATCCATTCAGATCAAATACCCCACTAATTAATAGAAATCACATGAGGGTAACTTGCCACACGCATGCCCTAGTGAACGGCAAATGTCTAATTGTCTGTTGCCTACGACTCAACTGACCTCGGACGTGGACCACGAGATATCGCATATCAGCGACCATAATCATTAATCCAAGCACCCTTAACCCTGACGCCTACTCGAGTATCCACATGTTTTTTCTATTAACTTTCTTATCAATGAGATTTATGTATTTCCTTTTAATATGATAGATCACGTGCATATATCTAGTACTATAACAAATCATGCATATCATGAATTTAGGCGGTAAGAAAGTTAAGAGAAAAATGATGCAATGTAGTCTCCAATCATATATCTAATGTATGTATATCCATGCTAGTCTATCATATGCATACTCATACTCAAGATCATCTCGATATAAAGTCATAACAGTATAATCATCTACAATCATCTCTATATGTCATCAGCATACTCATATCCCAAATCAGCCTAATCAAATGAATGATAAAATATGCTCAACTGAAATTATCCTTAAATAAAGTCATATAATCATGCTGGAGGTCAAAACATGCATATACATAATTATATAATATTTTCTAATTTAAGAAAGACGTCTAGAGGATAAGACTACTCATATCTAATCAGAAGACACAAACTGCATATCCCTTACGTCCGGTAACTGAGGGACAACTCGTCCTAACAAGATCCATGGGGTCTCACATAAGGGGTTTGAGATCTTGGCCACTGTGGCGACGACGGTAGCGGCGGTTCGGCGACAGTAACAATGAGAGAGAGAGAAAGAGAGTTTGAGAGAGATAGAGAGAGAGGAGAGAGAGAGGAGAGATCAAAATAGAGAGAGGTGGTGGGGGGAGAGGGCTTGGCAGTGGTTGCGACGGCAGTGGGGCCTGCCACACCAGTTGGCCTAGCCAGGTTGGTCAGGTTGGTAGCTAAGGCTTGTGGCGCCCTCAACGCACGCCAGTGCTACTGTGGCCGGCCACGTCATGCTACGAAATTTAAATTTGTTTTTATAGATAGGTTGTTACAAGCACCGTCCGTCCGTCTTATTGCATGCGTCGCACGTGCCGTGTGGGCGCATAGGCATGCATGTGCCCGTCGAGCAGGGGCGTTACATTGGCGACATGACGAGATCCGATGATGCTAGGTGGTAGACGACGGTGAGGGCTCAGTAGGTAGTGACGATAAGGGATGAAACTCTAGACGATGGTGAGGGTTGGCAGGCAGTGTTTGGCAGGTGGCATGCGGCAAACAGAGGCACCGTGATGTAGTAGATTGGGCAAAAATTTTCCTCCCTTTCTAGCTTTCGATAAGGTGACTAGAGATAGTGGAGTGGAGAGGGCGTGCTTGAGTGATTGGGTTAGAGTAGGTGTAGTTAGGGTTTTTTGATTATATGTATAAAATGAGTTGGTGGGTTGACCCAATCCAACTAGCATACTTAAACGGGTTAACCAGGTCAAAATAGGTAAGTAGTATAAACTCAAACATGACCTGATTATTAAATAGGTTAGGAGGGTTGACCCGTTTCATAACTTGAACTCAATTTAAAGCTAAGTTATCGTGTGGGGTTACCAAGTTAAGTCAAAATTTGCCACCCTTACATGCGTTGGTACCAAGTGACATAGTGAACCTAACCCTCATGAGCAATAGCAACAATCAAAGGCTTACCCCTACCCAAGTGAAGGAACGACATTCTAAAGGGTTATGCTCCTATTGCGATGAGTGGTATATGTCGAGGCATAAATGCATGAAGATTCCAACAACAATTACGTTGTTAGAAGAGGTGGATGAAGATGAGACGTAAACAAAGGACTAACAAAAGATATGATTTGATATCAAATTGGCTCCACCTTGCATTTGATGGTAGGGCTGCCTAAGCCACTCTAGATAGTGACTAACACATGGGAGATATTAAAGCTACCGGTAGCTCCACCAAAGGACCCTTCCATGATTACTTAGTTTGAGGACAAAGTGAAAGAAAGCGTGGTAAAAAGATGTGATCCGGATTTGATTGAATCACCTTACAGGAGAGACATTGGGTTTGCTAGGTCAAACCCACTTATCTAGGTTTAGTTGTTGTATTTTTAGAGGACTTCTAGTTTCCGGCGATCAAATGCCTCAGCTTCACCACGTCATCAAGGCATTCAAATGCCCTACCAATGATGTTCAATCGCCTGTCAGCCGAAAGTAACCTTTGTTGAGATGTTTAAACACCATGACAAATGACATTTGAATATTCAGACCACATAGCAACATTCGAACGCCCGTATAGCAACGTTCGAATGCCCATTAGCTAAGAATAGTCATTGTCGTAGCATTCAAATGCCCGACAAATGATTTTCAAACATCCAACGAGACGTTCGGACATCCCACTTGAAACTTTGTTTGTTACAATATTACCCCCCAGCCTCGTATCGGGCCGATTCGCTCAAGAGGCTCGATCATTTTGGCAGGTCGGCCTACCACCAACGTCCAAGAGAGAGGAAGACGAATTGGCGCGGGAAATAAAGAACGCAAGAAGAAACAAAGCGGCCGAGCGTAGAAACAAAGCAGCCGCGATGAGCTCATCGACGGGTGTCGCCCCCGGCGACCACCCGTCGGATCTTGTATGCCAGCTGGACTGCGTGCAAGGCATGGTCGACGCCCTCTCCTCTGTTCGCTGGAAGCGCCATCAGGTCCCGAACTTCTTCCCCAGACCCTAATCTCCTCCTACAAACTTCTAGGGTTTTCAAACAATTCCCTTCTTCTGTCCAGGACTGCGTGGTCGAGCTCTCGGAGCACGGCATCGTCCTCATCGTCGAAGAAACCGGATGCCTCCAGGCCAAGGTCTATCTAAAGCGCGAGGTGAGGGGAAAAAGTTAAAAATTTGTAGCATTTTATTAGCTTTTTTTCTTGCTGTGATCAAGATTCCATTCAATATGCAGTTATTTCTTGTGTATGAGTACGCGGCGGAGGGACGGCCGAGGTTTGGGTTGAGTTTGGGGCTATTCGTCGATTGCCTTAACACATTCTCGGTTCCCGGGCATGCGACCGTGATCGAGATCCAGTATCCGGGCCCAGACATGCAGCTCCTTATTAAGTAAGCTTTTTGCGCAGATTATTGTTTAGATCAGTGGGAGAATGCTTATAGAAGTGAATGGTATGATACAATTTTGGCCTTAGGCATGTTTCACTTGGTTAGTTGAAAATCAAAGTTATATGTGCTGTTATAAGCTGAAAGCTTGAAAGGTAAAGATTTTAATTAGCATGATGAAAATGAGGTAAATTATTTGTCTGCGGTGAGATTGAGGGAATTTAGATGGTATGTTGGTAGCTGACTTATATGAAGAAAGTCCTAGAGGCTGTTAGGTTTTATGTATCTGAAAGAACTGCATCTACACAGATAAAAATGTAAAAATCAATTCTTTTTGTTGGTTTATGAATCTTATAACATATTCTTTTCAAGTGCCAACTTATGCTCCTATGCAACACCTTGGCATCTACTTTAATTAAGGGGCTATTTAGCTTCCTCATGTATTTGGAAAAACTGCATCTACCAAAATAAAGTGAAATAGAGAGAAACAATTTTTAGTTTATGGATGCCATGAAGTATCCTTACCAAGGGCTAAGATGGGTGCACATGCAGCATCTTGACATCCCATTCAATTGAGTGGATGTCAAAACACATCCTCGAAATATTTAGTGGGAAGAAAAGAGATAATCTAATACTTCTATTTATATTGATTTCTCATTTAATGCTATAGATATTGCATCTTGAAACACATGAAATCAAACAGTTCTTAAATGGATGTCAAAACACAGTCTGTCAAATTTTGATGGAAAGGAAAGTGGGAAAGATAGAAGGCTTCGCTTGGCTTCTCATTAACATTACAACTGCAACATTTTGAAACACATGAAGCAAAATGGCCGCCTAAATGATCTTAAGGTTTAATGGCACATGTATTAGTTGATGAAAGCTTAGTATTGTAGTGGGCCTAGTGGCTACTGAAGAGATCTACATTTTGGACAATTTAATGGTAGGAGAATACTTTGTTCATCTAATCTTTTTCAGTAGAGGTTTGTTATCTGAGTTGCAAATACTATGGTAATATGGAGCTTCAGTTGTAGCATAGAAAAACAATGGCTTGCAATGCTGATTTCAAAGAGGATGCTGAGGTCAAAGCATATTAGTATCATTTGAGAGATTGTTAAGAGCCAAGTTTAGCTCTTGAAAAGGGATATGCATGGTCTTCTCTCATTTAGGCGATCGTTTTGACATTGGACAGCACAACGTAGTTCTGGATCTAGTTGATAAATTGTAGCTCCTTTGAACCGCTCAAACTAATTTCTCTTACTGTAATTTTTTGCTAATGAGATAAAATTTGAAATTTAGTATAGAATTCCATTCTCTTCAACTAAATGAACTACTTAACAAATATTTGAGCTCACAAAAGATTCTTCTGAGATTATTAAAGCTAATCCATTACAATTATAGAGGCAGCAACAGTCTAGCCTATAGCCATCTTTTACTAGAACTGTTTTTCTTATACTGTATCTGCGTATCAACTCAACTTCAAGATAGAAACTGACAATGCTTACTGACCTACAGCCCTAATTTAGCAGATGGTTGCACCATATTAGAAAGCCACAAAACTTGTACCTAAATCATATCCTGCAAATACAGTTATGAATTTCTTGAGACAAGTCTTGTGTGATTCAGACCACTTATACAAGTCACATTACATCCCATGAAGTTGTCATTGTATGTTGAAATAGAAAAATGTGTACTTTTTCACTGGATTCTGGACATGTGACAGATCCTTTTGACTGTATTTGAATTGTTGTTTGATCATATAGGATGGTAAAGTGAGAGTATACATGAAGGCCTTATTAATGGATAGAAGAACGGAACATTGGATATGATATTGGATTTACTATGTCTTATGATCTTTTATTTACAAATTTTGATTTAAGAAAAGGAATGAACAACTGGTTGCATTACAGTTATGTAGACATTTTCCTTAAGTAATAAATTAACATGTAAAGTTGGAAGATTATTCCATGAGATAGCTCAACTATGTAATAAAGTTTAATAAGGATTGTGCAGCCTCAACTGCTAGCAGTCATTTGACCAGGTGCAATTAACTTGGTTCTTTAACCACTGGTTAATCAGATCTTTGGTGGTATATCCTCGATGATCCTTGCTTCCGCTTCCTGCTGTTATTTCTCAGTCAGGTTATTAATCTGCCCCAATTTCTGAAGCATAAGTCTTGGTTCCATTTGACAATCTTTCCAAGGTATAATCTAATATGCCAATCTCCAACCTAAACTGCTTCCCAGGTGTGGATATGTTACACACCTCCTCCGATCAGCAATCTAAAGGTGTCTTCCTACTTAGACGAGCAGTGTGAGTCCAATTATGGTCTCCGATTCATGACCTGTCCTTCGGTTTGGAAGCTAGGTCTACAACGAATCTTTAGTGTTATGAGGGTTCTTGGAATTCAATAGATGGATCGGAATAAGATTTAGAGGTTTGATAAGTCTAGGATGGGTGATCGAATCTATTGGAATAGATTGGCGAAATGACTGTCGAGTGGTGATGGGGGTGCTCGGCTATGGTAGGGCAGCAATGGAGATGGTACAGTTTGGTGGTGGTGTAAGGTTATAAGGATAGTTTAGGGAAGAAAAGAGGAGGGAGAAGATGGACCATTAGGGTCAAGAGGTCAGTTGAGGAGGTACGCAGCTTGGTCGGCCAAGCTTGGTCTTAGGTTGAACAAGGGTGGATAAGGAGGGAGAGAGAGAGAGAACAAGAGAGATAGACCAGCTAGGGTTGCAATAATCTAATGATGCCCAACTCAGGTGCACACCACAACATTTATAGGTGGCTCCCTGACTTAACTCAGTTAGCCGAATCAAATAGGCTTGAGTTGACTACTTCACCTAAGCAATACTCATCCACATAAGCAATGACTAATACACATAAGCAAAGGATTAGAAAACAAATGCATGCAACGTAGGATCTAAACTGCAAGAGTCATCTAAAAAAATAAATAAAAATCAAATATAGATGACTAGTTAGGAGTAAAGACGTAAATGCCTCTGACCACCTCTAGGCACCGAACTCAATGGGATTGAGTTTACTCTCATGGATCGGTCATACTAGGTCCACCACACTTTTCGCATCTTGCCCTCAAGGTAATAAGCCGAGAAATGCTCCAAGTTGGTTCGACTCAAGCCTGACTCGAGCCATCGTGATGTCTCATCCATCACGACCTCGGGTGGAGCTGCCCGTGGCCAAGGCCTCTCCAATGTCTCTTTTTCTGTCCAAGTCTGTTTGGCTTGACTTTTAGAGCCCTAACTACTCCTTCATCAATATTGCATCTTCAAAAGTTTCTTCCAAGGTCCTGGGCGAAGTGTTTGTTCATTTGCTTGAATGTCACTTCGCAATTCAGATACAAAAGTGCTCTTCAAGAAGGAATTTGGCCATGGCTGCGATACCAAATCGTACAATCTTCCCTCGAAACGACTCATTTTGATTCATAACCTGTTCTGTATAGAAATTAGGGAGAAACTTTCGAGAGATATTTCAGACGATCTACTTGTTGAAACTTCATAAAATTTGGATATGTTATACTTCTGGACGAGAGCTTTCCAACGGATCTAATATCACAAGATTTAGATTGCTAGATCAAGAGATGTCATAAGATCAGTGGTCGGAGGTTGGGATGGACAGACCTGCGCGATAAAGTTCTTTGTTACACACCAAATCTGGACCAATCTGGACATAAAAAAATTATGATATTTTATGTAATGGTAGCATCACAAGATAAGATTCTAATGGCTTTGGTTTCACATTAATTGGACATCCGAATGAAAAGTCATTAATAAAATAGTAGAGCAAAGTCAAAATAGGGCAGAATGGTAAATACCCAATGTTGCGATAGTTGTCAGAAGGTGGCGGACGATCAAGGGTGGTGATGGACGACAGTAAGGTAGGACGGTTGCTGGTGGATGAATATGGCTAGGTTTTGAAAGATCAGGATACTTTTATGGCTATGATTCACTTCTATAAAGATAAAATTGATCTAACGGCTACGATAAGAATTGAAGATAAAAATAATGATTTGGCTAAACTTATATTTATTCTATGATCGATGATAATCAATACATGTCCACTCCTATTTATAGAAAAAAATCTTAGCAAATTGGATCCACATGCAGATTATCAGATTTATTTAAAATTTAAAATAATAAAATAAAGATAACTAACTAACTCAATTTGACTTAACTTGACTCGGCTGACTCGACTAACTTAACCCGTATGATCAGATCATAACATTGAGCTGGTTTTGGGTCAAACTCAAGTCTAGGTCTGACCATATGAGGGTATTATTAATGCTCCATGTGGTGCATCCTCCTTTCCTTGTCTTGGCATGGTTTGAGTTCAATTGATTCAGCCCAATCATCATCTTCACCGAATCGACTCGGATTCACTCGATATTCGGGTTTGTCGAAAACAGGTTTAGATAGAACCATGGCTGCAGCCCTGCACTCTAAGGGGTTGGGCAGCAAAGGCCCTTGTTTGGGAGGTGGAGGGCCTAGTGGAGCAAGGCCAGGTAGTGACTGAATTGCCAATTAAGGGCTCAGTGGTGGTTTATTTTGGTTGGGTTCCTCTGCGACCGGCTCATGGGTGGTTGCTAGAACATGTCGAAACTCAATGGGAAGGGGCAGTAAGAAGGGGCAGTAAGAGGCCTTCATTGTGGCGTGGCTGAACTTGGATGGGAGTAGGAGAAGCTGTCAGTGGAAGAACCCTTGGTTCCGACTTCCAACGTAGTTGATCGGTTCAAAATCATCTCCTTCAACTCAATCTGCTTGTTATGCAGTTTGTCCATCCGTTGCATCATGATCTCTAAGAGATGATTGGTCGAGCCCAAGGTCTCTATGAGATCAGCCCCTATAGGTGGTGGCCGACTAGGACTAGCCGTGGCCAACATAGGTTGCTTAGGTTCTAGGGTTGGTGATAGCATGGGGGTTTCCTCTACCGGGGTAGGGTTATCTTCAGTTCTTCTCAAGGCTATGGATCTTGTATCCACAATTAATGGAGGTCTAAGGTTCGACTGGTTCTGATATCACTATTACGCGTCGCCTCCGATCAACGATCTGAAGGTGTCTTCCTATTTCGACTAACGGTGCAAGCCTATTATATGTTCTTCGATTTACGATCTATCCTCCGGTTTGGAAGCTAAGTTTACTATGAACCTTCAAAGTTAAGAGGGTCTTTGAGATTCAATAGATGGATCGGAATAAGATTTAGATATTTGATAGATCCAGGATAGAGGATTGAATCTATCAGAATGGATCAACGAAATGGTAGCCAAGTTGTGGTGGGGTTTGGTGGTGGTGTAGGGTTGTAAAGGATAGTTTAGTGAAAAAGGGAGAAGGGAGAAGGTGAATCATTCCTCAGGGTCAAGGGGCGCGATCGGTCGAGGAGGAGGTAGGCAGCTTGGTCAGCTAAGGTGGTGGTTGACCAAGATTGGTTAGGGTGGAGGGGAGAGAGAGAGAGAGAGAGATAAACCAGCTAGGGTAGGGCGACAATGGAGATAGTGGTGCGGTTTGGTGGTGTAGGGTTGTAGGAGATAGTTTAGGAAAGAAGGGAGGAGGGAGAAGGTGGACCCTTCCTTAAGATCAAGGGGGGCGGTCAGTCAAGGAGGTAATGTTATGTGAAACAATGATATATTGCTATGTGAAATAGCTTCCAAACTTTTGGTCTTATCATGAAAAATCCTTCCATTGCATTCAAGTCATACAGTCCAAATTATAGATGCAATGCAGATTCTCCACCACGTTTACCCTTCCATCGTAACCTTTTCCTTCTCAATAAGTCTCTACTCTCTAGCATGCTTAGAGGCATTATTATAGCAAATATTTAGGGAAATCCACTTATGAATACTCTTGGCATAAGGGCACTTAACAAACAGATGATCAACCGATTCATCCTTACTAAAAAAAAAAGTTAGAGAACCAGTCCACTCTCTCTTCTACAAGTTATTTTTGGTAAGGAATCTATTATCAGACTAACCATAGAAATGCTTTGATTTTCACTGAGATTTTTTGGCTTCTAGAGGCTAGAAAGATTTCTAGATATCTAACTTCCATTCTTCAGGAAGTTAAATAGAGATTTAGTAGTGTAAATTCCATTACTCACATACCTCCATTTGATCCTTCTTGGAATTGAGTAATCTCCACCTTCATTTGGCTAGCGATGCCATATTCATATCTTACAGAATAGTGGTCCCCCGCACTGTGATACTCCTACCTCATACACATCTTCTGTCAATTAAATATGACCATTTTTCTCCTTAATAGTGCCTTTCCATAGGAAGTTACATCTGATATGATCCACCCACCCTTTTTCTAACATGTACTGGTATCTCAAAACAAGAGAGGTAATATAGAGTAATAGCATTCAAGATATAATTTATTAAGGTTATTCTACCTCCAAGAGAAAGCATTTTGTCTTTCCACCTAGCCAATCTCTTCTCCATCTTCTTAATAACTGGATATCAGTCATGTTTTGTCAACTTCCCATTATGCAAAGGAAGGCCAAAGTATTTAATAAGTAAATTTTTTACCTTATAATTCAAAATCGATGGAAGAGCTCCTTTCAAAGTTAATTTTCAAACTTGAAACAACTTCAAGGTAATACAGTAGAAACTTCAAAGTCATTATTCCTTCTTATCTACCTCGAAGAAATAACCATATTTTCAACCTATAGAGGAGATCATTCAATCTGCACTGATTTGGGTTAGATTTGTTGATCTTCCGCCTGAGTACTGGAAACCGAAAGTCCTTACTAGCATTAAATTGGGTCATCCTCTTAGGGTTGATAAAACTACTATATCATGGGCTAGAAGCAAGTATGCCCATATGTGTGTTGATCTTGACCTATCTAAACTTCTAAGGCAAGAGATGATGGTCGATGTTGGGTATAAAAAAATCTAGATTAAATTTGTTTACGAGAACCTCCCTGAGTTTTGTTTTTCTTGTGGTATAATTGGGCGCCATGTCTTGACCTGCCTGAATCCGCCTAAAGCAAGGCGTCTTGTAAGGATGATACTGGGCGGGAAACTCCAAGCATGACTGGAGCCACAAAATCTAACCATCTTGCTACTGAGGTGCACGGTAAAGGTGTCAATGCTACTAATGCTAATGATGATCTAGCTTTGGGCCCTGGCTCCATGTCTCATGATCGCCGACATGGAGGCCGTGGCGGATTGAGGGGTCTTAGTAGGGGAGACGGGACTACAGAGGGTGGTTAAGGTAACTCGAGCGCCAACCCAGCAAGTGATGGGCTCGCAACTCGGTATACTCGTCTCTGCCTGGAAGAACACTTGATGAGCACATGAGATGGGAGGTGGCTTGAGACACAAGGCAAAGGGCGGTCAGGTCACTATGGAGATGCAGAACAGGAGTGTTTCGATTTCCTCCGACAAATGTACTAAGTCTGCCTCGGGTATGGAATTGCAAATGGATCGCATGCAACCCACTTTAAAAACTAGTCCTCGTCCTACAGACCTGTCCTGTTAAAAGGACAACTCGCTCCATACCGAGGCTCGAGTGGTGACACTTGGCCAGGACGGACCCCCGGGTTTGGAAAATGTTTCCTTTGGGGTTATGGGCTCTGCCAAACGTCTTTCTGCGCTCCCAAAAGGTGCTTCGATCTCCATCCCCCTCCTATTGTGTCCGAGTCTATTCGGGTTTGTAAGATCAATCTATCCATTTCTCCTCGCAAATCCCCTCTCTCAGTCCCTCTTGGGCAAGTGGGGGGGTGTTTCTTTTCCTTTGCTCCCTGGTGAAGTTGTGCCCTCTAATAATGCAACGATGGGGCTCTCTAGTCCAAAGGCCACTGATGGTATGGATGAGGATCTCCAGCCAAAAAAATCTAGCTCTACGATGAAGCTCGTATCTACTCTAGGCTCTAAGGTTCCCTTGGAACCAAATAGGACTCCCTCATAAATTGGTGAAGGCATGGAAGTGGATAACATGATCGAGGAACGCTTGGATCCACATGATACACTTACTATGGCTGCCAAAGAGATCCTTAGCACCGGTCACGGTATCGTCAGGGTCTTGATGAGATTACTATTGAAAGATCTAAACAAAGAATGGGAGGAACCCTAATTTGCTAAAGAAGATAGGAAAGCGGCAGCTTTGTCGGCGCGGAAGCCTCGGCCACGGCCAGCATTGCCATGGCTAAAAGGGTTATTTGCAAGAAGACCAAAAAGGCTGGCTTATAACCATATACCAAGGGTAAACCTGTGGTAAGAGTCCTATAGACCGAGTGGGGAAAAAACTTTAAAGTGTTTATGTCTATTATTATGTGAAACTATAAAGGAGCTTCAATGCCACTTAATAAATATCGTGAGTTATGTAATCTTTATAACTCGTTCATGATTATAATAATATATTGTTAGAAACTAATAGATTTTGCTATAGCCTTTGACTTTGCTTGTAGGCTTAGTGGAAACTAGCAAGCCGATGCTGTTGCTAGCAGGGGCTTGTAGGGTGAAACATGAATAGTTGTGCCAATAATGACACCACACTTGGAACGTGGTGTGCCAATGGCACACCCCTATACTGACCCATGCCAATTGGCATGGTTGCGTGCCGGTCATTGTGCCATGTGGAGGTATTTTTTAAAATTTTCCTTATTTTTATTAATCATTATCAAATCAACTGATTAGTTGATCATTTAGAAAGCTTAGATAAAATTGATAATAATTAGACTAGAGATGATAACGATGATAGTGATAGTGATAATAATGAGACTCAATTTTGTGTAGTGATGATGGAGATAAGACATGCGTTCATGTTAGACAACCTTCTCAGAGCGGTATTATTTTTATAAAAGACTTGAGTCTGTAAGTAGTAGAACATTAAGAGAGGTGCACCCACATGATAATGAGTTCATCGTAATTATCATCATATCAATCACATCCACGATAACCAGATCACCTTTATTATACTCTATATCAATAATCTGCATATGCTTATGATGTATTTGTGACTATACGATAACAATCATTTCCGTGCATATTCAATACCCATAATATATTATAGAAGAATTACAAAATTTCTATTTATATGAAGACTATGTGAGATGTTATAATAAGCAATACTATCAATGAATGGGTTTTAAAAAATATTGACAGTATTTAATACAACATTCTCGTGTAATTTTTGTGCCGACAAATGAAAACTTTGATCTTTCTCGTCATTTTATGTTCAACTAGATACTAATTTTAATTATTAAACTATTATCAATTAATATTATGTCTTTAATTATATTATGGAGTGTTCAATTATATTATAGAGTGTTCAATCATTAATATTAATTTTAATAAATGTCTTTAATCATAATGTATTGAATAATATTTATATTTAATTATTGCTTTATCTATGAGGATAACAGTAATCATATCATTAACTAGTTCATTTTTATTTAGTAATTTATTTATTAATTTCATAGTAATAGAAATACATGTCCTACCGAGATAGAATTTGTAACCTGTTATTATCTTAACTAGCAAGCAAAGATCTACCTCTAATCCTACTCACATTGGATCTAGTGCTTAGGTAGTTTGGCCAATAGTAGGTCAAGAAATATTAAACGAAGATGTGAGCAGGGGTTTTCGAGAAATACAAATAACCTTAGTTTTTTTTCTTAAATAGGTCATTTACAAAAACAATATAAAGATAAAGCATTATAATGTAGGTTTTATACTTTTAATATATATGTTCAAACCAAAAACTAAAGATTGACATATCGAAGACTCAAAAACATCTTTAAATATACTAAAGATTGGCTATATGGCAGTGACCCCTTGTCATTTAAAATGTTACAATCAAGCCTCCTGAACTAATCGGGTATTACAGTGTTGCTCTTTCGTTATACCGACATCCCTTTTTTTGATTGAAACTAGTCACGTGTTATTCATGTGTGGGATCTATGACAAATATGCCCTTAAAATATAAATATATTTTAAATTAGGATAGAAATACTATTCTTCTTCTACCTCCGTTTTTTTCTTCTACCTCCACCCCCAATTGAAAGCTTTCAACTTTAATAAACTCCAACCCAAACCCTTCTTCTACCTCAACCTTAATTCAAATCTAAATCCAAACTTTTCTTCTTCCTCAACCCCAACCCGAACCTAAACCCAAAGCCTTCTTCCTCAACTCCAACCCTAACTCTAACCTAAATCCAAACCCTTCTTCTTCCTTACTCCAACCCTAGCTCCAACCTAAATCCAAACCCTTCTTCTTCATCAAAACAATCCTAATCCCAATCTAAACTCAATCTCTTCTTCTTCCCCCAACCGCAACCCCAACCCCGACCCAAGCCTAAACCTAATTAAATCACGTCCAATCAATTAATAGTGAATGGTAAAATGGGTATTTGCCATAGTTTACAATTTCGGTCGAAATGGATCGGTTTGGCTAGTTTCGGCCTGTATAGGCGGCTGCAGCTTGCAGCTAGCAGGGAGAGAAAGGGAAAGAGGAAGAGACAGTGTGAGAGAGAGAGAGAGAGAGAGAGAGAGAGAGAGAGAGAGAGAGAGAAGGGGGGGAGAGGGAAAGATAAAAAAAATAGGGTGAGAGAGAGAGAAAGAGAAAGATAGAAAAAAAAGTGTGGGAGAGAATGGATACTTCAGACTAACAGTTAGAGGAATAGGAAAGAAGAGAGGGAGGAAGAGAGATTTTTACTTTTTAGGCTTTATATGTGAGTAATTATTATTTCTTATTTTCTTATAATTTTTTCTAAATTTTTAGAAATTTCTCAACATTTTTAATATTTAGAATTTTATTTAATTAAAATAGTCCGATCCGATACAGGCGGTCGATACGGCCAATACGTATCGTTTTTATGGACGGCCGATCCCGATCCTGATACCGATTTTCGGAACCTTGTATTTGCATCCTCTTTAATAACAACCAATGAAATTGCAAAATAATACCATTTTTCTTTCATATCTGCTTCATTACATCATTTAAGGGGGTCTGGTTGTAGCACTTTAAACGATAGGGGGTCACTCGATATTAACCTATAGTTTAGGGCGTGCTAATGTAATTAAACCTACATAATATCTTACAAACTAAGATGTAAGATAAACAAGCAATTCAATTTATAAATATAAAAATAAATTAACTATTTTAACATAATTGCCTAATATAGATTATAAAATAAATAAGTAAACTCAATCTTTTCACAAAAATTAACATTCTAGATTGAATAAAGATGAAAGATAATAGTCTACTTTGATTTAGCTTCCATTGATAGAAATTTTAGAAGTATCCAAAGAGTATCTAAAAAGTATCTCAAAAGCATTATCACATCTAATACGGTATCTGATACATATATGATAAACAAGATTCGAAAACTCGGGATTAGGTTTGGCCATCCGTAAAAATGATATTTATCAGCTGTATTGGCCGCTCATATCGGATTGGACTATTTTTTAGTTATGTAATTAAAAATACAGGAAAATTTCTAAAAATTTAGAAAATAACAAGAAAATAAAGAAAATAATAGTTACTCATCTATAAAGCCTAAAAACTAAAAAATATATTAACTACTTAAAACTTTAATGAATACTGAGTTGGCTCTGCTTTCTTTCTTCTCTCTCCCTTCTTTTTCTCTTTTTTTCCTCTTTCTCTCTTACCGCCACAAGGCAAATTTTATTTCTTCCAAACATTGTAGTCAATAGAGAGTTGGGAAGGAGAGAGGAGGAAGTCTGGTGGAGTGAAAGGAAGTTGAAAAATACTATTGTCAATTGCAGTCAAAGAGGAGAGGAAGGTGGTAGAGGAATTATAGAGTGCGTGGATAACATTGCCATTGCCCGTCACTTGAGAGTTCGAAAGGAGGCTTGGGTTTCTCCTCTCAATTGAAAACCCTTTCCAAAACACATACAACACCTAAATAAAAGTATCAGTCTTTCCTAGTTTTTTAAGAATAAGACAAATCATTGCATAATTCAATCTTTGAATAGTGCGCTGCTCATGATAAAATTCATCAAAGATACTCATAATTCATAACCTTCTTCTTAACCATGTCCTAGAAATGGTGAAAAGAATTTCATTATCACCAATCATCCACGATAAATGATTAAATTCTACCACATTTATTACTTTATGAGACCACTTTAAAAGCCTAAACAACAATACCTTTTTATTACCAAAGGTCTTCCTACTTGCTATTAACCAAGAAAGCACAAATACTTCTATACTTTCGTCATGTCCATATCGGATATGGTACTCTTTGGATACTTTCGGTTATGTATTGAATACTTCCCTAAACTATCTGATTTTTTAAAAATAAAATTAATGTCGTGGATACATCTGGAATACTTGTTAGATACTTCTTTGTAATTCTTTTGATATTCTTATTAATAGGAATCAAATTAAAGGGGGATACTATCACCTTTCATTTCTTATCAGATAAAAGGTTCTCTTTGTTAAAACATTGAGTTCACTTACTTATTTGTAATCTATGTTAGGAAATCATGCTATAGTGGTCAAATTGTTCTGATTTTTAGATTGAATTCACTTTTTTATCTTATATATTAGTTAGTAATAATACTAGACTTTTTGTTATGAATGATAGCTCTTTTAATGGATAAATTAGAGGTCTTTTTCTTAGATAAATTATCACATGCAACAATAAGATATAATTTCTCGATTAAGAAATGCAAGCTTACAAGTAAACTAATATACATATGTAGACATAAATATATACACATATGAGCTAAGTATCCTTATGGTATCATATCCTTTTTTTCAAGTTTACCATATCGGCATATCCATATCATATATGTATCCCATATTTGTGTTCATGCTACATAGCTATTAATTAATGCGGAACTTAAATTCAATACTGTTTGACTCTGAAAAGGCTAAAAAGGTATAGTAAAAAGCACCCAAATATCGGCAAATACATTTAAATTTTGAACCAGATCTTAACCCTTAAGAGTAAATTTAATGGGTTAACTTAGTTTTTTAAGGCTTCTAAATGTGTCTGAGACATTGGAATGCCTATCATATGATTTCTGTTTGGGCAGTTTCATCATCTATTTTCCCTGTAAAAGAATTGTTTCTTACGAGTCATTATTGTGATCTTGTAATTTCTCCTTCCTTTTTGAAGTTGTAGTGCTTTGCTTCTTAGCAGTTGTCTCGTTTTAAACAGATAGGTGGCAATTATTGTATTGCTTACTCTTTTATCTTTGCTTTGTTATCCCATCTTTATCTCTCCCTCTGGATAGAGGGTTACTTGGTAATAACTTCATTACCCTGAAAAACTTGCCAACCTCTCATTTGTAGAATCCTATATTAAGTAAAAGAGAGATTAGCCTCCGGTTGGCTAGTTGTGATACCTCCAAGTGCTTCTCGGCCAGATCAGGCAGAATGGGAATCTTAAATAAGCCGTAAATGTTCTCCCTCAGGTCTATTATACCTAATCTTATGTTTGTGATAGTGGTTACCATTTTCGAAGTTGTCTCACACCATTGAAAGAATGACCTAGTTCAGTTTCACAAGGTAAATCAACTAAATTATGTTTATGAAATGCTTGAAAGAGTGGAAAATCAAATCTTAACAATGATTATATTGTTCCAAGAAGATATAATTTAGAGACACAAATTTGTTGCTTTTTTTAATTTGCACCAGTTCCATTATACTTTTGTGATGGCAAAGCTCATGGTTCTAACAATCTGTTCGCCTTGTCTGCATAACAATGAATGAATTGGATAAAAATATATAACTGGTAGAGGTACTTTTTCCATCCTCACTTTCCTGAGCTCACTTTCCAATTGTGATTCTAGGTCAGTGGGTTCCCCAGATGCTTGTGTTTATGCAGAGATCAGAACAAGAATCCCGGACACAATTTCCTGGGATTACAATTTTGAACGTGCTGGGAATACTCCTGTCAGCTTTACTGTTAAGGTTGCTCATGTTAATCTCTCTTTTGGCTTCACCATGCAGTCACCTACTCTACCAAGTGCCCTAATCATCCAGCACTGTTGCCCTCTTGTGTAATTCTCAGTCTGTAGTCCTGAAGGAAGCAATCGATGATCTTGAGTGGCCTGGTTCGAGCATCCAGATACTTCTGCAACCCGACCCTCCTTCTGTGACATTTAAAGGTGAAGGTCATGGTGACTTGCAGGTCCGGAAACCTCTCTTTCCTTTATATTGATGCCGAGATCATTGGATTTTTGATCCACTTCACCAGCTAAACAACTTGGCAGATTGAGTTTCCATACTATGCAAATACTGATCTTCTGATCGCATTTCAATGTGATCGTTGCCTATCATACAAGTATGTCACTATTTCCACTAACTATGATTTACTTTTGATAACTTTTGCAGTTATTAATCTTAGATATTTGTATAGGTATAAGTACAAGTTTCTCCGTGCAACGACATCAAATATCTCAAGCAGTGCTTTGAAGGAAAACAGAGGAATCAAAGTGACAATTGGAAGAGGGGGGATGCTGAAAATCCAGCACCTGGTTTCAGTTGCACGATCTGCTGCACAACATTCATATGGTGATGTTGGACTTCAACAGCCAAGTCGGATTGCTTATATTGAGTTCTTTGTCAAACCGGAGGAGGATGATAGTACTATAAATGACTCATAGGAGGGGTCTGTTGAGCAGGTATAATATATGAGCTACTGAGGCCATTAACATTAGGAATCTTTTTTTGTCATTGTTAGCAAGCAGTCAGTATTGCCTTCAAGGATACAGTAGCTGATCTATTACTAGAGGTAAAGCAATCATATATTGAGACAATTATTCTCCAGCGTTTGTCTAGGGTAAATCTGTCTATTATACGTGTAATGATTAAAATAAGGTATTTTTGCATAATTGCTACTGAAACCTTTTAAAATATTATAATTACCACTATAAATTGCTACTATAGTTAATTTTTAATAAACTCTTTCTAATAGATTATTATAAAGGTTAATAAACACCTGTCAATAACTAAAATACTCCTCTTAATTAAGTTTAAAATGTTAAAAGTATTTAGCAATAACTTTTGTCTCAAATAATATAAGTTATATTTTGTTGCACTATAGTATTAGGTAGATAGCTTTAAACTATTTTTAATAATTTATATAAGGGTAAAATAGTCTTTTTTGGGATCTAAGTTGTGTTTTAATAATTATTAGTTAGATTTAACTAATGGAATAGCGTTTTTGAGAGAACACAATGTTTTCTATAATAATTAATTTTTGAGTGGCAATAGTTCAAAATCCTTTAAAATAATAAATAATATATAGATTAAAGTGAGTTTCGTCACTTTTATTAAATCACCCTAACTTTTCTAATTTTAACTTATTCTCCTCTCTTTTCAGCTTTTTATGTTATTATTAATTGCCACAATTATCTACTTCCATTAAGCACTTATTACTATTTATCAAAAATGACTTTACTCAAAAGTTTATCACATTTATGCAAGTATGCAACCCTCAACTCACCGTTGTCGTCCTTCGATCTTTACAATGTGGACCCCAACCAATTAACCAACTAGCGCTGGCCACACAATTGCCATACTAATTTCGCATACGGATGAAGTCACATTCAGCGGTTGGAGCAGCAGTTCAAAAGTCCACTCCCACCTATTAAATAGACCAAGGGATAATTTTTCTTTTCACTCTTGAATTACTTTTTTTATAATAATCTTTCGAACTTTCTTTTAGTATATAATGATCTTTTGAACTATTAAAAATACCTTACTTAATCTCTTTTCACTAGAAGATCATTATATACCAAAAATAAATATTAAAGAGTCATTATATACAAAAAAATTAGAGTCATTAGTAGAAAATAATAATAGTTTAAGGGGTAAAAGGAAATTATCTTGTAGATTTAAATATGAAGTTGATTGCATTGGGATGCCATTAATTTTTTTCTATTAAAAGGAGAGCTGCTAAGCGGTTAATTAAACACTGTCAAAGAAATCTTAAGGCATCAAAAGCGAGAATACCACCGAAGTTGGAGGGAAGCAAGTATTGCTCATTCCCTTAAAAAATAAAAGAATGTTGCCTACCAAAACGGATAGCCCAATCGGTTAGCATGTTATAAATCCAGCCAACATGAACAATAGAAAAAACTGAAATATAGGATAAAAATTTACATTAGTGAATAATGTCATAGATCACCCATGAGGTCTTTAGTGTTGTTAATAACATCAACCACAATAATAGAGTTGCCTCTCAAAGTGATTTTTTTTTTCAAAATGGTGTTCTACTACTATGGTGATGCCTTATAAGAGAGCTAGGGTTTTTGCTTCTATAGCGGAGGCTACTGAGATTGCGCTAGCAAAGATAAAATAAACTTCAGCGTTGTTGTTCCAAGCAATTAGATCAAAGCCACTGGACATGTCTAATGGGTTCGAATAATAGAGTTGCCTTTCAAAGTGACTTTTTTTCAAAATGGTGTTCTACTAGTATGGTAATGCCTTATAAAAGAGCTAGGATCTCTGCTTCTATAGTGGAGGCCACTGAGATTGCGCTAGCAAAGATAAAATAAACTCCAGCGTTGTTGTTTCAAGCGATTATCCCAAAGCCACTAGACATGTCTAATGGGTTCCAAGATCCATCAAAATTCAGACAGACAAGACACAAGGCATGAGCCTCCCAATGAAGCACATTGTGAGCTGTAGCTCTTTCTATCATAGTATTTTATAGTCATTTGCATGGCCATCTATGTCATGTGGTGAGGTTTGCTTTGGATTCATTGGAAGCAAATTTTGTTTCTGGCCTTCTAGAGCATCTAGATGGTGGTTATCATTGTAGCCATAAGCTTCCCTTAATCACCCCAAAGGTGACTCCAAACATAATTGCCAATTGACATCCAAGGTAAAAATAATACTAAGGTTGTGGGCAATGACCTCTCATACCTCAATAGCATACCTGGAAGGAGCACTTTGGTGGGAACTCTTTCAATTATTTTATAGAGGAAGACTTTTACCTTGGATTTACTCTTAATTTTCAAATTGATTTCCATTCTAGCTCCATCAATTCAAACTTGAGTCTTAATTGAGTATAGATGAATTTGATTGTAGCTCTCCCTTTCCGGTCAGGCCACCAAATTTATTTATCCTTAATGGACCCAATCCTAAAGGTTAGGATAGCATTTTTGAGAGTTGACCCAAAGGCGGTACCAATTATGGGCTTATTCCAACAGCCATTAACGATAAGGTCAGAGACCATAGTTTCATGATTTAAAATAATTGGTATCCATATATAAGGGTTTTCATGCTAAGGGTTCGACAATGATCCAAAGATCCTTGAAGATGCTAATCTTAAATAGTGCCATCACCCAGCAATTGTTTAATACCCTCTTTCATGTTACAAATGACGATCTGTAAAGCTCTCCAAGCCTAGGAAGTACCTTTAAGCTTGGCGACTCAGTAGTCCAAAATCCAATATTTATATTTCATGATGTTCACCCAAAATGCTGAATTATTGTTTAGAAACTTAAAAACATATTTTTTTTCACCAAAAAAAATAGCAAGACCACCCTCAAATTTAGGTCTAGTGACCTTAGACCAATTGACAAGGTGCCAACATTTTTTATTTTTGCCCTTTTCCCATAGGAACTCTCTCGCAAGTTTAGTCACTTGGCCTAGAATATAATCTAAAACCCACGAACAAGCAAGCCAATAATTCGGAATAGATATCATGGTGGAGTTTATTAAGATTTGTCTACCCAAAAATGACAAAGTATCTCGCATCCACCTAACCAGCTTATTGGCCATCCTATTGATAATCTCTTACAAGAATGCGACTAGGAGATATTTGAGCACCCAAATATACAAAGGGAAACTCACCCATGTCAATGTTAAGGATGTTCACTATAATGCCCTTAACAGATGGGGAGGGGGAGGGATAGCACCAAAGTAAACACTAGATTTATTAAGATTAACTCCTTGGTTAGGTGAGGGATAGCAGCACCAAAGTAAACACTAGATTTATTAAGGTTAACTTTTTAGTTAATCAATATATTGTACTTATCAAGCACTAGTTTAATAGCTTTTGTCGAAGCTTGGCTAGCTTCAGCCATAATATGAATAACATCCGCAAATAGTAAGTGATTAAGGTCAGACTAATCAGTGCCCATAGAGAAACCTCTCAAGTTTCCTCGTACATTTTCCTCATTAAGGAGAAAAGAAAGGATTTGGGAGCAGATGATAAATAAGTACGGGGACAAGGGATCACCTTGTCGAATGCCATAATGAGGGTCACGAGCCCACACGGCACGTGCAATGCATAAGGCAACCTAGTTAATTATCAACGATCAAATAAATCATATATCAATATCATAATTTAATCATTAATATCTAAACTATGAATGACTAACATAATGGTATCAACAAAATACTAATAACCTTAATAGGACCTCACATAAGCTACAATATATCATTAAGAGCATCTCACTATTATATATATACAATAGTTATATACACATAATACATTAAATATAAAGTTGTATATTTATAGTAACAACAAGAATATAAATAACATTGTAAAAAGAATGATACATTATATAATATCAACTCATCTAACATATCACACTAACAATACTCTACTCCTCAAACACTAGCAAGGTCCCTAGAGGAGCATCCCTCTCAATCTGTTCAACTAGTTTTCTTTTTTTGAAATAAAAAATAAGGTCATGAGCTAAAGGCGGAGTGAATAGATTTTACTTTAAATCAGTGATTCCAAACAAAAGGTAAATTTATATATTAAATTATATGAATCAGAAATAAGCATTATGCCATGAATGAGTATATAAATATATTATCAATAATATATAAATATATAACAGATATCCTAATATAACTTATCAAATATATAATTTTATATATGCATAAATCTCTAGTCATACCATTATCATAGCACTCTCAAATATAACATGAATGATGCATGTTGACCATGACCATGCTATGATATCACATGCAACTACGTATGATTCATGATGACTACTCGATAATTAGATATATTATATGATAATAGAATCATATACATCTCCTAATATCTTTGTTGTCAATATTATCTCTGAATAACATCATAATAATCAATTACCTTCGCCATATCTAGTAGTCGGTCTCATAAACCTATCCGAAGGCTTAATCACCCACCATCAATTATATGTATATATCAATCATCTATCCAAAGCAGTGTACTAATTTAGCTGATAGAAAGTATGTTGGATACCCAACATCTTAATAATCATTATATCATATAGCTAACCATCGCATATAGTGAGTAATGTATATAACATTCTAACCCTCGCATATAACAAGCAATGTATATACCATATAACTAACATTCGTCTCTAGCGAGCAATATATATCATATAGCTAACCCTCATATATAGAGAGAGAAATATATATACCATAAAACTAACTCCCGCCTCTAGCTAGCAATGTACATTATATAATAATATATATATCTAGTATCTTTATGCTTTCTATCAATTACTCAACTATATTATTTTTATAATTTTCTCTTAAGTGATAGATAATATGTATTTATTCAGTACTATAAAAAGTCATATATATTAGGAATTTAGGTGGTAAAAAAGATAAAAAGAATATGATTCAATGTATTTTCTAATTCTATGACCATCACATGTTTGCTCATAATTCAAATCAACTCGACCAATAAACTATGCACAATATCCATCTTTAATCATTTCTATATCATACACATACTCATTTCTAAGGTCAACCTAATAAATGAATGATGAAAATATGCTCATTTGAATCAGCTCTATACATATGATCATAAAATTATGCTGAAAGCTAAAGTAGAATATGTATATATAATATATAATATATAATATATAATATATAATATATAATATATAATCTATAATATATAATATATAATATATCATAATATAAGAAAGCTCTCTAGGAGATAAGACTACTCATCATAAATGTAAATACTAGATAATCATCTTTCACATTTGCTACATCGACGATCAACCCTCATTAGCAAGGTCCACGAGGTTTTGAATAAGGGAACTGAGATCTGAAATTATTTATAACATATAATATTAGTCTTTTCACTAATTATAATTAATTCGACTGCAAAATAATTTCTCATTATAATCACATATTATTAATTTGTCCTAAATATCCTATTTGATTTATAATCGATATTTCATCCTCATATTACCACTAATTACTATACTTGTTTTATTATTTATTAATTAAAATATATAATGATATTCCAAAACATAAACATTTGACTACTGTTCCTTTGATATATATCAAAATGAAATAAATTAATGTAAGTACCTGCATATAAGTATATATAAATATATGTTTGTTTATAAGTATATTAAATCACTCTATAATGTTATAGAGATAATGTCCAAATATACAAGTATTTAGAACCAAATTAATTTAACCTCAATAATAATTATACCTAACTAGGATTAATGTAGTAATTATATTACATGTATTTTGCTAATCATGGTATAACTAAATTAATTTATGAAAAAATAATAATATAAATTAGTTATAATAATTAAATTACTAATCATCATAAATAATTAAACTAAAATTATAAACCTCCTGGTGCTAAACAATGCTAGGCTTGGCCCAACATTGTAACCCACAAATGAGGAGGAAGAACTATGAAAGACCGGAAGAAAGAAGAGAAGGGGCGGCTCAATTCCCTATCGACCCCGAGCTTAGTATAGAGAGAGAGAGAGAGAGAGAGAGAGAGAAAAGAGAGGAAGGTAGAGACATAGAGAAAAAAGGGAAGAGAGAGAAGCTCATCAACACGAGGAGGGTCAATGGCAGCTCTTCTCGATGGTCTGAGCTAGGCGAAGGAATTAGAGGAAGAGAGAGAAATGAGAGAATGATAGAGAAAGAAAGAGAAAATTAGAGAGAGAGGGAGAGCTAGGGTGGTGGTGTGGCGGCGACTAAGTGGCCAATGGGCTTAGTCTCACTTCCACGTGTGAAAAAATTTATACTTACTAAAAATTTTCATACATATTCTTATTTGTATGTATATCCCTCAAAACTTTTGTATGGATACTATTGGACTTAACTAACAGATAAATTTTAAAATAATATAGACATAGAAAGATAAAAATATCATTATTTTAATTTTTATAAATTTTTCTTAGTTAATGGTTTGTTTTATTATTTTATATTAAATTATTGAGATTTAACTTGAAAAGTAACTACATAGATATCTATGCAAATAATATATACTTTGAAGGATATACATATAAATAGTCAAATTTAGAGATATATACAAGCAAATAGTGGATTTTCTTAAGAGTGTACATGCAAAAAAATATATGATGATATACTGACTCTTTCCTTCTTACAAAAAAAAATGATTTTTTTGCATGTACATCCTTCTATAATCTCTTATTTGTATTTATACCCCTCCAAAGTTGATATTCACATTATATCTCTTAAAACATTTGATTTTTAAATAGATACCCCTTAAAAATTTTATTTTCTTTATGAATACCTCTCACATTTAAGTCATTAAATTAACTATAAATAACAGAAATACTATTGTTTTTATTTATTTTATATTCATTTAAAGTATTTATGTCTCTTCATCTACTAAATTACTAGGCATTTAACTATGGGTTTGGAAAAGTATATAAACAAATATAAATTTAAAAAGGTACATACGTAAATAAAGCTTTAAGAAATTTTCTTTTCGATAAACCATATCAGTAGACTTAACACTCCTGAGAAAAATATACCTCTAATATTTATATAAAAAATAAAAACTCATAAATCATAATGATGAACTAATACGACTTAGGCCGGAGAGATGACCTAAGGTAGGAAATTCTAATCACATAAAAGTTTCCCGACAATAAAAAATGATGGGTATAAAGTCTCATATAAAAACCAAAGGCAAAGATCTCTCCACCGCACCTAATTAACAAGCAAGGAAAGTACACCTTTTTGGACTAACGCATACCTACTACGAATCCTTATTTATGTTATGTTGCATGATTTGGACTAGACATCATATCTTGTTTGTTTCTTGGAAGGAAACTCTTTTTTAAAGCAGTTGAACCAGCCGCTAAATATATTCAATATCTAAAACCAACAAAAATCTTACACCTATTTGATAAAATCTGGAATGGGGTATTTTGTTTAGGTATCAACCTTCTAGACTTTGGCTACTTGCTGATAAATGAACAGTATCTGGCTTCCATGTAGGGGTGAAAATGGATTGGATAGTGTTCAACCCATATCCGGATCCATATTTTTAGTCCGGATACAGATATTGGATGGATAGCAAAATTTAAAACAATATCCTAACTAAACGGATACGGATATTGATTGAATTTAAAATAATTATAATATTTTATTTAGATATAATTAATACAAAATTATTAAGAGTTTTACGACAAATAATTTTTTTGTATGTCAAATTTATAAAATTAGAGAAATTAATCTCTATAAATAATATATAGCGTATTATTAGTAACAATATTAATATTTACTATTTAAATAAGCAAACTAAAAACTGTAAATTATTTAAAAAATATGCCGGGTAAACGAATATCCGATATCTATATCCGAATCCGAATCCGAAAAATATATCCAACCGTATCCGAATCCGTATCCAAATTTTTTTTAAAATTTATATCTGTATCTGAATCCGTATCCGAATCGGATAGAAATATTTTATCCTAATCGGGTCAGATAGCGGGTCGGATCAGAGTTAATCCGACCTGTTTTCACCCCTACTTCCATGTATCATGTTAATAAAGAGCAATGATTCGATACTAACCAATTACTTATTAAAAATAATTTTTATCTATTGATAAATTAAAGGGTATATAAGATATATTATATATGTGACTAGATTAATTGATAAAATAATTAGAAGTTAAGTATTTTCTTATTGCTTATCCTTATAATCGTTTTCTTAATAATAGGAGTGTTAACTTCTACAAATTTATTATTATTTTTATCTTTTATAAATAAAAAATAGATAGTTAAGAAAGAGAAATACAATATGACTAATTTATCCTTATAATTTAGAAAAGTGACCAGTTATTTAATATCATTTAATTTCAACCGTTTGATTAGGAGAGAGAAATTAATAGTTTGCTATTGAATCATTTGTCGACTCATATACTATATATCATTAGATAGAGGTACTGAGTACATTGTTCTTTTTGTAACTACTATATAAAAGGATGTCATTATCCTAGCATTATCTCACTCCATTCCCCTCTTTGTTGCTTCCATGACTCATATAAATATAAGTTTTCCTTTAAACTAATCCCTCAAAAAATGTTGTTAGTTTCTGCATGGATACCTTTAACAACTAATCAATTAGTTAAATTTGTAAACTTTTGCTAGTGAAACCAAAAAGAAACTTCATTTATTTATTTATTTATTATTTAATTATATCTGTTTATTTTTATTTGTTAATGATATTATGTGAGTAATGTGTGATCAATTTTAAACATTTTAAAGATTATTCTTAAAAGGGGAAATGTTTATTTAAAGTTATCATTCGAAATAGATAAAAAGGATGAGAGATCATAAACCGTTAAGAGGATAAAATATTATAAAATATAAATACGAGAATTTATAGAAAAATTAGCAATAATTCATATATATATTGTAATTAAGTCTGTTATAAATAATATGCATTCAGAGATAGAAAATCGAAAATAAAGATGATGGGGTATCTTTTTCCCTCTTTATTTCACAACTATTACTATCAAATAATGCCACTAGTAAAGAGTAATATGTGGGCAAATAGCATTATTCATATAATATATTCAGAGGTACAAAATTCCAAAATAAATATTAGCGGTAGTCGTCTCCATCAATGGCCAACTAACACTGTAAATAATCTTCCAGACCAACAAAACCCTGCCCTTCTCTTCGGCTCTTCCTCTCCCTCTCCCTCTCCCTGACTCCTCTCTCTCTCTACGAGCCATGAAACCTCGTCTCCCACCCCTTCCATCTTCATCTCCTCCCCTCTCCCCCACCTCCTATCCCAAACTCATTACGCAAACCACCATTTCCCTCCTCCTCTTCTCCCTCGGATACACTCTCGGCTTCCTCTCCTCCTCCTCTTCCTGTCCTCCTCCCTTCTCTTCTCCATCCCAATCCGATTCCAACTCCACCATTCCATACCTATCAGTAGATCTCTTCCGCTTCCGCACCAAGTGCGCCGACCCGATCCCCCAGTCCTCGATCCTCTCCACGATCCTAAACAATTCTTTCGACGGCGCCTCGCCGTTCTTGGGCTTCCCCTCTCCGGAGACTTCTTCGCTTATTCTCCCGCCGCGATCCAACCCCCGGGGCTGGGGCTCCACCGGCGCCGTCTTCCGCGATCTAATCGAATCCCTCCGCCCCTCCACCATCATCGAGCTCGGCTCCTTCCTCGGGGCCTCTGCCCTCCACATGGCCGCCGTCACCCGCGGCCTCTCCCTCCCCACCCTCATCCTCTGCATCGACGACTTCCGGGCATGGCCCGGCTTCCGTCGACGCCTCCGCCGCGACGTCCCTCCAAGCCGTTGGGGCGATTCCCTCCTCCTGCCACAGTTCATGGCCAACGTCGCTGCCGCGGGGGAGGCCTCGAGGGTCGTGCCGCTGCCGTTCTCCACGGCGGCCGCGCTCGCGGCGCTCTGCGACTGGGGAATCTACGGCGACCTCATCGAGGTGGACGCGGGACACGACTTCCACTCGGCGTGGGCGGACATTAATCGGGCGTACGCGATTTTGCGGCCCGGCGGGGTATTATTCGGCCACGACTACCATACAATCGCCGATAACCGAGGGGTGCGACGTGCCGTGACCCTATTCGCTAAGGTCAAGGGGCTCCAGGTGCGGGGCCACGGTGAGCACTGGGTCCTCTCGGCCAAGCCTCTTAACGAGTCTCTTTGGTAATTAATGTAATTTTTGTACCATAATTATGGTATTAAAAGTTATATATATAAGTATACAGAATAGTGCGTGTAATAAAGAATACATAATAGAAAGTGGGGAGAAATCATAACAACCATCTTGATAACAATTTGTCCTGTTTGCTTGCTTTTTTTATTTTTTATTTTTATTTTTATTTTTATAGATTACGTGATATTGGCTGCTGTTTAATTAGCGTTGTCTCATTTGATCTAGATCATTTGGTGCATGTTTTTTAATCACTTATTTATTTAAATAGTCCATCTATGAAAGAGAAAAAGATGTAATGGTTGATTAATTTATGATTAGCAGGATACTTACATCTTACTCATTTATCTGCAATTGATTTGGGGGTTGGGAAAGAAACAGGTGAAATGCTTTGTGTCTGATAGACTGATACAGTTGAGATGTCATTGACAAAGAATGAAAATATAGATTTAAAGATATTGTGGATCTAATTAATGATTATTTTTTTTTAGAAAATTTGCATTCAACTCTACATCATTTGATGTATTTGGAGTTCATAAGATCTACTAACTGAATTTAACTAAACTTCTCTAAATTTAAGTTAAATGTACTAAGGGAAATACAATTACCCAGCTTAAACTCATTTTCACACTAGAAATTCATTTCCTCTATAATGGGCATGTAGTATAAAGGAAATAAACATACACCGTCAAAGCCTAAATTCTTCTAACATCAAAGCTACCTCACTCTAGCGGCTATTAAATTTGTGTTATTAAATTCAATTAAATTATGTATTCATTTGGGCAAGCACAAACTCTCTTATACATGCATCTTAACTTAACCCAAATTATATGAGTCAAATAGACCCAAATCAAAATGACTTATTACATAGGTTTATTGAACTAATACAAATAAGTACAAATATTAAATTAGGTTAATTTGATACCACAAACTTAATAGCTCACTTTGAAACCTAGAGAATGAGTCATTTGACATTCTTCACTTGCACCAGCTCGATGAGAGCAGATAACTTCACATGTTGCTATATTTATATTGTTACATGAATATCCACTACTATTACTCTCTAATAATTTATACAATGATATCTTTTGTGATGGCTACTATACTACTTTACTATTCTACTTTTCTCGATGAGCTCATATTAAGTACCACCACTTTTTTTTTATAAAACCTCAACTCTCCTTAGTTGATTTTTTTTTTGGAGTTCATCCCTAACTTGGTGTCCATGTTTAGAGAACTTTCCTCCGTGCAAATTAAATTTATGACTAAATAATTCTAAATTTTTATACAATGTGGATAATAAAATAATAGTTTTATCATCATTTATCCATCTCTATTTTATCGTAGAAGACCTTAGGAACTCGTTTGAACAATCTTCTCTTTATAAAGAACTAATTGGCAATAAATGGGGTTTGGTACATGCACTCTAACTTTGTCTTTCTTTAATAGATATCTTATTTGATTTTCTATCTATAAAATAAAGTATCATAGTTGACCTTATAGATTTAGCAGATATGAATATTAAACCTTCAAATCTCAAATTTCTTCTTCATCAAGTTTCTCTATCTTAATTTGACTTTCACTATTGAGGCAATTCTTTGAACATCTTGCACTCAAATCATAAAGCTCTAATATCTTTTATAGGAAATGATAACTAATTTCTCTTCCACTAGGACCAAAATACTTTTAACATGAAATTACTTAGCTTAAGCGAAATCTATATCCAAGATGTGCAAGAACATATAAAAAGATTAAAAAGCCTAAGAAAAAAAGCTATAAGCATAACTACAATACAAAAATATATGTGGTTCACCAACATTGGACTTGTCCACTGTTATAAAGAAGAATAAATTCACTATTAATTGGAGAAACTTTACAAAGAGAAATATTTGAGTTTACTTCTATAAAAATTACAAGAATGATAAGGGGCTCCTTCCCATAAAATGTCACCATCTCCTTGTTAAACCTAATACTTAGCTATCCTAAGTTGCATTAAGCAATCTAGTAGTCGTCTTTACTATGATCCTTAATGCTTACCCTGCTTTCCTAATTTGGTTACACCAATCCATAGTTAGTCTTTCCTATTCATGTAACAAATCTCTTTAACTATGAGATTAGTTTATACTATACTTAGTGTATCAATATTGATCAATGAGATTAGAAAAGGAATTCTCTCGATTATCGTTTTCTACATGGTATCAAACTAGGTCATTTAACATTTTGTTTTCGCCTCTCTTCATTCTATTACCTTCGTTTGTCTCCTTTCTTATTATTTAATGGCTATCTCACCTAATTCCTCCCTCACTTCCTCTTCACATGATGAAGTTGCTAGCGGCATTAACAAAGAAGTAATCAATGCAAGATCCAACTCAACAACCCGTTATTGCGTCGAATGAGCTAAAGATGGCTAACATGAAGAGAAGGGAAAAAGGTCATCACTGAGCCTGGCATGATCTTTTCAACTCCGATGAGCATCAAGTCCTAGCTATTTGTCAAAGATGGTACTCTCCTCCTGGATGCATTTGAATATTGTCAATTGGTTGACTCTCTCTAATATATGACACTCACTTGACTAGACATCTCCTATGCTATGCATCATATTGTCCAATTCATGAGTGCCTCTCACATAAAATTTGGTTGTTGTCAAACGAATTCTTCATTATTTGAAATTGAATTTGGACTCATCTTTCGTCTCTTCACTAGTGCGCTTCATCTCAACGCATACTCTAATGCTGATTAGGCTAGTTGCCTAGATACTTGTTAGCTCATGTGTCTTCCCTAGACTCAATTACATCTCCTGATCCTCCAAGAAACAACCACTATCTCTCGAGCGCCAAATTTGAATATTATACTCTCGCCATTAGCTATGTTAAGACCATTTGGCTAGCTCGTGTCCTCTTTAATCTTCCATTTTCAGTAATTAAACACATCACTCTTCATTGTGACAACCTAAGCCCAATTTACATAGCTTCTCAATCATGTCCTTCTATGCACATATGAAACATATCGGGCTAGATTATCACTTTGTACAAGAGTGTGTCACCTCGGGCACTCACTATTTTCTATTTGTTCCTTCATTTAATCATTCAATGGATCTCTTCAACAAAGTATTCACAACCATCTATATTAGCTCTTACATTCCAAACTCATCTACCTACGGCCGTCGAGTTTATGGGGGAGTGTTAAACCTAACATCTAGCTATCCTTAGTTGTGTTAACCAATCTAGTAGTTATCTTTCCCACCATCCTTATAGTAGTACTTTCTTAGTTTGGTTGCACTAATTACGTTGTTACTTTCTTAGTTTGGTTGCTCTAATTACGTTGTTAGCCTTTCCTATTTCTATAACAAATCCCTTTTACTATAGAATTATTTTATCATAACTAAACTATTATAACATTTATATGGGTACAACGTTAATGGAAATTTGATTTTATAAAAAAGCACTCTACTCATAATACATATTTGATTTTATTAAATTTCCTTCTACCCATTAGAGAAGTGGTGGTGGGTAGCGCATTCACACGCGAAATAGTAAAATTTTATTCTAATATAAACTTTCGTATACTAGCATAGCAAGAAAACAATCACTTATCTCAATACTAATATAGTAATACCTACTTATCTTTTCTCTCCTCTTTTATTTAATATTTTTATATTTACTAATTACTATTAACCTTTGAAAAGATATCACTTTAATCAACTTTTATTATAGTCACTCGTTCTCTCTCGTTCCTCTTTATTTTTTTTTTCTCTCATCTTCTCATCTATATCTTATAAAGAGTATTTTAATTATTTGTTAAACTATAATTTTAACTTTATATCACATCAAGTGTAATTACTACACACTACACTAGTTAACAAAAAAACACAGTAGTAACTTCTACTAGAATTAAAATTTAGCATAATTATAATAATATTAAATTAAAATGAGATTTTAATTTACAGAAAGACTTCTCAAAATTATAGTAGACCATCTACTCCAATGATACATGTTCATATATAGTTTATTCTAATTCTCAATCTATATTAGAAAAATATATATAAATCCAAAAAAGTTAGCAAAAGGCTTAGAAGGTTGCGTTTAAAGTGAGAGTCCACGGAAAAAAAATATTGAAGATGGCGTTAACCAAAAAAAAATAAAATAAGACACTATGAATATTTTGCAATGATAATAATAATCACCTCATTAATTCCAAAATACAAATATAATGTATCAATACAATTGACAACTCACAACATTAGATACAATAATATATAATATAAAAAGAAAATGATAATAAATATCAAAACTCGATTTTGATGTAAATATTAGAATAATCTTAGGTCACTAGAGCTAATGAGATAGAATTCAGTTAATTAAAAAGACTTATATTATATGAGGGCACCTAATTCGAATCTTAATAGCATCGATATTTAGTGGGATACTATTAAATTTTCACTTCTCTTAAACTGAATTACTCTCATGATTTTATATCTTATGAATATTTGCAAATTTTACTATGCGACAAAGTATAGACTTTTTTCAATAGGAATTGGCAATATAACTTAAATAATTGAGTATATTATAAATTCATATATGAAAAGTTTCAAAAATCTGAAATTAACTTGCGCACTCTAAAATTAGTTAAAAGGACTATATATATATATATATATAAATTATTTATGTACATTATGGATCCGCTAAAGTGGTAGATGAATCATTTTCATTATAAGTCAAGAGGAATCACTTTTCATGTTAGCTAAATTACATTGAGAGCCACTCAATTATAACTTAGTATTCCTTATATTATTGAAAGAAAAAAATCCAATTGACCAATAGTGGATCTTTTTTTTCTTCAACAATATAAGGAATACTAAGTTATAATTGAGTGGGTTTCAATGTCAATAAATTAATGAAACGGTCTACTACGGAACTCCTTTCGAAAAAAAGAAGAAAAAAAAAATATACAACCCTTCTATTGGCCTACAATTTGTCTTTTTTTAAATTGATATATGAGTCAACCAAATTTTCATACTCATTTGTGCTGAAAGTACTTTTTATCTTTCTCCTAAACTCTCTTCCTCTACCTTTCCTCTTCTTCCAATAATTTTCCTTCCTAATAGTTATTATTCCTCTATATCTGAATCTCCTTCCTACTCTCAACTTTACTCTTCTTTTCTATCCTCAAATCTCTATCTCTCTTAATTTTATGACCAATCCCAAATTCTCTGGCACTATTTCTTTGAATTTCTCTGTTCATGTTTCTCAGTCTATCTCTCCCTCCCAATCTCTATCAAACTCGGTCACCTATTTTAAAAGAAAAAAGGAAAATGTATTGATATACCTACCTATTACAAGAATCTAAAATTCTAAACTCCTATCATTGTTGGCAAACTAATTGGCTTGTTAGTAGATATAAGTAACTTACCAATTATTAAAATTGCTAGTTCAAATTTTAATGTGCCGTGAAAAATAAATGAAGAATCTCATCGTTCTACGTGAAAACGAGTAAAAATTTATGAGGTCAAAATATAACTATTCCTATTTTTTTATATATTCTATGTGCATTAATATGCCTTCAATTCCACTTTACTTCAGTCCTAATTAATCTTTAGGTGAGTTGATCATCAAATAGAATAAACCTAGTGTATGTTTCACTTTGCTTCAGTCCCAAACTAAGGCATCAAAAGAAGTACTTGGGGGTCTAATCGAATAAATTATTTCCACAAACTTTCGGTAATCAATATTAATCTTCCATTCCTTTGCTTGCTTTACACAACGCACGAATTCCTATGGAGATTAGATTAGAAGGTGAAATATGTAGTGATGGCCCAAATCTCTTTGGCTTGGCCTGGCCCAGATCCAGAATGGGACTAGGGGTGTAAATTGTAATCGAGTAGAGCTTGACCGAACAAAGTTAATTTCAAGCTTTAATGAAAATTAATTTCATTAATACCATACCATAGGTATGCATAATTTCACCATAGTATAAAGTTTGCATTTTAGAAGAGAATCATGAATAGGAATGAGAACAATTAAATAGTCGGATAATTAACTTTTCACCTTTCTAAACTATTGTTTTTTTCACAAAGGCATTTTAAACTATTTTTTAGTACATAATGATCCCCTAAATTATTAAGAAAATTTTATTATGAGATAATTTTTGGATAGAAACACATAAGAGAAACTTATCGGAAGAAGTGGGATGAGATATTTTTATTATTCGGTAGAGTCATTGTGCACCAAAAAATGATGATAGTTTAGTGGGTAGAAATAAAATTATCCCTTAAATAATATCTAATTCTATTAAATTTTGTGTCTAAGTTTTCCTCGTCTACTACTCTACTTGGACTCAATCTAAAGGTAGTGCCATCAATGGAAATATGCAAACAAAATTCATTGGAAGGAAACTTAAAATGGGTCTGTAAATAGGTGAAGAAAAGCTGAATACAACACTTGAGAAATGCCAAAATATGAGTAGCATAATTGGGCCACCCTTCCATAGAACTGAACTAATGCAAAGCTTTTTCATGGACAAACTTTTTCTATTTTCATAAACAGGCTTCTTTTGTTTCTATGGTGCAAAGAAATCAAGACAAAACGAACATATTTTAAGTTTTAGCTTGCAGTTTTCATAACCTCGTTTAGACAAAGTCACTGGCATCTGGATGTCACTCAAAGAGTACTCTTATGACAGCAAAAGAAACTTTAGGTTCTAAAACGGTCTCGGAGGTTTTTATTATTTTTTTATTCCCTTATTATGAAACTCAGGTATTTTCCATCTTTTTTTTTTTAAGAAATTAAGGTCGGAGGGTGGAGCAGCCGTGTGCAATCGAGAACTCAAAATATTTAGTCCCAATTTAGAGAGTTTTCTAGTTCACTCACAAAGCAAAGCATATTTATTGAACTATGATGAGCATTTTTCTGAATACTTGAGCTTCAACCGAGGATAATAGAAGTATGGAGGAGCTAAATCATCCATCTATCACTATCAACCCATTATGTTTGAGGAGTTGATCCAGAAGCATAGTGCTTATCAAATAGAGGTCTTTTACTTCACAAAAATAGTTAATCATACAGTTATTTTGCTTAATCACCGTCCACATATTTTGGTTCCTTTTTTCGACTTTGACTTATACTTTTCATATCTCTAAACTTAATTGGTGTTGGAATTCTATCTCTGACTGCATTGGTTACATTTAGTGAACTAATTTCCACATACCTACGTTTCTTTAAGGATAGAAACAGGGTTGGGTGAATCAACCACACATAGTAATTTATTTGTTGTTTGAAGTGTAGAAATCTTTCACCAAGTCTTTTAGCATACTTGCACCAAACCGGCAAACACTAGCTTGTGACTAAAATGCTTAGATTTCTTCCGGACCAAAGATGCTGATGGCTTGACTTAGAGAGAATGGCTCAATATATAGAAGTAGTAGTAGTAGTAGTAGTGAATAATATTCTAAAGAAAAATCCTTTTAATTTAATCGCTGATATCCTACATAAGAGGTTGATAATAAACTATTTAAATTGAATTTAGAAATTGACTCAAAGGACATTCAATGTGTATGACCTGTTCAAGCATCATGTCCTTATTATCAGGCATTGGCGAGTTGATTCGTAATTCCTTTGTTGGGAATTAGGAATTAGGAATTTAGATTTGATGCAACCGTGGACTGACGCAATTTAGATTTGAATTCCTAATTTCCTTTGGGAATCTCACTTGCTTACGATGTAGATGTCTATCAATTTCAATGAAAATAAATTTGATCCCGAAATTTCTTTGCCGACTGTTTCAATCTGACTACATTCGACGTTGTGATCTTATTAAATAATTGTCACGTCATTAGCTAATTAATCCCTACACGGTTTGTAGAAGATGTCACAAAAGACAACCAAATACTTGAAACACTAATTTTGATGTGAATGTGGGTAAGAAAGAGATAAAAGAAAACATTATAGATGAATATATATATATATATATATATATAATTTACATCCTGTGTTTTACTTTTTTAATTATTAACAGCTTATTATATGAGTATTTATTATTTCTCTATGCATTTTATGTTTATTTTTTATTTTATTGAGAGAGAGAAAGTCTGTAAGCAAGATATTTTATTTATACAAGGCTAGATAAAAAGTGAATTTACACAAAATAGAGAAAAAAAAAATTAAGGAAGTTGCTCCTCCAGATCCGAAGAGCCTAGACCATAGCCGATTTAGTGATGGCTCCTAGTCTCATTGGTGATGGAAAGGAAGAGTGTAGTGGTGACGGAATGTGGGGGAGTGACAGTAGTGAAGAGGGAGTGGCATTGTCATAGGGGAGGCGGCAATAGATGGAAGAGGAGGATGATGTCCTAGGGGAGGAAGCAACCAAGGGAAGGGGAGCGGTGACCTCTACGACTTAGGAAACGATGACCTCGACAATGCAAGAAACAACAACCTGGCAATGCAGTGAGCAGCAACGATGAAGAAAGGAGAGAGGAAGAGAATGAGAAATTGCAAAATGAGAGAAAGGAGGAAGAGAAGAGAGAAAGAAATGAAAAATCATCACAAGGGAGAAGGAAATACCTCTCCCCTCCTCCAAGCCAAAGACACTGAGGAGGATAGAGGGTAGAGACCATTTGTATGATTAGCACTGATGGAGAGAACCAAGGGTGATGGTAAAATATTTTTCTCCCGAAACCCTATTAGAGAAGGTCTCTACTATCAATCTTATGCATATAATGTTTATTGCCTCAAGATACACTATATTACCAAAGTGAATTAACTTTAGTTATACATTTTCCTGTTCAAAGAGAACTACGGTGATATCAGTATTTACATTATAGGCTTAACCCTCACTCTCCCCCTCTAGCAAAATCAGTCTTCCTCAAACATTGCCCTCGCCCCTTACTGGGCAAAGTGTGGGCTATTATGGTTGGCTTGACTGAGCTCTCCAAGTTTCCTTCAAGAAATGAGTTGTGGCTCTTTAGCGATAGCTAGTTATCTGTTAGCTAGATCAGCGACCATGTGGCTAATTCTGATAAGATAATCCATCATATAGTGTTTGTTTGTAAACACCTGCTCTCTAAGTACTCTAAGATTAAACTAGGGCTTAGTAGCAGGTGAAACAACTTCCTTGTGCATAACCTGGCTCAGCATGCCGTTCGTCGAAGGTCTTCTGACCATTGGTCGGGTGAGCAGCTAAACGCCATCTATAATTCTACCTAACTTTATGACAGTGGTCTATTTACCTTCTTTACAATAATAAATAAGAAGAAGAAGAGAGAAAGAGTAGAGCACCGTAGAGTTGACTGAATGGACATTCAATGTGTAAGATCTGTTCAAGCTTCATGTCCTTATAAGGAATGGCGAATTGATGGAGTACTTTGCATTTCTTAATTCTCATGGGATCCATAATCTCATATGGCGTAACAGTCGATTGATACATTTAGATTTAAAATTCTTAATTCCTTGGGAATCTCACATGCTTTAGGATGTAGATGTCTATGATGGAGAACACAATACTAATTTCAATGAAAATAAAGCTAATCAAAATTTCCCTCTGTCGACTTCTTCCATCTCACTACGTGCGACGTTGTGATCTTATTAAATATCGTCACGTCATTGATTAATTAATTCCTACGCGGTTTGTAGAAGATGTTACAAAGACAACCAAAGACTTTGAAACACAATCCACTAATTTTGACGTGGATGTGGTTGTGGATATGGATGCCCGAATCAAAATATTAATTAATAAAAAAAAATTAATGTACACTTATTTTGCTTTTATATTTTATTATATAAGTATTTATCATTTAACTTCTGTATTCTATATTTATCGCCTCATAAATGCACTATATCACGGAGATGAATTAATCTGAGTTACTTATTTTTCTGCTTCAAAAATATATTCGAAGAGAGTAAAGAATCATAAAGTTAGTTGCCAGAGAAAACCAGCACCAAAATCAAAATACGAAAAGAATTAGTATTCTTTTTTCTATTTCAAAATGATAAAAATCAAAATAGGGGAATTTTTTTAAATTTCCCAAAGAAAAAAAATGGAGTGGGAATCTAAATATGGTGATTGAAAAAGAGTTGCCATATTGCCAGTTTAACACTGAATATGTGACATAGAACAATTAATTAAGGCTTGTACTCCAGCTAGAAGGAGATAGATTCTTCCCATCCTTTCCTAGCAGATGATATTTATTTATATAAATTATTATGTCTATCATGATTCATGAAGCCAAGTACTACTACAACACACTTCACACTGAAGTGAAGAGTTCAAAGATTAGTTGGTGTAGTATGATAATTATAAATGGGGAACAGTTTGCTGTTGGAGATGGACATAAATTATGAGCTTGTTTTAGGCCCACAAGCATGCCATATGTTTCAGTCTTACAAGACGAGGTGTTATACTTTTCATCTAAAAATTTGGGCTCTTGAATAAAAAAGAAGAAGATGATGCCAAGTTAGTTCGGTGGCACATCAACCTTTGATGCATTCATGGAACCATTTGGCAGAAGTAGCAGATTAATTTACTACAAACGTTAATAATATATATCATGAAATTTGATGCCATAATAATTGTGTAAATCTAATTTGAGAATAGTATGGATAGTTTAGTCATTTAGTAACTTACAATATAATATGTAAGCATTAATGAATCACATTGATTTCAATATTTGCACCGTTACTTTTGGTCCGCGGTCGGTGAAATTGATCTAAACCAAAAGGAGAATTACATGTACAATATATGATTATTCTTGAAATTAAAAATTAGAGAAATTTTATTTCGCTCCTCCACTGTAGTTTGGGTTTGGTAGAAATTTAAGTTATGTGGAAATTTAATTGTAGCTTTGGCCAATTTTTATTCAGAGATAATAGTGAGGGTCTCTCTTTTCAAAACTCTTCTTAATTATATCAAAACTAACAGTTATGAGGTAAATAAAAGCTAGACCTAATTAACTTAACCACAGAGGAGTAAAAAGATTTTTTTTCTGTTTACACTGACAAGGGCAGTGTGACAAAAAGTTAATTGTATTACCACCAATAATTAATGCAGGGTTTAGACATTTTTACGAATTTAATTTGATGAGAAATTGATGAAAGAAAGATGAAAGAATATGTGATCTTGTCTCTTTACGTAGTATGTCATAAATGTGCACCATTTTTTAGGGACTAATAAAGAGAAGGCCTACATTATGGCTCCATGTCTTTTTATCATCTATATGATGGTCCGGTGGGTAAACTACCAACAAATCTCACGGTTAACAAACAAAGTACACCAAAAGGACAAAAAAGAATTGTTAATAAGAATAATCAATGTTTATATATATGGTACATCTACTTATTCACCTATATATACTAGCACAAAATAATATCTAACTTTGGCCAGGAATTCTCAAGATATACTAAGAAAACAGTAAAAGGAAACTTGAATATGAAGGAGTTATTATTATTATTATTATTTTTGAAGAAAAGTGATAACTTAAACAACATTCAAAGTTAAACTAGTATTATGATATGAGCCCCTTAAACAATTTCAGAATAATCTCATTTGAACTCGAAATGGAAGAATTGTCGCAGTTGTATTGCATGCTAAATATTATATACAAGTATATGTTGTGTAAATATATGTTAAGAAATAATTATATATGTTGAGAAAGATATCTTAAAAATATCTAATAAGATAATGCTTACACAAAGATTGAATCACAATAACTACAATGGATGTGTATAGAAGGTGATAAAAAATATCTAAAAGTAAACAAGATATTTAGAGATAATATATAAATTATTAACACAAGTGACTATGATCCAATAATAACTCTATAATAAGAAGATTTTATGTCGTAAGAGTCACTCTTATTTAATAAAAGCATCAAAGTTTTTAATTTTCTCATTTTTTTTGTTTGTAAAGAAAATCATCTATAATCCAAAACAAAAATGAAAATAAGAAATCGTAAACCTTAAAAAAAAAAATCGTAAAATGCATAAATTATTAATCAATATAAAAAAGTAATCTCAAACTCAAAAATTAGATATATATATATATACAAAACATATAGGTATGAAATATAAATAAATAATTAAACTCCTCCTGGCTAGCATATCCCACTAAGAGATCACTCAATAGCACCATCGCAAAGAAGTGAGAAAATCTTCTTTCCTTACTCAAACTTGTCTAATTTTCAACCCATTATAAAAAACATATTTAGGTTTTTACACAAATTTACAATGTGGTCTAATGTTCCTTTATTTCCACAATAATGATAACTAGGAATACAAATTCTACCATTATATCCATTCTTATATATCTTAGCATTCTTATTACACTTCTCATTATATTTCTTAACATTTGTTTTATAATCAATATGAAAAGTATTAATGTAATGATAAGATGATTGAACAAAATAAAAAGAAGAATATACATTACATTGTACTTTCAAAATGATTTTATCATTTATTATTATATCCTAGCCCTTCCTTTGTGATACAACAAGTTGTTTCAAATTTTTAGACTTTATAGAAAATTTGTCAAGTGCAATCTTAACATTATATAGCTTATTATTAAGACAATTGACCCTTTCAATTAAAGTCTCTTTAAAAACAATTTGCTCATGCATATTAACGTCAAAAAATTTTAATTTTATCTTGTAATGAAGAATTTTTAGAAATTAAAGAGTTTGAGTTTAAGATAGTGTTATCTAATTTTTCTTGAAACTTTAAATTTTCTTCTATGAGACGCTTCATATCTTTCAACATGTCCGCATGATGCTCTGTCATCTTGTCTTTTTCTTCTTTCATCACTTTTCATTTTCTTGCAAGTTTCAGATTAATTATTTATTTTTTGTAGAATTTTTTGTACAACTCATTGTAAGCTCTTTGTAATTCTAAATCATCTTCAAAATCTATAATATCTGGATTTTGTTCATTTGTACTCAAATATTTATTAGAAAGTTTAGTAGATAATAAAATAGTGAAAGCGATATACTTTTTTTTCTATTCAAAGTCGTCATCATCAAAATCATCAGTATCCTCTCAAGTGGCTTATAAAGTCTTGCCCTATCTCTTAAGCGTGCAAATTTTCGGACTCTACAGAAAATTTGTCAAATCCAATCTTAGCATTTATATAGCTCATTATTAAGATAATTGACCCTTTCAAGTAAAGCTTCTTCAAGAACAATTTGCTCATGCACATTAATCTTAATTTTATCTCGTAACGAAGAATTTTCAGAAATTAAAGAGTTTTGAGTTTAAGATAGTGTTATCCAAGGTTTCTTAAAGTTTTAAATTTTCTTCTTTCAGACGCTCCATATCTTTCAACATGTCTACATAATGCTCTATCATTTTGACTTATCTTTTCTTTCATCACTTTGCGTTGTCTTGCAAGTTTCAGATTAATCTTTTTTCTCTTATAAAATTCTTTGTACAATTCACTGTAAGCTCTTTGTAATTTTGAATTATCTTCATAATCTGTAACATCTGAATCTTATTCATCTACACTCAAATATTTATTAGAAACTTCAATAGATAATAAAAAGAAGTAGTGAAAGCGATATACCTTTTTTTCTCGATTCAAAGTCGTCATCATCAAAATCATCAGTATCATCTCAAGTGGCTTGCAAAGTCTTGCCCTTTTCCTTAAGACGATTAGGGCATTCATGAGCGATATGCCTATAACCTTAGCATTCATAACATTGAATTACTCCACCTTTATAATTGCTTCTAGGTTTTTTTCTTTTACATTTAGGATTTTAAAAAAAAACCTTAATCATTTTCATAAGAAGTCTTATCAATTCAATGCCAATATCATTAGCCTCATCATACTCTAGCATACATCCTATCTTTCTAACATAAATTTTTGGATCTATCTAACATTGGAGATTTATCAATATTTTCTCTCAAAAATTCCATCAACTAAAATATATTTCTCTAAGCTAAGAGTACCTGCTCTAATACCAAATAAAAAAACTGAAGATCTTATGCGAATATTTAGGTATGCTATGATATTAATTGAAAAACAAAAAAATGCCCTAATGTTATCTATTATATATTATCGATAATAATATGCAAAAAATAAAGAATGAAACATCAAACACAAAAAAATTTACTTGAAAAAAAAATTCAAACCAGTAAAAATCTACAGATCGAAACCAATCACTAAAACCTATAACAGTTAACAAGAAACTTACAAATCACTCACTGATTCCCATCACTCAATCTGTACAAACCTTGCTTGCTAGACCTAGTGGCACACTGCTTCCCGCGATAAATTTCATACTACTCTAACCTTCATGACACTATTTAAGTACTTCAATCACACTTTGACTTCAAATTAATCTTCTACTTCAATATTTTTCATCAAATATTTTGTAACTTGTTTATATGCTTATATAAAAAATTTAGACATATTACATGAATATAAATTATGGTTTGAAATATAATTTATCAATTATATAAATACAAATAAAATCTAACACATGCAAAATTCTTCAAGAGAGAGACTTTTCCCTTGCAAGAACATGAGCTTCAATATATTTAGGAGTGTAAAAGAGCGGAGCCTAAGCAAGCTAGCTCCAACTCAGGCTCGGCTCAAAATTAAATTTGAGCCTTGTAACGTTGCTCAAGCTCGGCTCAGTTCAACTCTAGCCAAGCTTGAATTGGGCCAGACCGATCTCGAGCCGAGCTTGAGCCTGAATTGAGCCTATTATTATGCCATATTCAAGCCAAGCCGAACCAGACCAGATTGAGCCTGAGCTGACCCACAAATAAGCTATAAGAGGAGGATGACGACGAGGTAGTGGCTTGAGAAGGAAGACGAGCATAGGGTGGCAACTTGAGGAGGAAGATGAGCATGAGGCGACGATGGCTTGAAGAGGAGGAGGTGGGCTGACGATGGACAAGGACGAGGTGACGGGTTGACGGTGGAGAAGGACAAGATGATGAGGCGACGAGCCAAGGAAGATGAGGTGGCAACTAGAGGAAGAAAGCGAGCATGGGGCAGCGACTTGAGGAAGATGAGCACAGGGCGACGTTCGGGGGCTTGAGGAGGAGAAAGAGCTGGCTTGCCGAAGGAGGAGGAGGAGGAGAAGGCGAGCTAACGGTGGAGAAGGATGAGGCAATGGGTCGACGATGGAGGAGGAAGATTGGAGATACCAAGCGAGTGAAGATTGAGGGAGAGCTAAGGAGATTTGTTCGGCTGCATTTGGAAATTGGGACTTAGGAGAGGCTAGGGTTTCTAATTTGAGAATCCCTTTTATACTGAGCCTATCAAGCCGAGCCTGAGTGAGTTAGCTCCAGATCAAGTTTTGTTCGAAATTGATTTTGAGCCTTCTAATCCGGCTTGAATTTGGCTCAGCTCTAGTCGGGCTGAGTCGAGCTCAAGCTTTTATACGAGCCAAGCGCAAGGCCGAGCCGCTCATATTTTTGATAGCCCTAAATATATTTACACCTAAGCTATATAAAACACCGATATCATTATCAGAAAAAGGAGTGTCAATCACGACAAGTCTATCAGCAAGAGATTTGACAGAGTGTAGGAAGTCGACAACTAATTGGGAGTCACGTTGAGCAAGAAGAAGAGATTCCTTCAATTGCATCACATGCGAGCGAAAGTGATTTGCATAGAGTCGAGAGATTTATCCTCACATCATGTGAAGTTTATACTGTGCCTTTTTTATCATATTTTGAAAAGCTTCTTATGTGCATAACAAATTTTGCTTAGTAAATATTATTTTCCTTTCTCAGTGAAAGATTATCACTCTGACGGAGTAGACTTTCACTAGTTTTGACCTTTCCAAACACTTGTGCAGTTGTAAAAACTTCGTTCCCCTGTTTTTCTTTTTGGTTCATTAGAAAAGCTCAATAAGCTGTTTATCTTTCTATATATATATAACAATGATAGCACTAGTTCCATGCTAATCATGTTAAATGATTATATTTCGTGTTGCCTTTATATTATGCCATGATAAAAACCCATTCTTGGGGCAATTCTAGATTGTTTGAGTTATATAATGCTCCAAAGAGCTTGATGGTTGACGATAAATATGCTCAATATAGAAACCTCTATAAGTTTTCGCACTTCCACACTCAATTCTTTTTTAGCATTGTTAACCGTGTCCTCATTAATTAAATGAGGTATAACCCTATCTTAAGATAACATAAGCCAACTTGTCAAAAAGGATGTCAAAAGAAGTCGGTAGAATTTGGTTGGTGTGGTACTTATTTATCTCTCTTATATATACATGCTTTGCAAACAAACACTCATTTATACACACTTTAGTTGATTCTTACACAAGAGAGAGAATATAATAGTTCATACATGTATTTAAGTAGACGTGTGTGAAAAAGTTATACACTTTTACTGTCCAAAATAACGAATATATCCTTATAAAATAATAAATATAATATTTTACTATAACCTAGTAAATATTATTATAAAGTATGAATAATAAATACTATATTATAGAAAACTACCTTTACCAAAATAATTCTTTAACATTTTTAAGAACAAAAAATTATCAAAGGTAAACATCTATTTATTATTATATAAAGTATGCTTCATGATTATTATTTTGAAAACAATTTTATATTATCATATAATATTTTTTAGTGATAGTTTGTGTATAAATAAATTTTATTTGTCTACTTATATTAAATATATAGAAATGAATCAAATGATTCATCTCATAGGGGTAATTTCTATCAATATCATATCCGTAATAATGTGTATATAAAAAAATTAATTAGTTCTTAACCTTCCTCCTAATCCGATGTTACCCATATCGGCAAGACTAGAAATTGAAGCACATTAACTTGGACGCAAAAGCCGTTCCAAACTAGCATTTGCTTCTTGGAAAACCAAATTCTCTTCGCTAGACGCCGAGCTCAACCACCAACTACCCTTCTTTTCCTACAGCCCAACAACCGTTTTAAATGTCACCAATTAATTTTTCTCTCCCTCTCTCTCTCCATTAAACCTTCCGTAATTAAACTAATCAAACCCCTCTCCATTCCAAGAAGCATCCACCTCCAACCTCGTTTAGCTCCTCCTTTATAAATCCCATTCCAGTACTGGGATTACTCAAACGTATAGCTCCTGCCTTCTTCTCCTACCTTACTACTTTTCTTCTTCTTATTTTCGCAAAGAACCCCACCAAACAAGCCAAATAAAGAGTAAGAAGACACGCCCCCATTAACTCAAGCACTACTCCCACTTAGCCAAGGAGAGTAGTGTGGAAATTAATGGCTGGTGTTGGAAAGAGTAGTTGCAGTGGTAGTAGTAGTAGTAGTAGTAGTATTACCCTCCTGGCTCTAGCCGGGAGGGCATTGAACGTTGCGGTGAGCTTTGTTGTCTTCTCTTTTCTAGACGTGTTAGACGTCGTGCTCTGCATTGTCTACAAACTCATCGACTACTTCGTCGAGGCCGAGTGGAAGCCGTGCTACTGCTCGTCTTCTAAGAACACGATTGCGAGCAGCGGCGCGATGGTCGTGGCGAAGACCACCGGACCGAAAGTGCTTCGGCTTTGCTCTACCAGGCTTCAGTTGGAGGACATCTCCGATACTTTGTACGCCCGCCCGTCGGTCGTGAAGGAGGTCACGAGGACGGCAATCTCCCCTGCTACCACTACGTTCACCATCAGCTCCGGCATTGCGGAGATGATCAAAGGTAAGATCGGCCGGCGCCGCCCCCTGCCGGATCCATGCTGGTCCGACTGTGATTGCAAGACTTGTAATTCCTGGAGCTCCAGTCCGAGCGGTTCCCACCTTTATGTGCACGTCGAGGAGCCAAAAGGTAACGCGTCACAGTGTACAAAACGTTTAATTGTGCTAGCAATCTGATTCATTTTGGGTGAACTTGATTATTAAGGCGGAGAAACTGCGGAGGAGGATGTAGTCTTCATTCACGGATTCATATCATCATCGTTATTCTGGACGGAGACGGTCTTCCCCGTGTTCTCGGAGGAAACAAAGTCGACCTACCGTCTGTTCGCCGTCGATCTACTAGGATTCGGCCGGAGCCCGAAGCCGGCCGACTCACTGTACACGCTCCGCGAGCACGTCGAGATGATCGACAAGTCGGTGCTCCAGCGGTACAAAGTCAAGTCCTTCCATATCGTTGCGCATTCTCTCGGCTCGGTTCTCGCCCTCGCTCTCGCTGTCAAGTACCCGGACGCCATCAAGTCACTGACTCTACTCGCGCCGGTACATTACTTCTAAGAATCTTTTTTAACTTATAACTATTATAGAGAGACAATAATAATAATGCAGCGGAGCATTGGTTACAGCCGTACTTCCCAGTACCGAAGGGCATGGAAGGGGCGGCGGCGCAGTACGTGATGCGGCGGGTGGCGCCCCGACGGGTGTGGCCGGCGATAGCCTTCGGGGGGTCGATGGCGTGCTGGTACGAGCACGTGAGCCGCACCATCTGCCTGACGATTTGCAAGCACCACCGCCTGTGGGACTCACTCTTCAAGTTTCTAACTCGGAATAGGTACGGCAGCCGGCCACTTATTAGCGACACACTTCGCTATCAAATTAATGTAATCCCATCATATGATGTTAGCTTAGTATTTATGGTTAAGTGCATGAACTTTTTTAACTTTTTCTAGGGTATCATTTAGTGCGACGATAAGGTTTAAAAACGCACAAATATTTGCCCATATGCCAACCTGCTTTTATTAGGCGGTGAGATACTAGATTTTATTGGTTAGGACCTCACTTAACTTAATTGGACTTTATTTATATATACATATAATAATCTCACGTAAAAGAGGAGGATCCATTAAAATGCCATTAATTTTATAACTAGCTATAACTATATGGAGCGGTGAGGGCGGCTATTGAATTGTACACATCTATGCATGCAACAGTGATGCATGTATTATGACTGTTTGTGATATTTATAATTAGAATAAGCATGAGTTGTATTAACTATAATTATAATTAGGATCCACTAAGATGCCATTAGTTTTGTAACTAGCTCTATAACTATATGGAGCGGTGGGGACGGCTATTGACTTGTACACATCTATGCATGCAACAGTGATGCACGTATTATGACTGTTTGTGATATTTATAAGTAGAATAAGCACGAGTTGTATTAATTTTGTTAATTAAAAATCATTTTGCACACCAACTTTTTCACCCAATTTATGATATGTGGGACCAAATCACGTGGGTTATACGTGTAAATGGGTTATAAATTAAATTAGAACTATTCTTATTACTATATCCTCCATTCATGTTAATTGTGAACTATGTTCATCCTATGAAATAGTTAGGAAGGTAGACGAATGCAAAAGGGCATTGGTTAAATAGGTAGAGTCTATTCTTGCCAATAGCGATACATGGAGAGGTGACTAATAAGTTTCTTCTACAAGAGAAAGTTGAGTGTGGTCTTGTCAAATGTGAATATCAATGATGGATTTCTCTACAACACCTCACTCTACCTACAAGCTAAAAGTGCAAATAATGCACATGAAACTTGAGACCCAAGTCAAACATCCTATATAGTGCAAGTAATTTATTAAAGAGAAACTTGGCACTCACTTTCCTATAGGTAAATATTGTGCATCCTTAATGGCTTGTTCTTTTTTGGTTGGCTACTTTTTACATTATTCATTCTCATATTATTCTTCATCAAGAATAGTTTCTATAGACAATAAGGAAATTCATCTACCAAGTATATTTTCTTTTTTGGGTTTTTTTATTTATGTTTTGAAGGATAAAAATATGAAACAATGTTACAGGATTTTACTCTACAGAACTAACTAAATCCGGTTATACTTCACTGAAATACATGACATGCACGTGCAAAATTCTTATTTACTATCTACATTTTTCGTGAAAGGTAAAAAGGGTCTAAGTAGTCCTATAAAGCATGGTTCAAAGTTTTGATTTTGATTAGTTTTGGTTTTAACTCTTAGAAAAAATAAATAGTTTAAGCTAAAATAATATAATTTTAGCCTATTATGATCCAAAATTAAATATTAAACTAAATATCTTGATATTTCGGTCATAATCATATGAGTTTCACCTTTCGTTAAGTTTTGGTTATTACTGTTTCATCTCGGGTAAAACTTTAAACCATGCTGCTAAGTAAAGCCAAAATTCATTTTGTTTTTTCATACAAATGATGTAAATCAATCTAATAGTTTCTATCTAATCCAGGTAAGTTTGTGCATTAATGAGACATTTCTAATATATTGATGCAGGATGAAGACCTACTTGATTGAAAGCTTTATGTGTCATACTCACAATGCTGCATGGCACACTTTGCACAACATCATTTGTGGGAGTGCAACAAAAATGGAGAATTATCTTGACATAGTAAGGGATCGATTGAGTTGCAACATCACAATATTCCATGGCCAGAAGGATGAGCTCCTTCCTGTTGATTGTTCTTATGCAGTTGGGTCCAAAATACCAAGGGCTCGTGTTAAGGTCTTTGATAAGAAGGATCATATCACAATTATAGTTGGCCAAGAGAGGGTTTTTGCTAAAGAGCTTGAAGAAATATGGAAGAATAAGAGGGCTTAAGTGAAAGATTGAAAGTGTGCAAATCTCTGTCGTCAATGGAGAGCTCTAGGGATTGGTGTGCTAGGAGCACTCTTATTTATATATGTTGTCTCATGTTCATTGTTCAAGTGTGAAATATGTAATGATATGAATATTACATGGAAAGATATAGAATGTTATGTTTTCACATGTATTCTCCTTATAATTAGTAGGAGTATGTTGGTGGTTGTTTGGCTTCATGTATCTAAAAGAAGTAGAACGTATGAAGTATAATATGAAGACCAGTTTTTAATTTATGGATCCCATGAAATAACCTTTCCAGTGGCTAAGGAAGGCTCGTATGCTACATCTTTTGATTTCACATATTTCAAGATATATTATTTTGTAGTGTTATATGAGAAGTTAATATAAATAAAAATGTTATATCTTATATCTTTTCTTCCTACTAAAGATTGAGAGAATGTGTTTTAATATTCATATCTAAAATTAGCTCACCTTCTGTTCTTAACATTATTTCTTGAAATGAGAGAGTTTCACTTTCAAAGAATCAAGGTGAATATTTAGATATGAATGAGCAATGGCACATTTTTATGGCGAAGACAGTTTCACTTCCTTGAAATGAGAGAGTTTCACTTTCAAGGAGTTATTCTTTTTCTTTGTATTAAGTGTCTATGCTCATCCCTTTCTTGGGTAGTGACCTAATCTCCAATTTCTGTGCAAACTTAAAAATAGAAAGTAAAAATTTGTCACTCTTCGGTTTTTATTTTACTTACACAAACACAAAAAAAGTGAAAGAAAGTTGCACTTTCTAAGTATGACTTTATAATATGAGCCGAAATTATGGTCTTTTGTATACTTTTTTTTTTTTTTTGGTTTTTAACGTAGCAAAAATGAGTCTTTTTATTTATTTGTGCTCATCTCAGTATGCATTTTATTATAAAAAGATATAAATTTAGTATAGAAGATAAACATATTCAATTTTAAGAGCTCAATATTATAATTACTAAAACTCAAAAAAAAAATTTATTCAAGTATCCTTCGAAATTAGTCATTGTAAAGAATGTTTCATAAGATATATAAATTAATAAACTATTTTTATATTTTACTTTATATATGTTGATATAGTTTCCGAAATATACTAAGTAAAACGGAATATATAACATAAAAAATGGAATATATATAAAATTTTGTTTACATTAATTTGTAATCAAATAATATAAATAATGCATCAAACCTCTCTAAAGACAAGTAAATTACCCATGTAATATGCTTAACATTTTGGGTATTTTTTCACATAATTGCCACCGAAAATCAGTTATTTGGTAGGCTAAAATGCTGGTAGTACTATTCAAAATATATTACGACATGATATAAGAGTTCATATCATGTTTCTGTTTATAGGGACATTTTTGATAGACTACCTAATAACTATTTGTCATGGTGGCATTTTTGATGGACTAGCTAATAATATAGGGGATTAGATATTAGATCTCAATTGACTAGTCATTTGAATCCATCGTATGAGAATTATTAATGCCAATCTACCATCCTAAAAATCTAACACGTAGTACCAAATTTCTCTTTTGTTATCGGTTCTCAGTGTGACTATACGAGGAGATTGTTGTCCCTCCTTTATTTTATTTTATAGGGAATGTTCAAATTACACTTTATATTTTTACTATTTTTTTTTTGAGGATTTTGTAATCAAGCCCTCTATTTTTTTTTTTATAATTTTTATATAAAAAGTTGAGTTAGTTTAAGGGTTAATTACGCTGATACCCTCTTAACTATACTCGATTTTTATAGAAACCCCTAAAACTTTTTAGGTTACAATGTCATCCCTAAACTTTAGGCAAAGTGAAACAGGTAACGACGTGTAATGACTAACTATACTTAAAACACCCAAACCTTCAAATACACGTGTAAATCGTGTGGGTAAATCCCCTCACGCGGTGCCTGTTAGTAAAATGATTTCACAACGCACACAACAGCACAAATTCACCATAAATAAACTCAACCATAAGAGTCTACAACAAGCCTTCTAAATACACATCCAAAATACAATGCTAAAGTCTAAAATACACGGTCAATTATAACGCCCTCGTAGGGGCTTAATACAACTAATAGACATACTGAAAAAAAGGCAGTTACTCCTCGCTACCAAGAGGTGGTGAGCTCACAGCCCAGCGAGAGGTCCATACAATCTAAAATAATGAAATCACATGTGCATATCCAATGTATGCCTATATTTGCTAGTAATAACAATATGTTTGTTGAAATGACTTACCATGAGTTACTAAATCAATGCAATCGATAAATATCACCAGTCACTATTCTGAAACATACTAGTTCATAAACGTATCAGGATAAGTCCACACAGATATAAAGCTTGATACAATCTCATATTCATAGAAATCTCAATCATAGTGTTTACATGTTATGCATAGCAATAAAAGAGTAGTTTAGTCATCTCATGCCTACCAATGCATTAATAATATTTATCATAGCTCACCGAGCTATTCACCACACAGGGTAAATACTCTCAAGAAAATCATCTATCACATAACCATCCATCATCTCATACATCGAGCGGTAATGCCACCTACACGTGTATAGCGGCACTATATGTGACCAGTTGTCTGTGGCCATCAGACTAAGGACCCCAGTCGTAAGCCCATATCTCACTCTCTTTAAATCATCACCGCCCTCAGTAGGAGAATCGGGAGCCCTCGGCTCATCAACGGACGCCCTAACCCTACATCATTGGGTACCGTTAGAGATATATCCCCACCTTACAATTATGTTCTTTTATTATCATAATCTAGTCTTGACTATGCAGTATAATTACCTGAATACCACACAGGCTCCCGACCTCAAGTGTAGGCCGCTAATAGTATAGTCATATAAGATACACTCTACCCTTAGCCCTGGGCTAAGTGAGTAAGGGCACTGCCAAGTCAGAATCTGACTACTAATGATAGGTGGAAGTTGTGCAGTGTCTATAACTGTATAAAATATGTCATAGTCATCATGATCGTTACATTCTATATTCACAACAGATATTTATGTAAAGGTATATCATACAAGATACATGTAGAGCATCATTACTAATGCATATGCTAGCATTCTCATAATATCAGGATGAGTAATCTATCTATAACTGCATATGTCAAGATACATCATAGTACACTAAATGCATGTACTAATACTAACATTTTCTACAGTGTCATGACAGGTATAATAACTGTAACTACATTATTCTAGACTTGTATAAACTCTATTCGCCTAGGGGGTTTCCACAGTACACTAAATCTCCTCAGCTAGTCGGCTCCTCCGGAATACCAAAATCCTCCTCACGCAGTATTAATCCTAAAATTCACAAGATAATAAATTATCATTACGGTGGTGGTTAGGCTGATCAATCAAGTGGAAGTAGAAACAGGATTATAAAGTCCAATTGGCCCCAATTGGGCTAGGCTGTGGGGTATTGGGTTAGGCTCAAACCTAACCCAATAGGCAAGAGGATCTTGGTGGGCTAAGGTGGGTTGGGGGCCCAACCACAACCCACCAAGGTTGGATTAGTGGGCGACAGTCTGCAGCCCACCCAACATTTGGGTTAGTGGGCTGCAGCCTGCAGCCCACCTCGAAATTGGGTTTGTAGGCTGCGCCCTACAACCCACCAACACCTAACACCTACCCCCCATCTCCAACGAGGGAGGGAGATAGAGGGGACTAGAAGTAGAGGCTCGGCACTACTGGTGGCCCATGCCATCGACAGCCCGCCCTCAGGTTGGCGGCTCACGACCCACGCCGAGGAGGGAAGGGAAGGAAAGGAAAGTGGATGAAAAGATGAGGGCTTGGCTTGGCTTGATGGGCGTAACCCACGCCGGGGAGGAGCCACCGCCCGTGCTCCCCGCCTACGGGGGAGCGGGAGAAGCTTGCCCCATGGTTGGGGTGGCTGACGAGGCAGCGAGGCGAGCTCCATGGTCGGTGGCCATGGAGGTCTGTCCTCCCAACACAAAGGCTCGAAGCCCGTCCAGAGAGCCCCTTCCCCGGAGCTCTCGGACTGACGGCCGGACGAGGGGTCGACGGTCGCCGAGGATGATGGCAAGAGGGAGGGAAACTAGCTACTAAATTTTAACGAGGTTGAGGCTTACCGCGATCCGCGCGCTTGGCTTCGTCGGCTCGGGGCTTCGGCGGCTCCGACGTCGGCAACCTGAGGGCGAGAAGAGGGGAGGAGAGTTGGCAAGGTGGAGAAGAAAATAAGGGGGGTTCGGGATGGCTGCGGTGAGGGGAAGAAGGAGATAATGGAGGTGGGGAGGGTGGCGTGCACGGCAAGGGAAGAGGAAGAAGAAGGAGAAGAGAGGACAGGGGGTGGGTTGGCAGGCTCTATGGCTCGACGCGTGTGTCACAGGTTTTTTTTTTTAAGTGGGGTGTTACAATACCCCTAATTAATATATCACAATATTATTAATTTTTAAATTAAAATAGTAAATAATTTACTCTCTTCTTTCCACTATCTCTGCTCGTTCTACCTTTGTAGGCATCAGGTGGCGCGTGAGAGGGAAGACGACAGTAGCAACACGGTATCAAACTCACTTGCAGTGGAGACATGCCATCGCCCACACTCGGGGAGGGAGGGAAATAATAGAAGCTAGGGAGGGAGGGAGGTAGAAGAGAAGGAAGAATAAAGATGTGGGTGGTGATAGTGAAGAGGAAGAGAAAAAGATGATTGAATGTAATAATAAGAAAAATTAAATTTCTATTAGAATATTTTTTATCCTAATTTAATTAATGAGTCATATAAAGATTACAAGGGTATTTAAGTTATTTAGAATTAATTATGTTTGATATAACTGCCACATAAGTTAACTCATTTAATTTTTCTATTACACTTATAGAAGGGTGATATTGAAATTTTTCTAAAATTTAAGGATGATATTGTAACCTAAAATAATTTAGGGGGTTCCTAAGAAAATTAGGTATAGTTTAGAGGGTGTAGATGTAATTAACATTTAATTAGGGCTGTCAAAATAAACAAACAGCTCGGGCTCGGCTCAACTGAAGCTCAAGTTCAATGGCTCAAAAATAATTTCGAGCCGAGCTTGAGTTGGAGCCAGCTTGCTTAGGCTCGGTATAAAAGGTTTTCTTACAAAATCATAGTTTCCAAATCCCAAATCAAAAAACCTTATCTCAAATCCCAAGCCCGCCTCCTCCTCCTCCTTCAGTAATGGCAAGCCTGTTCTCGTCCTCCTCAAGCTGCTGCATTGTCCTCCTTCGCTAAAGCAACGCCTCCTCCCCCTTCGGCAACGGCAAGCTGCCTCCTCCCACTCCTTCGGCAATGACAAGCTAACTTCTCCTTCTGCAAAGGCAAGCCTCGCACTCGTCCTCCTCTATGCTGTCACTGCCTTCTCCTCCTCCATCAGTTTGATCTGGCTCGGTCTATCTTGATAAAGCTCGGCTTGAATGGGGCTTGATAATAGGCTCATTTTAGGCTCGAGCTCGGCTCAGACTTGGTCTGGCCCGATCGAGCTCGACTCAAGTTGAGCTAATCTAAGCCTGAGTAGAATTATAAGGCTCGAAAATATTTTTGAGTCGAGCTTGAGCCAGAGCCGACTCGCTCAGGCTCCACTCATTTACACCCCTACCCTTAATTTAATTTAACCATTTTCAAATAGTAGGTTATCAATAAACAAATATTAAGATAAAAATATAAAGAGTCTTATATTACCTTCTTTTCTTATCTCCAATTTTATTCATGGGTTTATAACCCAAATCTTGGTCACTTCCCTTATCCCAAGCTGTGAGGGAGATGAAGAATTCAGAGGGAGCAATAGGGCTGTGGATAAGGAAGGAGTGGGAGGAGGAGAAACATAGCTTAGAAGAGGAGGAGGAGGAAGTAGAGGCATAGGAGGTTTGAGTTCGGATGCGAGGAAGGGTTTTTGAGGATGAGGAGGACTTGGGGATTGATGGGATTTCGAGGGGAGGGAAGATGGCGGCACGCTCACAATGGGAGGAGGGGAGCTCGGTGGAGATGGCGCTCGACGTTGACAATGGCCCTGTCGGAATTAGGACACGTTGCTGTTGTAGTTTAGGAATATTGAAGTTCTGATAAAATATGATAGAAGAAATCTAATATTTACCAAAATATTAATGTGATTTACATGGGGAAGAGGATTTTGATTTGGGTGATTAAATCTAGAATAGATCTTTAACTTGGTGAGGTGAATTAGGGTGGAGTATAGTTTAGAAAGGGTTTGGCTAATATGGGTCTAAATTATAATTTTTCAAAAGGTATTTTAATAATTTAAGTATAGTTACATAAATTATATAACATTATTAAGATCGATCAGTTAATGAAAATAATATTCGGATTTATATAAAATTATATAAAAAAATATAAGGGTCAAGTTACAAAATCTTCGATGCTGAGATATTAATTAAAAAATAGTGAAATATAGAGTATGATTTAAAATTTTCCCTATTTTATATTAAATACTAGGCTTTCAAAATTTAAATCCATCAACCGGATTTATATACAAAAAAACCATTTTAAGGCTAAATTTTATATTAGACAAAAAAAATGTAGAGATAGTTATGATAGTTTGAAACTTTCCAATGGTAAGACTCTTTCTCCTCAATCTTCACCATGACATATTTTGATTCTTCTACTACTTCAAACCTTTCAATTGTGGGAGGTTGGGATTGAGCACAGGATACAATGTATATATTTGCACGAAAATGACCATTAATTTGCATGCATGTATACATATATCTTGTCGGCAAGAGTTAGCACTAACTTTATTGTTTGTCACACTTGTTTGTCACACTCAATGCCAAAGCTTTGGCATTAGTTGTAAGATACACCCATCAACCATGCACTAAGCTGAGAAGCAACATTTACAGCACTATAGCTGCATGTCAGTGTGATGGGCATGCAGTGAGTGTGGTTTACTTGCACGAATTGAATTCCAACAGATTAACATGTACGTCATGCATGGGAGCTTTCAGAACATCATCACAATTGTTTGAAATTGACTGTGCATGCTTATTAAGTCCGAGTGGAGGAGTAAATGGAATGCTGTCGGTGACAACTGACAATATCGGAGTTACGTGATGCTTACTGATGTAGATGATCACATGCGGAGTTAATATTTTAGGAACAATTTTACGTTAACTTTTTTTACTCATAGACTTTTTTAAAGATTAGATCTGGAATGATATGAATGTAACAAAATTTTAAAAATTATGTGGTCTTAGCTTCATGAATTATAATTCTAATGACTATGATTTCATATGAAATTGACGTCGAAATAAAAAATTAAAAATAAAAGAGAAGAGAAAATCAGAATGGAACAGAACAATAAATTAATTTGGTTCGACTTTAATTGACTTGTCTTAACGCATCCGCCAGCTCAAGACAATCTATATCCATATTTTTAAACTTCCTATGTTACCCTCAACAATGGTCATAACGAGTTCATGTGCAATGGTTTCACTGACGATTACATATTTTAAGTTCCAAACTATGTCTTCCCTCGGTAAGGTAAAAGTATTTTAGCAAATTTAGAAATATAATTATTAATGGTAATACTAAGGGTCGCCATGGGCCTGGATTTTACTGTAAGGTTGAGACAATATTCAGGCCGGGCCGGATTCGGCCCATGGACGAGAAAAGCTTTAAAAGAACTTTTCCTAAATATGGATAACGGATGAACTTTGAGGACAAACCTAACCGTTGGAGACTATGAAGATTTAATATAGATGTCGGGTTGGGCTCGGGGTTCAGGTTTGAGGCCGAGCTATCCCAGAGGGCTCGGGTCGGAGGCTAAATTGGACTTGGGCTGGGTTATGGCCTGAAAAGTTCGGGAGGGTTATCGCCTGCCAGCATTACTCCCAACAACGCCCACAATTTTTCCTCCCTCACTCCACTAGTCCACTCTGTAGCAAGAGTTGTCTCTGCGCCAGAGGCTTATCCAACCTTATCGGAAATCTTATTCCTTCGAACCAGAAACGAAATAAACAAAATAATAAAACCAACTTAAAATTTTATTAAACACCAAAAATACCAAGAAGGAAAAAGGCGGAGGAGGAGAAGTGGAAGAAAGATGCAAGCAATGGCGCTCGCCGCGGTCCCGTCCTCCGCCACCCCCAGTACCCCCACGGCCACCTCTTCCGCCTACCGCCACCACCAGCATCACCATCATTTCGCCTTCTCCCCTCTCCCTCCCCCTCGCTCGCCTCCGACTCGCACCCTCGCCCTTCCCTCCGCCGCTGCCGACGTCCTCCCCTCCCTCAACACCGCGGCCCCCGCCGCCCTCGCGGCCGCCGCGGCCCTCACGGCGGCCCTATCACTCTCCGACCCCGACCGCCGCCGCCGTAAGCAGGCCGCCGAGGCCGGCGGTGACGACAAGGAGGCCGTGAAGGCCTACTTCAACTCCACAGGCTTCGACCGTTGGCGCCGCATCTACGACCCCTCCTCCTCCGACGTCAATCGCGTCCAGCTCGACATCCGCCTCGGCCACGCCCAGACCGTCGACGCCGCCCTCCGCCTCCTCCGCGACTCTGGTGGCCTCGCTGGCTCCACCGTCTGCGACGCCGGCTGCGGCGTCGGCTCCCTCTCCATCCCCCTCTCCCGCGAGGGCGCCATCGTCTCCGCCTCCGACATCTCCGCCGCCATGGTCGCGGAAGCCCAAAAACTAGCCCAAGAAGCCGCGTCCCAGGAGCCCCCCAATTCCCCCTTCCAAATTCCCAAATTTGAAGTGAAAGATCTCGAGAGCCTACAAGGCAAGTACGACACAGTCGTCTGCTTGGACGTCTTGATACATTACCCGCAGGAGAAAGCAGAAGGGATGATCGCGCACTTGGCGTCGCTGGCCGAGAAGCGGCTGGTGCTCAGCTACGCGCCCAAGACGTTCTTCTACAACTTCTTGAAGCGGGTCGGCGAGTTGTTCCCGGGGCCGTCGAAGGCGACCAGGGCGTACCTGCACGCCGAGAGGGACGTCGAGGAAGCGCTGAAGAAGGTCGGGTGGCGGGTGACGAATAAGGGGTTTATATCGACGCAGTTCTACTTCGCTAATCTCATCGAAGCCGTGCCAGTGGGATCCCCGCAGTAGGGAGAGTAGGGAAGGGATGGAGGTGTTAGCTTTGCAGCACTTGTTGAGAGGTATGTATGTATGCATGTCTTTGGTTATATGGTGAGAATTTTTTTGGTTTGAAATTTTTAGTTAGTTGATAATTTGGAGGTGTTAGCTTGTAGTACTTATTGAATCATTATATCAATTCCAGTTACTCTGATAATTTGCATATCATAAATTGTTCTTGTGTAACGATTTAGATTATGCACTGAATAAATTTGATTCTAAAAGCTTTCTGATGAAGGGAAGTTAATATCTAAGATTCTCAATCTAAACAGGAGGAGGTTTATATCATTTGTTCCTAAGCAAACTGAAGTTTCTAATTTGACTTACGTCCAATACTACAACCAAGTGATACTCGGATAGAAGCGGTTCAAGCACCCACCCATGTAAAATGAACATTTTGGATGAATTTATAGATGTTTACAAATGTAAACGTCAATAAAAGAAAAGAAGGGAAACTTGTGGAAAATTTGAATTTCAAAGTTATATACTCTTGTGAACTTTACAGAATCTCATGACAAATAAAGGAAATTTAACGTTAATGATTAGCATTACTGAGAAGCTTAAACAATAAAGTTGAGAGTCAAATCTGAACCTTAACTTCTACTGATTCAGAATACTAGGCTTGCAGGATACTGATGGATACTACTAAAGTACTAATGATCTTTATCATCCCTACCAATTACTTACCATTTCTTTTCCTCTTAAAAGAAAGGGATGGCATGAGAGTCTCCTGTTTGATTAGAAGATCTACATTTTGTCTTCCTCTCTTGTAATATGTTCTTTTCTAAGAACTCAGAGGAGTAGTTTAGTTGCTTTTTCTACTATCTTACCTAAAGCTGAACTGATCTGTTAACTGGCATCTCTGGCTGTAACTAAGCAGGTGGAAGTGCTCTCTCTATTGCTATTCAGGAAAGTTCTACGAAAGACACCTGGATAGTGGTAAAGCTTTGCAAACATGCCCTTGTTGGCTTGTTGCATTTGATAAATCTTGCCAATGCTCTTTTTAAGTAGTCAAAGGAAGACATTGTGCTTGTCTGCTGAAATAGTCAGTTAAATCCATGATTGATTCAGTTTGACATGTAGTTTGATTGTCAAGGGGCTGTTAAAAGTCTCATTCTTCTATCATGATTTTTGGGGACATCTATGTGGATCTCTCAAGCTATCATTTTGTGATCGAAGCAAGTTATATAAAGTCTCATTACTGTTTGTCTTAATCAAATTAGGAATTAGTGTCTTAATTAGTTTTTAGAAGACTAATTCTCATTCTTGCAGCAAGGGTTTCCTAACCCTGTAAAAAGGATCCTGGATTGTATAATCGAAGCACTGAATAGTTGAAAAAGGACATGTTTTTACTAGCTGAGCTTTTTTACTCTGGCTCGTTCCTGTCCTATGATAGACATGGAATTTTGGTTGCTGGATTCATAATATCCTCTTCCATAAGTTTAGCTATTACTTTCTTTTTTTACTTCATTGAAGCTTATCTCTTGAAATAAACTGTACTGATATTAAAAAAAAATTGGATTTTTGATGTTTTTTTCGTTGATTCTAAATCAATTGTAGCCAAAACCTTTGGCAGTGTGTTTGAGGTAAAAGTGTATTGTCCTCATATCTGACAGCAGCAACATTGGAAGCATTAGTGTGAGGAGTTTGTTGAAAGTCTTGAATAAAAACTATGAAGATTATGTACAGCATATATAAGTTGAAGAGTAAGAGAATGTTCAGAACAAGTAAAAATAGTTTCTAACTGACATTGAGGAATGGACAATAACAAAGGTTATGCTTAAGTATTGGACTATAAAATGGGGATTCAGTGCAGGCTAGTCTTGCATGCTAGTACATCGATCATGCACATTTAACGAACTTGATCGGGCTTGAAATCGAATACAAGAGCCCTACGAGATTAGGGTGGATGATCACACTGAATCCCAACCTTTGCCCTATGTGCCAAATAGAAATTTTAATGCTATGCTTACAAATAGTTTAGAAATACTCTACAAATAAAATAATGTTTTAACTTATTAGTCTTAATAGTTTCTCTCTTGACCTCACAATCATCTCGATCAATACAAATATTTACATTTGCACAGTTATTAAATTTTTGTGAAGTATTTATGGGTAAACCTTTATACTATCAAGAAGTTAGCTGATAATATATTTCAACCAAAAGTTTTACTGAAGGAAAATCTATCATTAGATTATAGTGATACAAAATCATAAATAGTTGTTATTGTGATTGATTACAGTATCTCATGATTATCATATGAGTGAGATTAGGATTTGTTCACATTATGATTAATTGCAATATCTCAAGAATTGGAGACAATATCTCTCGTTTACTATATAAGCAATATTATGATTCACTTTGACATATCTGACGTTATTACGATAAAGATTACAATTCGCTTGGCATATCTTACACTATTCTTTTTCCTTACATAGAATAATTGATAGTATAGATATTTTATACCTTTTTTAGTTTTTCATATAGCTGTATATATATATATGATGTAACCATGCATGCTATGAGAATACATCAAAGGAGCATATCTATAGCACACGCTTGCCTGACTAGCTTCATACCTTCCTTCGCATATCTTTCTTGCTTATTTGCCTTGATTCTTAATATGGCGACAAATTTTGATCCAATAATTATGTCTTCCATCATAGACTCTCCAAACTCTAAGAATTGGTTCATAGTTGTGAATCCTGTGACTGATCTTTCAAACTCTCAACATGCGATGCATCAGGTATCTTGTAGTCTTAAATACTACTAGATAGGGGTGTAACATGCTGAGCTTGAGCTAGCTTGTCTCGGCTCATGCTTGAAATGAGCCTAACAATATAGTGTAACGATTGCCTTTCTAACTCCACGATCATTGAGTCCAAATCCACGGATCTCCAAAGTTAAAGATGTAATTCTAGATCAAAAGATTAGATGGTATAGTACTTTTTGGATTGAGATAGATTCAGGATGAAGAACGAATCTATTGGGATGGATCGTGGAACGGGGAGGCCAAAGAGGTGTGGTGGTGATCTGCTTAGAGTTGTGGTAAGGTGGTGGAGATGACAATAGTGGAAATCGAGGCCGTTCCTTAGAGTCAAAGGGTTCGGCTATACGAAGAGGAAGATAGCAATGAAGATCCTAAATAATGGCTAGGGTTTCAAAGCTTGAAAGTAGTCGAATAAGGAGGAAAGAGACAATCTTACAAATTAACATCAACAATCTAAGATGATTATTCATGTGCACACCACATCTATCTATAAGTGGTTCCTTGGCTCGACTAGATTTGACAATAGGATAGAACATGCTCGAGTCTTATTGCCCAACATAAGTAAAAATAATAAAATAAAATACCTAGACTAGAGTTCCTTGCTATTAGAGATTCGAACGCTCTCAAACGCCTAATTTATTTTCTAGTTCTCAGGTAAATGAGTTTGAACGCCTCATCCCGAGCAAGCAACCAAACTATTAGCTAACTCACTATTAGCTAACTCAGCTAGCTTTATTCGACTTGAGCTGGCTTGGTTGTCAAATTTTCTTATTGCATATTTACTTTTTAGCTATAATAATAGAATGTTTGAGGGTTGGGTACATATAAAGATGATTCCCTCTTTATTTTTCGATGTGGGACTACATATCTTTAACTATTTCATATTGAAGTGCATTACCAACTATGCGAGGCATATTACTATAAGCACCATCAAGCTTCTCATCCCACCTTCATGGCATCTTCAAACTGCTCTAAAAAAGATGGCATCTTCAACCTTCCACCTTTATGCCATCTCTAATTCCTTCAAATGCTCTCACTGTCGCCTTCCCCTCTACAAAGATTTGAAGATTTCTATCAAGTTCTCTATCACTATATTCTTGCCCACCACCTAAACTATGGTAAAAAATACTGAAGATCCAATCTAAAGATTTGGTCATAAAAAATAATCTTTTGGGAGGAAAGAAAAAGAATATGGTTCATATATTAGAGAGAGATGTTGGGCGAAAGCAACTCCGGCTGCCTCCTCCTCCCATGGTTGTGCTCGAGCTCAGGTTCAATGAAGTTGGGGCAGATCCATTATTATCGTCGGAGGAGAAAGAAAATCTATTGCTGCTGGACGAGGAAAAAAATAGTTTGAAGAGATCCATTGTTATTGGAGGAAGAAAAAGAAGAGTTAGGGGCAATAAAGGAATTTCAAAAAATTTATTTAATTTTTGCTTTGCCATGCAACTATCCCACAATTATAAGAGGAGGGGTAATTTAGTTAATTCACTGATTTCGTAACGACGCTATGGAGGTGAGTTATTTCTGATAGTTCAGGAAGTCACTGTATATAAAAATAAAAGTTTAGAAAAGTGAAAAATAGTGATAGTTCGGGGAGGTGAAAATAAAATTATTTTTTTTGACAAAATGATCATAACATCATTCATGACCACACTAGTATTCAAATCCACAACAAAATATAGTTGTCTAGATCATAACTTTCAGATAGGGCTGTCAAAAAAGCTCGCGAGGCTCGTGAGCTTAGCTCGAGCTCTAAATAAGCCGAACCGAGTTGGACTTTTGAGCTCGAAAGATTAATCGAGCCGAGCAAAGTTGGAGTCGGCTCACTCGAGCTTGGCTCGAATAGGCTCGATATATAATGTGTAAGAAAACACTATATATATCAAAATAAAAATGTAAATGGTATATAGCATAGCTGATTAAAGCAGCTCTTATTAACCCAACCTTTTTCAACTCTTGAGTGGAGTCGAGCCGAGCCGATCCTTACACCCCTACCCTCAGACCAAAAATCTCACCGTGATATTACTTAGAGAAAAAAAAGAGTTGTTCTACGGGTGTCTTACCTTTGTTGAACGTGTTTTCTCGTTTCAACAAATTTCTACTCCTACGTCATTATAAGTTGTCACTCCTGTATAGATGCATAACAAGTCCACTCTCACCTCCAATATCACATTTACCAACTACATCACCGTCGATTACTTTATCTAACTTCTTCCAACATTTCGCACTCATCGCCACCATGCCCCAAATGCACCATCACTTACCTATCCCATTGAAAAGATTTATATGTCCAACTCCTTCATTCAGAGTCCCTCACTCCTTTCATGCTTACCAAGCACTATCTAGGTACTATTCAATTCTCTTTATAATTTAATATCTTATAAAAGAATTAGTCTATTTATTTTGCTATTCTTTCTTCTTTATCTAAGCAAATCGAACTATACCATATTCTCAAGTGGTGCATCATCCTCATTGGTGTGTTGGTATGCCGTCCTAGTTTGAAACCTTAGAAGCAAATCATACTTGGACACCTTCATGTCTCTATCTAGGCAAGAAAAGTAGGGGTTATATATATTAGGTTTTTAGTATTGACAAATATATATAAAATATTCTAAGTATATATATATATATATGAACATATCTATACGTTTTGATAAGATTTGGTTTGAAAATTTTTGAGATTTGAAGTATTTAAGTAAGGGCGTTCAAAGTGACAAGCTTTGTGGATCGTTTAAGGGCGTTCAAATAGATTTTCACCATTATATAAAAATCTTGGTGTTCATATTCATTGATTATACATGTATATGGGTATATATATATATATATATATAATTTTGATAAGATTTGATTTGAATTTTTTTAAGATTTGGAGCATTTAAGTCAGTGCGTTCAAACACATCTTGTGGACTATTCGAAGTCATTCGAAGATACAAAGGATTGTTTTTGGCTGTTCGAACAAGGTTGACTTGGTTCAAAGAGGGCACGAAACTTTGCGAAATTTAGGATTATGTGAAACCTATTTTGACTTAGATTTGGTTTTATTTTAAGGAATAATTTATTTTTCACCCTCTGAACTATTATCCTTTTCCATAATAACTCTCTAAACTTTTTTTAATTACACACTGACTCTTAAACTATTAGAAATACATCACTCACTAACGTTGTTGATGGATTAGTGAATTGATAAAAGATCAATCTCGAGGGTTACTGAGATTATGAACCAATCACGAAAAGTAATGAATGATGGGGGTTGGCTATTAAGACTATGTCAAACAAAGTTGCATGGATCGACAGGTTATTTTGTAAGTTAGTTTTGTAAACTGCTAATTTTATTAGTGATTGGTTCAAATAGGTTACTAAAATAAAATTTCATGCGAATGGTTCCATTAAACAGCATAAAACATGATTGATTGCCAGAGGTTATATACAGATTGAAGGATTAGACTATTATAGTACTTTCGTTGTTGTAGCTGCACGTCATTGATTTCTTCACCAATTGTATGTTGCAATGTCTTTCTTCATGGTGACATTAATAAAGAAGTCTATGTGACTCTTCCACCAAGATATTGTCATAAAGGAGAGACTAAGTATGTCGTCTCCATGAGTCCCATTACGGTCTCAAACACACGTCTCATAATTTTTTCTCCAATCTCTCTTTTATTCTTCTTAACGCTGAACTTATTTGATCATAGGCAGATGATTCCTTATACACTTCATCACGTGGTAATTCTTTTACTATTGTTGCTATAGGAAAAACTCAGTGCTTGCAAGAGATAACATTACAAGTATTGATCATCTCAAGATGTGGAAACTGTCTCGACCGGCTACTCTATGGTCATTGCAGGTTGGGTCTCGACTAGAGGAGTGGTTTTAGTCATGGGTTGGGTCTCCTCCCTCACGATTAGAAGTTGATAATCATGCCTAAGTTGTTTTTTCCATAGTTGATGGCCCTAGTGGCGCAGGTGGGTGCTGCTGAGTCACGAGGACTATTACCAAGGCTTGGATAGCTTTTTGATCCTCTAGGAGCTCTCGGCGGCAGATCTAGCAGCCTCCCTCGATGATTCTATCAACAAGTCCACGAACTCTACCAACACCTTTGCCCATGTAGGTGGTTCGTCGACTGTAGTAATTGATTGCGTCGAGGAAACCCCCAGTTGGATGGAGACAAGTCCTTCATTCGCCATAAGTGTTTCTTTCTCATTCATCTTCTTCAATCTCGTGCTAACCATCAGCCAATGAACACTAACTCTGATACCACTATTACTAACCAAGTCTTCATCGATATGGATGTAAGAAAATTATGAGAGTTTTATTCGTGGTAGCCTCATGAGTTACAGATCTACTAATAGCTTTCATTTCACTTGATCCTGAGGTTGGATGAAAAGATAAAAATAAAATAGTGAAGAAAGGTCAAAATGAGACAAAAGTGGAAATATTCGACGTTGTGGCAGTCATCAGAGGGTGGCGGACGGCCAAGGGTGGTAGTAGACTATCGTAAGATAAGGTGGCTTATGGAAGAAGATGATGGCTAGAGATTGAATGTTTTGAATGGATATAAGATTATGATCTACTCATACGAAAATAAGAACGATCTAACAATTATTATAAAAGATAAAGATAAGATAATAAAAATAATTAAACTCAATATCATTTCATGCATGATAATTAATCCATAATCACTCATATTTATAGGAGTAGAATTATAGCGGATTGGGTTAAATTTATCCTATTGGGCTTACATCTACTTTATTTGAAATTTAAAGCAATAAGCAAATCTAACTAACTCTAGTCGACTCGATTTGACTCAATTCGACTCACATGGTCGGATCATATCATAATCTAACTTAGAGTTCTCCGAAAAAATCTAACTATGTCCCATAATCAAGAATAAGACGAAATATATTGAAAGTGAATGTCATATTGTTCAAGAAGAAAAAAATTAAGCTCATTTATGCTACTCATACTTCTCCGATCGCTGACATCTTTATCAAGGCAATTTACATGCACAATTTATTTTATCATTTTGCATGCAAGTTAGACATCACAGATATTCATACACCAACTTGAGGATGAGTATTAAAATTGATTGCAATATCTCAAGATTATTATGATGTAAGTGAAATTACAATTTCTTCAAATGCAATATCTTGAGAATTGGTAGCAATATCTCGAGATTACTATATAAGCAGGATTAGTATTCACTCAAAATTAGGTTGTGATCGAGATTACAATCACTTAACACATCTGACACTATTCTCTTTCCTTTAATAATGTAATTGATGGTATAGAAATTTTATTTTTTTCTTTTTTAGTTTTTGATCATGTAGTTATATATATATATATATTCTCATTGATATGAGAATACATCAAGAAGATTAATCTTCACCACATATCTCACTATAAGAAATATGATCTACAATGGCGTTTACTATTTAGGCAGTCGAATAAACGCCACTAATAATAAGTTTTATCGGCATTTATTGTCGACTGTCAGCATAAATATTGTTAAAATGATATTTATCAAAATGTCACTGATTTGAAAACAAATGCAGCGGTATCTCAGTTTTATCAGTACAGAATTCCGGTAAAAACTTAAAATAACAAAACCCAGTTTTATCAGCATCAGATTATCAGCATTTATTGCTATGCTTCGTGCATGGGTGAGAAATTTAATTATATAGCCTCTGCAAAGCCTCCATGTCGATATTTCATGGCAACTTAGAAAATTAGAAGGCAACTCTATCTTTTCTTAATTTGATGTGTTCCTCTTTACGATACAACCTCTCTTTTCTTCCCACAAAATTCAAACGGAACAAACTTATCCAACTTTGATATCTTATACAGCAACTTGTTCCTGCAATTTCGAGTAGTGAATGGATGGATGTATTATAATATCCTTCTTGTGTGCTCTTTCCAAGCATTCTATCCTTCTTATCTCGTCTCCCTGAATACCTATCAACGACAAAGGCTTGTCTCCCTAACAAAATGTGCCTCCGTTTTCAAATCTCAACCCCCTAATTACGGCATACAAACGTTCTTTACTTTACGGCTGTTTTGCCAGTCCAAGTAAATTAAAAGCTCGGTTTCTTTCAGTATTGAGTTTGGTTTTCATTATTAATAAAGTTTTATATAGAGTTTACGTAAAACCCTAGTTATAACAACACGCTGTTATGCTTTGACAATCCGGATAATTTGGCATTAACAAGCTTATAACCAGGTGCATGTCATGAGGGTCATTCCACTGTCAATGTGAAGCACTAAACAATGTATTTGCCTAAACCTAATCCCCAATAACCTATTCCTCTGAAGTCAAAGCTTCATAATTTCTTTTGTCTTTCCACTGTTTTAAAAAGACCGGTTTCCCGCAGTTGATCCCGTTAATTAACGACCTTGTTTCAAAAGTTTCAAACTGCCAAACTACCGGTTAAAGCCCAATCCCACTCACTCCACCACTATACTATAAATTAAGTCTCCTACTTATACTACTTGTCCATCACCTCATACCACTATCCAAAATGGAGACTAAGAAACTTTGTTTCCTTTTGACGTGCCTCTGTTTACTGTACCATTCTTGCTTGGTCTCTGCGTTTAACTACGCAGACGCACTCCAGAAGTCTATCCTCTTCTTCGAAGGGCAGCGGTCCGGGAGACTGCCTGCCGATCAACGGATGACGTGGCGCGGAAACTCCGGCCTATCCGATGGCTATCCTTATCATGTACCTACATGCTCTCATGCATAAGCAATAATCTCTAATTCACAATGTAATTAACAGTAGTGTTATATGTGCTTGTTTTGTTCATGCCCATATATTAATATTCAGGTGGATTTGGTTGGTGGGTACTACGACGCAGGCGATAACGTAAAATTCGGCCTTCCGATGGCCTTCACGACGACCATGCTGGCGTGGAGTGTCATCGAGTTCGGCGGGTTGATGCGCGGTGAGGCCGGACATGCGAAGGCCGCCGTCCGTTGGGGCACGGACTATCTTCTCAAGGCCGCCACTGCAGCTCCCAATACTCTATATGTTCAGGTAACGAATAAACTTTGAACTAAAGTTGTCAAAATTGGACTGCGACCGGATAATTAATTGGATGAGTAAATCAGTGAAAAAGTTGACTCAGTTTCTTTAAGATTTTAGAAAAAATATATATATATCGACTGCTTAAAAGTCGGCCGATTCAATTACTCTGTTTTTTTAACTCTAGGATTAATTTTTTTCCTAACTTTAAAATTACTCTGAGTTTAAAAAAAATTACAAGTTTATTAAAATATGATTTTGTTTAAGTTTATACGATCTGATGAACACGCAGAAGTGTAATGATTATTTAAAATTGGCTAAACAGTAGAATAAATGCAATTATAATACGTTTGTAAGAAATATTATCTTTATTTATATATTATTTAAGTATTTTAAAATGTTTTTAGACAAAATAATAGTTTGACGGATGACCCACTGGTTGAATCAACAACTCACAGTCCCAAACTCTGCTTTGATAACTAAGCTTTTAACACTCTCTTTCCCTACTACTCCCAGCGAAATTTGAACTCAAACCTTTTTACTCTGTATACTGCAACCTTAAAAACTTTAGCTGATAGAGAACGGTGACTTTATGACAGGTTGCAGATCCAAACCAAGATCACCAATGCTGGGAGAGGCCCGAAGATATGGACACGCCTCGCAATGTGTATCGGGTAACGAGCCAAAACCCAGGATCCGACGTTGCGGCGGAGACCGCTGCAGCACTGGCCGCAGGTTCTATCGTGTTCCGGCGATCTGACCCTGCTTACTCTGCAAAGTTACTGCATACGGCAATGAGAGTAATCACACTAGACTCAGATACCCATAGCTTTCAGTTTGTAGACAATTTAAAGTCACCATTGAAACAAACTGAGGTGCTTGTCACAATGCAGGTGTTTGATTTCGCAGACAGGTACAGGGGATCTTATAGTGACTCACTTAGTTCAGCTGTGTGCCCCTTCTACTGCTCCTACTCTGGCTACCATGTAAAGAGTTACAAAATTTTATTTGGATATATTATACGGTATTGGAATAATTAATTCTACAGAATATAATCTTTGTAATGGAACCAGGATGAGCTTCTCTGGGGTGCAGCGTGGCTTCACAGGGCATCCAATAACTTCTCATACATGTCATACATCCAATCCAATGGATTAACTTTGGGTGCTCAAGATGATGATTTTTCCTTCAGTTGGGATGACAAGAGAGTTGGTGCCAAAATTCTTCTCTCCAAGGTAGGTACCTACTACTTTGTATAATTATGTGAAAATTATGAAATAACACCCTACTTTTACTATATTATAAATAAAGTTCTGTGTTTCTATTATTATACAATAGTAGTTTTGGATCCACTGATTTTATGGTAAATTAAGTTAAGTTAAAGGTAGAATTAAATTATATTTATCTATCAAATGGTATCATATGGTTCAGTATTCTTTAGCAAATAAAAGCTCTATTTATAAATAATTGAAAGGGAATTCTTTATTTAGAATATATATCAAATTGGAGGGCGTTATTTGTAATTTTCTCTATAATTACTTAACCATCCTGTATTAAGTTGCATATAATACAGAGAAGGCTAAGTGGGTTTGTTTTCTATGCTCATATAGGGCTTCCTGAGAAATAAGATTCAAGCATTCTAGTTGTACAAAGTGCATTCAGACAACTACATTTGCTCTTTGGTCCCAGGAACTAGCAGTTTCCAAGCTCAATACACTCCAGGTTAATACTTTATTACTCTCATATTTTATCTTTATTTTGTGAATAGTTTTGTTGCTTACAAGCAATATACACATACAGGGGGGCTCCTTTACAAAGAAAGTGAGAGCAACCTGCAGTATGTGACAGCCACTTCATTCCTCCTCCTCACTTATGCCAAATACCTAAGATCCAGTAATGCAGCAGTATCGTGTGGGTCGTCCTTAGTAACCGCTAATAAGTTGATATCACTGGCTAAAACTCAGGTACACTATCCAGCAAATTCTTGAGAGTATGATGAGATTTTTAACTCAAGACCTCCTGCTCTGATACTATCTATCTGGTGCTGCCAGGTTGATTACATACTAGGCCAGAATCCTGCCAAGATGTCGTACATGGTAGGGTTCGGGCTGCGCTACCCCACGCATGTACACCACCGGGGATCTTCGATTCCATCGGTTTACGCACACCCTGGTCATGTTTCGTGCAATGATGGATTTCAGTATTTACATTCGAACTCTCCGAACCCTAATGTGCTTGTCGGCGCCGTCCTAGGTGGCCCGGATAGTAGAGATGGCTTCGCCGATGATAGGAGCGACTACCAGCAGTCGGAGCCGGCAACATACATCAATGCCCCGATGGTTGGGGCTTTGGCTTTCTTTGCAGGCACACCATTGATGGGCTGATTCATTGGAAGCCCTCTATCTTGATACTATGTAGTAAATATAGATCATGGTAGAGTGGAAGTTAGAAAATGAGGCTTTCATAACCATATATGCTGGAGTAGTGGAACGTTTCTATATAGCAGCAAAGCACTTGTTTCAAATATATATGTGATGCTCTATCAAGATCTATCCGTGATTGTTTCTTACCAGGCACTTTAAATACATTTTCACTAGCAAATAAAGGTGCGCAAAGAAAGGAGCAATTCGATACACACTAGTGATAGTGAATCGTTGACATAAGATTCCATCCCTGGATCCATAAATTTTTTATCGGTTTGATAAACAATTTCTAATATACTAGGACTCAAAGTAAATTATTAAAATAGATAAGATAAATAGACATGATCAATGAGTCCAATTTTCTTATGATGTGATCCGATTTGACCTTATTTGCATTAATGGACTCAAGTCGAGACCATGGATAGATCCAACCAAAACCCAATTTGGGTTTGGACCCATAGGGGTGCACCTCCTAACCCCTAACCCATGGAGACCTGACCCACCAATGAGGTTGTGGGGACATTAGGAACGTGGCCCTCTTGAACCGCACCGAAACTAGGCACCAAGGAATTGAGATGAAAGATTGGTCCAAGGTGTTCAAACTCGAATCGTGCCACTCAATTTTTCCAAGTACTCAGAGGAGACCCATTGGATTGGTTGCACCAAGTGAAAAAAATTCTCTAGCAACCATGAAACTCCACCACACCAGCAAATTCAACTAGCATCCTTCCATCTTCAATAGGAGTCTAGTCGTTGGTTTCAAACCACAAATAGGGCTAGACCCTTTACAGGTTGGGCTGACTTTACTGCAGCCATGTGTACTCAATTCAATTCCACCGAATACGAGGACTTTTAGGAGGCTCTATCTCAAGTCTACTAGTGGACCACTATTCGAGCCTAAGAAGCCAATTCACAACTCTATAACATGTTCATCAGGTGACCAAGGCTGACGTCCATGTGGAGGTGAAGGCCATGATTTCGTAGTCCTTACTCGAAGCTAAAAGCTTCGAGGCTATTACCTAGGCTTGGGCTCGACTTTAGAAGGGAGCTCTAGCTGGGGCAATGACCCATCAGCCAAGTCCCAAGATTAGGCCCATCACCAAGCCACCAACTTTGCAATGTCCTCCACCTTAGGAACCCTAATCGAGGGGGGAAGGACAACTACCAAAGGCTCACTCCTATGGAGATGGCTGACTAGAGGGCTAAAGGCCTATGCTTCTTTTGTAATGAGAGGTTTACACCCAGCCACAAATATAAGAGGTAGCCCTTGGCCATCATGTTCTTGGAGGTAGACGAGGAGAGGGAAGAGGTGGAAGCTTGGAATGGGTGAGACATTGATGTGGAGTAAGCCGTAGATAAGCCAAGTTGAGCTTAGATGCTCACTCGGGCTCGCGGGCCCCTCGCACCCTACGGGTGGAGGGCACAAGTTAGAATCCTGATAAACTCGGGTAGCATGCATAATTTCATGGAGTTAAAATTGGTGCGATGGCTTGGGTTAACCGTGAACCCAATAGTTGGGCTTGATGTGGCAATAGGAGATGAAACGATCTTATGGGCGGACGAGAAATGTGAAGTGGCTAAGGTCTAGATCTAAGGCCATGAGTTTGAGCTCGACTCTAGTACTTGTGATCTAATGGATGTAGAGGCTTGGCACTATTATATTTGATTTCAGAGAACTTTTGATGGAGTTCAAAGTCTGGAGGCAAGGCAGTTCAGCCTGAGCGCATGGAATTGCAGACTCAAGTCACTTACTAGGCTCTAAATGAATTACCACGGGTAGATTGTCTGGAGATTCTGATGCACTTGGATGCAAGCCCAATTTGATCAAAGGAGAATTAACTCGAGTGTAGGGAGGAGCCAAACCCCATAGGACCAACGAAGATGATTCAGGCCAACCACTCTAAACTCGATCAAGATTGGACTAGACTCACTTTACTGCACCACACCAAGGAGGCTGCTATTAAAACTAAGGTGGTGCAGGTTAGACCTGAGCCAAATCTAGAAACGAAACAGATAAGAGGAACCATGGGGGGAAAGCTAAAGGGCTTACTCATGCTAGACACAAGCACAACCCAATGGAGGCCTAACATGTGAAGAAGCGCAAAGGACAATGACGGATGGAAAAGCGCAAGAGACCACGGCTTGCAAGCGAAGAAGCTCATCTATAAAAGGAGTTCATCTTATTCTCGTATTGGCAGTTGATTAGTGATAACTACACAAGGACTTAAGCATTTTTCCTGATTTGAGTTACTGACTTTTTCCTTGAAAGTGGATGAGATGAATTGGGTCAAAGATTCTATGACCAGGGTGAAGACTGCAAGGCCGATGGCCCCTAAAGGTGCCAATTTGTCAGAGAGCTTCGGAGTGACTCATGAGCTTGGGACTAAATGTTTGTTCAAACTTGAATTACTAACTAGGCTAACAGAAAAATTGGTTGTTCAAGTTAGGATACACACATACTCGTCCGCGCCAAGTTGTCGAAGCAACAAGCAAGAATGGTGGAGATGGACTGTTACCCTCATGCAGCACCTTGAGAACAAGGTGAGGGAAGTGTGGTAATATGTTACGGTCTAAAACAGGCCGAGACAAAGTAGAGGATGTGGGAACGTTAGGTTCAACTTGCAATAAGGACCCTAGATTCTATTTAATTAGTTTAGGTTAATAATTAGTTTAATTAAGATGTATCTTATATTAGATCTGAGGGTTTAATCTTTTATGTCAACATTTAATTATTCTTAGGGGTTAGTCGGACTCGAGCTCATAAGGGCCAATAGTGTAACATCCACACAAAAAAAATTTTGGGCACACACATGACCGACACATGTGTGGAACTTAAGGGGGCATGTGCGCCCCCCCCCCACGCACACACTCCTTTTCTTCTTCTCTCTTTCCTTCTTTCTTTTTTCTTCTTTCTTTTTTCTTTTCTCTTCTCGGGCACGTTGACATTGCCAATCGACTTGTAGGTGAGTCCTCCTCCCTCGTTAATTATTTTTAGTATAAATGCCTAGCTGCCATTTTCCTTTCTTCTCTTCTATTTTTAGTCTTGTTAGTTGATTGGTCAGCTAACGACCTCAGGTCGCCTCCACGCTGGTCCTGGGTGCTTCACCTCGTGAAGCTCTCATGATTGCGGCCCTTCATGGGCTCTTTATGCCAAGTGGCCTCTTCCTACCGACTTCCAAGGGTGAGATCGGCCACTATCAGTGCCATCTTCTCTCCTCGTCTAGTCAGAAGCTTTCCTTTTCATAAGACGAAGCTCCCGATGCCATCCTTTGGTGTCATGGTGGTCGGGTTTGTCGAGTGACTCATCCCTCTAGCCATTGGCCGTGGTGTGGGGGCTTGATCGTCGTTGGCTACCTCGGTCGACCTTGTGCCACCTCGTGTGGAGTCTGTGTGTCGTATGGGTGTGTTTGGTGTAGTGGGTGGGAGTGTCGATGGCAGGGATTGCCGATGACCCTCTCCCCCGTCATGGAGCCATCCCTACTCACGGCTCCATGCTAGGCCTCCGACCGGGTTGCACTTTGCGTGTCGTACCTACCGTGGGTGTCGGCTAGTGCACCAGCCTTTGCTGCTAATAATGGGGCACGTTGGCAGCCACCTCCTTCTCTTTGTTGGTCTTTTATTGGGTGAGAGGAAGGAGGTGGCGAGGGTGGTGTGTGGGCGAGCTGCCTAAGCCTGCTTGAGCTCAGGTGGGTTGTGGGCAGCCCAACCCACTAGCCTAGCCCATTTTTTTGGGCTTTCAGCTGACCAAAATAGATTAGTTGCTTTTCATCCGTTTTAATGTATTTTTAAATCCTTTGTTTAATTAGCTATGTCAATAGTAAATATATTTAGTTATTTTTAGAGGGTCACTTGCGAGTCATATCATTATTTTTTATGAATCAAACTGTGGCATGAGAGTGCCGTTACAAATAACTCATAATAGGGGATTAGCTCTAATTAGAATTTAGCATGGTCAATTATATTTTGGTTAAAATTAATTTTTAGCAAATAAGTCGTTGATCTAGGTATATCTATATTAATTGCTCCCGTTAGAGAATTAATACAATTTACTCTAGTAAAATTATATTAAGCAGGTTGTCTTATTAAACTAAGCGGATTAATTAAATATTGCCTATATGATTTACTTTAAATCGATAATAATTAGTGGAATGAGAATTTGAGGTAAGTTATTTTAAATTACTTTTAATAATGTGTTAGGCACCGGTACAGCTATGCTAGCTCAACCTAATTAATAAATATAGTAATCTATGGATGGATCTACCCATGCATATAGTGAATGTCAGTAAGAGTATTTAAATTAATTATTATAAGAAATATGGTGCTTATAATGTTTATTAGTGTCATTGTTGAGGTGGACTCCATACCATGCTAGTATGATTTGTGACACAGTTATAGCTATTATTAGGAAAGCGATGTCATGCAAGTAAAACTTCTATAATCTAGGGATAGATTAGAAAATAAAATAACTTACGTTATGACATCATCACATTCATATCATGCATGTGCGTACTTTTTCCCTAGTATTATTATTACATGTTGTGCATGTTAATTTTATTTTATTGTTTGGTAAGATTTCACGTATCATAATTTCTATGCATATATATTGGGTATGATCATATGCGTTAGCACCAAAATAAATGACAATGATATGTATTCCATTATGCTTGTTATGTAGTATAATATCATGTTACTTGCACATATGCATGATTATAAAGAGAGTAACTACTACGTCTCGACAGTATTCGACACTTTCCCAGCCTATCGTATATAAACCCTAGATTGTTCTATCACCTAGCTACACCTTTCCACGACTTTTTTTTCAGTTCAAACATCACCCCCACAGCCTTTTGCAAACCCTACAAATCCCCCTCTAAGTCTCATCTGCAATATACCATAAAATCAACTTCAGTGGGATCACCTGCCTACATGGATGCACATTCAAATTCGATGCCCACCGCTTCCAAACAAATTAAAGGTAACTGTAACCAACTGAGTTCGATGCACACCTCTATGCACACCACCTCTAGACAAACAATAAGGACTCTATTTATTGTCTAGGAATGATTGGATTGAGATCCTCAGCAGGATCGCAAAGTTTAGTACAAAATGAGGTTTAATTTATATGTGAATTAGTTTGTTTCTTTAGATAGGAGGGCTAGTCCATGTATATCTTTTTTCTTCATATCCCTAAAGCCTAGTGCACTAAAATACACATTTATGAAGAGGAAATAGGACAAAACTTTAGATAGGAGAGCTAGTCCATGTATATCCTTTTTCTTCATATCCCTAAAGCCTAGTGCACTAAAATACACATTTATGAAGAGGAAATAGGACAAAACTTTGGTTAAACACAATCGCTCCTTCACAATCTATTCATCTTGTGATACCTGTATAAACTCTTAAATATATTTATTGTGAGCACTTATTCCAAAAATGAATAAAATATCTTTGCCACTTAGATACTACTTTTAGGTGGCTCTAAGAACTAAAAACCTCGAGTGGTAGGTGATTATCGGGCAAGTCAGACAGGGCACATCAGACCAATCAAGCTAAGCACCGTGTTCGCCAACCCACTCAGGAGTGAGTTGGGTCGAGCTAGAATAGTCTAGCCAGTTATTGCCCATCTGCCCGTGAGAGAGTAGACTATGCTAGGCCGAGCTTAATAGACGGACATGGCATAATAGAATTTTTAGCTATTTTTAGAATTTTTATTATTATTAGGCTTATTTTAAAAAAAAGTATTTTATTTACATTCGAGCTAGGGCAAACTTCATGGTCGGTCATTGGGCTGGATTTTTGGGTCGGACCAACGGGCTAGCTTTCGGGTTGGCCTAGATGGGCAAAGGGTTGGCTCGTGCCACTCATTGACAATTCAAGCTTGAGCCAAACCAGGTCCAAACTGAGTCTGAGTCGGGCTTAGCCTAGCCCAAATCGGGATGGGCTAGGAATGAGCAAGTTGAGCTATATAATCACCTCTAGGTAGCAAGTCAATGTTTTATAAGGGACTCCACAGCGGTACAGATTCCCCTTTGCCTAATCAGAAATTTCCAAATAATTCCATATCATACTATGAACGTTGTCTACTGCTCAAAAGTCCAAATCAATCTCCTACTCTCATTCCACTTGCCTATTACTTGGCTTGCTTTCTATCCAAACTAATAATCAATCAACATTCATCCACAGTGCCCAAAAGTTAAATATGAACACTTCCAAGACCTGAAGAGGAGTTTTGGACTATTTTAAGTGTGCTCTTAATTTTTTTACATATTTCATTTATTTAAAAATATAAATATAAAACTAGATGCATTGAAAATTGCTCACTCCATCAATAACTTATATGCAAATTTTAAATTTCCTAAAAACTATGCCAAGTTTTAAAAATAAATTTTTATATAAATTGCATTTTGATTCGAGTTACAAATCGCTGATCTATACAAATTTCTCTCTGAAACTTTAGTTATTTTAGAGAATTAGAAATTCCTATAAAAATCGTTTACTAGGTCAAGGATTCTCACACACAGTATCATATTTAAGTTTTAAAACGTATTAAACATATAAATATTTGAGAGAGCTAATATGGTTATATAAAAAAAACCTTCATAAACTGCACTAGAGTTCAAAAGTTCAAATCTTTTCACTTTGGCTCACCCATGCATTAAACAGGAAATAACAAATCCCTCTTCTCTTAAGAGTAGAATTAAGGATTTTATTATTGTTCTAGGTCCATCGAAATCAATCGAAATTTAATATGAAATTATTGTTTTTATCTAGAAGAGTCCTTTTCCTTTTCTTCAATCTAGAGAAGTCAACAACTCCTTGGTCGTATAATTTGCATCTCGTGGGGTGGAATATAGAAATATATTGAAGAAGACTAAGACATTTCTCCTATTATAAGTATTTGTCAATCCTTACTGCCGAAGCAATCCCCCCACCACTACCCCCGGATTAATTACGTGATTACCAACGATAAAACGTCTTAACCTCCAGTTTCCCCATACTGCCCCTCTCAATTTCTCCAAGATTAGTTGGACGCTGATATCTTTTATGGGATGTGAATTTAAACCTTCAATTGCCTTCCTTTTGCCCTTTAGTATAGAATACCAATATATTCTCACCTAGGGCTGTGCACGTTTAATTGCTAGATCTTGGCGGAGCCGCATATTAATCTTAGAGTTTGCGCCTATGTATTCACCAACGAATCAGGGGTGAAAATGGGTCGGATTAACTCCGACCTAACCCACTATCTAAACTGATTCGAATTAGATTTGGATAAAACAAATTATCCTATTTGAATACGGATAAAATTTTTGAAAAAAAAAAATACTTCGATACAGATTTAGATACGAGTCGAATATAATTTTTGGATTTGGATACAGATATCAGATATCTGTTTACTGCATATATTTTTGAATGATTTATAGAGATTAATTTTTCTAATTTTATATGTATTTGAGATACAAATTTTTTTTTCGAAACTCTTAATGCTTTTGTATCAATTATGTCTAAGTAAAAAATTATAATTCATTTAAAATTCAATCAACATCTATTTAAGATACGATCATCTATCTAAAATTTATCCATATCTGTTTAGGTAAGATATAGTTTTAAATTTTATTATCCATTTAATATTCGTATTCAGACTAAAAATATGGACCGAGTGTGGGTTGAGCAATATCTAGTCCGTATTTGATCCATTTTCATCCCTACCAACGATGCATTTTACTTTAGACCTTATAGTTATGTTTTTTTATAATAGAAAGCTTGATTAAGCTATGCCTAACCCCGTGAGGGTAAGACATCAATAGAAAGTAGCTTACAAAACTTGGGAGGGATGAGGTCTGTAGGCCCCAACCTTCCTAGACCCGACCCACTTTTCTTCGCTGGGCAGCCTAGTCGACCGCTTGTTGCTCTCTCTCCTAACGTGCACTAACCAACCGTTCACAAAAGAGCTAAGTAGTGTTTTGCACTTAGCAACTAACTCCTGAAGTTCTCAAGGGCAACTAACCTGATTCTTGATGATCTAGACTAACTCTAGAGAGTTTGATTCTGCCTTGATGTGATTGTGGCCATTTGCCAACTTCAGGCTAAGCCAAAGGGCTTTACCCTCGGCCTGTAGCGTCGACTCTTCGACGACCGGCTCCTAGAGAGCTGCTAGTAAGGCGGCCGTCAATGTTCGGAGCATTGCTTCTTGCCCACCTTAGGTTTCTCCTTTAGGGTAGGATCCGTCCACATTTACTTTTGACCATCCCTCCATCGGATGAGTCCACTGGCCTACGCTCCTTGCGCCCAGGCTGCTCAACAATGGGCTTAGCATAGTCCCGCGCTATTTGCACTGCCCTATGGACGATCGCTCTCAGGAGTTCTTCGCTGCCCTTGAACACTTTA